>NC_084532.1:22094548-22448298 GCF_024500275.1 Phycodurus eques | reverse complement strand
TGATACATTTGGCACCTTTGATTAATTGCGATACGTCACAAATCAAAAGTGTGATGAATCTGATTAAAAGGTTAATCAATTGACAGCCCTAATTAAGATACATTCAAATTAGAGGCATTAGATGGGGCCAGAGGGGGGTGATTTAGTTTTAACATATGACGACAAGTGTTTTGTTTACTTTTTTTAAACTGCAAATTGTATCTTTAATGGGCATGCTTTAGTAATTTTGTACTTCTGTGTCTGACTGCTTGTCCTGTTGAATAAACGGCCCAAAGTGCATCAGTGACTGTGGCCGTATGCAAGGGCATTACAGTACATTAATTGCTCCATTTTCTTTTCACGTCACTGGAACGGCGGTGTATCTGAATAAGTTCTCATAAGGTGGGGCACTCGTAAATCAAGGTACCAGTGTATTTTTCTGTCATGCCCTAGGCGGCTGCTCACCTTAAGCGCAGAGATTCTGGCAAACATCAGATTGGTGAGTGCTTCGCCCACCGCCATGCGAGCGCCCGCCGCTGCGTTGACCAGCGCTTTGACGGGCTGCTCGCCGATGGCCGTCGCCGCCCCCTTCAGGCCCAATGGCGAAAGGGCCACAACGGCAACGTCCGCCAGCGGCGTGTGGAGGGGGCCCACGCATTGTTGCTGGGCGACCAATCCCGTCACAGACCTGTCCACCTGTGAAAAAGCACTGGAAGTCGTTTTTTGGTTTCTCTATTCTCATTTAATTCTACAGAACAAATAACAAGAACAAACCTTATTGGTCAGGTAGCGTTTGGAGGCCACAGCGGGCAACCGTAAAACTCTCTCCAGGGCGTCTCTGACCGTCAGCCCGGCGGGAAGCAACAGTGGGTGAAGCGTGGGGTTCAGTCGCTCCATTTTGAACTCCTTCTGGGGCATCTTGCCCAGCACCCATTTAAGTTGCAGGTCCACTGGATGGCGCCCGTTGATGACTGGCTCACCGCCTGTGTTCTCGTCATCCACCAGCACAATCTGAGTGAGCACAGAAGCTGTGACTTAAATGCAGAAGAGGCGCGCACACACATGCACATTTTCTTGGACTTCAAGAGGATAAGTTATGTAAAAGTGACATTTTAATAGCTTCTATACAGTCCAAATAGTTGAATCTCTACAGTGCCTGCCCACTCATCAAGTGTGAAATTAAACAACCTAATAAATATTTAGTTAGAGTAAGAACCTATTTCTGAAAGTGTCCGTAAGAGAGACCTTCTGCACATCTGCAACAGTGGGTCTAATTTCCATATCCGCAACCACACTGAGTTTCACTGGCCATGACATGATCAACAATGTTATGTAAACATCCACTATTTTTTTCTAATACATATGCATTCTCCCTTTATTATTTTTTTTTACATTTTCTAATTTTCTAATATAATATTTTTCATCTATTTAAAAACATTTCAATTATATATCTTTGTATTATTTTTTAATATTTGGTCATAATACAGAATTTTCTTAATACATTTACTTCTTTTAATATCTGCATATTTTCCATCTAATATTTTAGATAATTATTTGGGGCAATTTCTTTGTATTTTTAATCAAAATTTGTTTTAGTTTTTGTCAAATAGTTGGTATTTTTTCTAATATTTGACCATTTTGTTGTATTATGTATTTTTCCTCTAATAATTTGGTTATTTTCTCATTATTTTATTGATCATTATAATTTTTTTACATTTTCTAATGTTTGTGAATTTCAGGTAGGTTTGGTGAAGATCCAGAGCCACTTTCAAGTGACTGCAGCACAGTACTGTGAAACTTATGCAGAGGCACTATAAAACACCATGCTCAAAGCAGAGCTGCAATGAGTTTTGCTGGATGTACATACAGCATTAATAGCTAATAGCATTAGCTTATAATCAGCGGCACTGACTTGATTGCTCGGTGAAGTGGTCGAAGCAGCGGGGGGCCAATTCATAATTTGTAATGCCTTCATATGCCACATTTACAGAGTCGTGTATAAAGTGCTGCCTCCACCAGTAAAAAAATCTGTACTGGTATTTGCTTTTGCCCTCCTCACTATAGGCTCTGCTTCCTCACGTAGAATTAAGAAATAGGGTGTGTAAAGTGTGCTACATTAATAAATGTTTGGGGTATTTTGACAACAGTATGTCACACACGTTGAAAGACCTGGGAGCCATTTTAAATTGTGAAAAACAAAACATGATAGGTCTTCTTAAAGGACCTGGCACCTTGCCGTCGCCACTGATGTTCCCCACAAAGTCCACGGGACATTTCTCCCGTTGGCAAACCCTCTCCAGGAAGGAGCGGTCTGACGGGCGTAGCAGCAGGGCGTTGCTCTCCTGATACTCGGCCCCCCAAAGCTCCAGCACACTCAGCGTGGGATCGCCTTTCTGAAACGACACCAACAAACTGATTTTATTACCTCCACTGGGGAGGATATATACGAGTACAGTGAACCGCCGCTGATTCGAGAGCCCCAAAAGATACTAGTAACAGGAACCTACATTACAAGTGCCAAACAGTTTTTCCTCTCAGGGGTCAGTTTTTAAGTTCTTTAAAGCAAACAAATACATTTATGTAAATAATGTAACGATCAAACATTTGTGGGTTTTTAGGCTTCCTATAAGAGTTCATCTGAGGTTTAGATTTTTGCACAGCAGCTCACCTTGAATCGGCTGCAGTAGATGACAGCACCAGCAGGCTCGCTCAGCTCCTTTAGAACATTTCCTGAAGATGTAAAAAAAGGTGAGTTTCATTAAATCAACTTAGGAACATTCCATCCTACCATTCCCTCCTGCTCCCTGGTCATGGATGCTGCAGATGGGGTTCCCATCCCATCGTTCCAGACAGGCCCTCAGCGCTCGATTCATCTTCTGCTCCATCTCGGCGTCTCCTCGCTGCACAGCGCCCAGGTCTCGGTCGCTGGAGTTGTCGCCTTGAACCTGCCAGGAGACAAAACACATTTCAAGCGCGAGTCACTGATCATTTCACATCAAGAGAGTTTTTAAGCAGTCGTACTTGAACAGAGGAAGCCGCACCTCCTCCCACGCCGATTCGGTAAACTGGGCCTCCGATCTTCACCACTTCCATACCTGGTTGACGAGTGCAGAAGAGGGAACGTTGATCAATACAAATAATTGTACTAACTGACCAATGTATAATGTATACCTGCACAATATAATAAATGAGAGCCCATACAGGAGTTGTTTATTATTGTGGTCGTCAGCAGTGGCGTGGAACTATTGCATCATGCTATTTCTAATATTTTGCCCCTTTCATTTGGCACAGGAAACAAAAAAATTAGATATGTATTTTGAATTAATAACTCTTGAATTTTATGACTGCGTAGGCATACCTAAGGTTTTGGTTTACTTTGTAATAAGATACATCAACTACATACAAAATACAAACATATAGGTAAATAGAAACAAAATATGCATAGATTAAATACAAAATGAAATATACGCATATATACATATATATATATATACATATATACACACACACGACCCCAATTCCAATGAAGTTGGGACGTGTTAAATAAAACAGAATACAATGATTTGAAAATCATGTTCAACCTATATTTAATTAAATACGCGACAAAGAAAAGATACTTAATGATCAAACTGATACACTTTATTGTTTTTAGCAAATAATCATTAACTTAGAATTTTATGGCTGCAACACGTTCCAAAAAAGCTGGGACAGCGTCATGTTTACCACTGTGTTACATCACCTTTTCTTTTAACAACATTCAATAAACGTTTGGGAACTGAGGACATTAATTGTTGAAGCTTTGAAGGTGGAATTCTTTCCCATTCTTGCTTGATTTACAGCTTTAGTTGTTCAACAGTCGTATTTTACGCTTCATAATGCGCCACACATTTTCAATGGGAGACAGGTCTGAACTTCAGGTAGGCCAGTCTAGTACCCACACTCTTTTACCATGAAGCCACGCTGTTGTAACACGTGCAGAATGTGGTTTGGCATTGTCTTGCTGAAATAAGCAGGGGCGTCCATGACAAAGACGTTGCTTGGATGGCAGCATATGTTTCTCCAAAACCTGTATGTATCTTTCAACATTAATGGTGCCTTCACAGATGTGTAAGTTACTCATGCCATTGGCACTAACACAGCCCCATACAATCACAGATGCTGACTTCTGAACTTTGTGTCCATAACAGTCCGGCTGCCGCTTTTCCTCTTTGGCCCGGAGGACACGACGTCCACAATTTCCAAAAACAATTTGAAATGTGGACTCGTCGGCCCACAGAACACTTTGCCACTTTTCATATGTCCATCTTAGATGAGCTCGGGCCCAGAGAAGCCGGGGGCGTTTCTGGGTGGTGTTGATTAATGGCTTTTGCTTTGCGTAGTAGAGTTTCAAGTTGCACTTATGGATGTAGCGCCGAACTGTATTTACTGACATTGGTTTTCTGAAGTGTTCCTGAGCCCATGTGGTGATATCCTTTACACACTGATGTCGGTTTTTGATGCAGTGCCGCCGGAGGGATCGAAGGTCACAGACATTCAATGTCGATCTTCGGCCTTGCCGCTTACATGCAGTGATTTCTCCAGATTCTTTGAACCTTTTGATGATATTATGGACCATAGATGATGAAATCCCTAAATTCCTTGCAATTGTACATTGAGGTACTTTGTCCTGAAACTGTTTGATTATTTTCTCACGCACTTGTTCACAAAGACGTGAACTTCACCCCATCTTTACTTGTGAATGACTGAGCAATTCAGGGAAGCTCCTTTTATAACCAATCATGGCACCTACCTGTTCCCAATAAGCCTGTTCACCTGTGGGATGTTCCAAACAGGTGTTTGATGAGCATTCCTCAACTTTCTCAGTCT
The DNA here is from genome assembly GCF_024500275.1 of Phycodurus eques. Taxonomy (NCBI): domain Eukaryota; kingdom Metazoa; phylum Chordata; class Actinopteri; order Syngnathiformes; family Syngnathidae; genus Phycodurus; species Phycodurus eques. The sequence goes on along the minus strand of NC_084532.1, from coordinate 22,443,453 downwards.
TTTTTGCCACCTGTCCCATCTTTTTTTAAACGTGTTGCAGCCATAAAATTCTAAGTTAATGATTATTTGCTAAAAACAAAGTTTATCAGTTTGAACATTAAATATCTTGTCTTTGTAAAGTATTAAATTAAATATAGGTTGAGCATGATTTGCAAATCATTGTAATCTGTTTTTATTTATGTTTAACACAACATCCCAACTTCATTGGAATTAGGGTTGTACACACACACACACATATATGATTGATAGATAATTCCACAAATTAAACACAGATCAATTTAAAATAAACCACTTATCCTCCCGAATACATTTATATTTCTAACTGCATGTTGTATTTTTAATTCCACATATTCAATACAAATAACTCCTAAAAAATATACAGTATGTTTTTATGTTACACAAATTAAATATAAACAATTATTAATGAACATTAAATTAAAAATAGTTGTATTTTTTTGTAATTTCCCAAATTAAGTAAAAACATGTATTTTAATATTACAAAATAAATTCAAATATTGTAATGCACAAATTAAAAAAAAGATTCAGATACTGTTCATTTCACAAATCAGATAATATAATAATTTTAATTGTACAAATTAAATCATAATACATGTATATATTTTTTAATTGCACTAATTAAATGAAAATACATGTATACAGTCAATATTTGTAAGTCAAAATTAAAATATGGTACAATTTATACTAAATATATGAATGGGATGATATAGAAGTGGTCCAGATATATAGACAAAAACACTTCTCTAAAAATAAAATTGATAAAATTCCAAAAACGTTATAACTTTACCTTTCTCTGGCTGCTCCTTCTTTACATGCGCATCCTCAATGGACCCGAGCCCTCCACTGAACATGATGGGCTTAATCCACTCTCGCCGCTCCCCATTGGGAAGCCGCATCCCGAAGGAACGGGCGAATCCTAGCAAATAATTTTTGTTGTTGTCTTTTGCTCATATTTGTGTGTGCATAGGTCATGATCGTCTCCCCACCTGACAGAACAGGTTCCCCAAACTTGTTGCCGTAGTCCGAGGCGCCATCACTGGCCTCGATAGCCACCTGCAGCGGCGGGGCAAAGCTAGTGGGGTACTCCCATCCCTCTCCATTTTGCTCCCAAGGGAGCGCGTAACCTGTAGAGCATGTCGGGAGCTGTTGAAGTGTGGAGCAGGGGGGACCTAACTCCAGTGGTTTTGGAAGCAGGTAGGTTTTGGACCTGGTATGTGCAGATTGCCAAAGCAGTATCCGGCGGTGCCAGCAATGACGTGGCCTCCCTGCCCGGCACTCTGGACGTCTCTGATGCGGCCACCGGTGCCCGTGGTAGCACCGCTGAACGGAGCCACGCCTGCACATTTAGTCACATGAGAAACTTATTGACTGAAATTGGTTTAAAAGATGACATACTATGGATAATTTATGTTTTAATGGCTTGTATATAAATAGTTGGGTCTCTGGACTGCCTTCCCACCCATCAAGTGAGAAAAATAATAATAACAATTAAAAAATAATAATCTTTTGTTACCTGCCTATTTCTGAAAATATGTGAGCGAGTCCTTCTGGACTTCTGGTCCACTGTAATGCAACAGTGGGGCTGATTTTTACATAATAAAATATCTGGCTTGTTCAATAAAATGTGGGAATCACTGCTCCAATTGATCAGACCTGTTGGGAAGTTGTGCGTCTCGGCGGTGAAGATGACGTGTCGCAGCGACTGGCGTGTCTCGTAGGGACTGGCTTGGGACGTATCTTTGGGGTAGATGCACTCCAGCTCCATGCCTTTGATACCACTAAGCACACACACTTCTTACATCTCTCACAAACGTATAGCATCTTGTTTGTTTGCATCCCACCTGCTGTTGTCGCAGAACTTGATGACGTTGTTGCTGTTGCTGTGCTTCTGCGTGTCCATGATGAGGCGGAAGAGCGTCTCCTCTTGCTCCTGGCCGTCGATAACCATGCGGCCCCGGAAGAACCAGTGGCGGCTGTGCTCGCTGTTGGACTGGGCCAGGTCGAAACACTCCACGCTGGTCGGGTTCCTCTGGATCCTCCGGAACATTGACGTGTAGAAATTCAGATCCCAGTCATCAAAGGCCAAACCTGCGTAACGTATACCTATGAGATCATTCCGTATCTTCTTATTTGACTCCATATTTGATATTTAGCATCATACGCATGTGTTGTTTTTTCCTATTTTCATTGTGGTCATGAAATATAGAAGTTCTATTATTTACATGATTGTGGGTCAATTCCACTGAAGTAATAAATGACTCCACAAAGTTTACATTCACACTGCAGGGCATGATATTATGAACGTAATGTCGCTGAAATGACATCCATGCGCACAAACAGCCGGTGTCGTGTGTCTATGCGTGTAGGTCTCGTTCTGACGTATTTGAGGCAATTTCAAGGAGTTTGTGCTTGAACTGACTGGTCCCTGCATATATTCATACTGTAAGTTCTGAAGCCACTTTTTGCCACCAGTTTTCTGCTTCTACGTCCAGAATTGCTTTTTGGACCTGTCTGTTTTGTCGTACAACTGTGTCATACCGAGTACAGTATTTTACGCTTAATATTTACATTTTCTTTCATTTTCATATTTTCCACTAAAGAAATTGCATTATTTTCTAAGATTTGCCCCTAATTTGTAGTGTTGTATTCTTTATATTTTCTAAAATTTGCATTTTAGAAAATATTTTTTGCCTGATATTGTTGCATTTCACATTTTATATTTTTGAAAATGTTCAATGTTTTTCTATTTTTTTCATTTTTGGTGTATTTTTCTTTATCTAATTTTTGTTCATATAATAAGTATTATTTTTCATATAATACTTTTGGTGTAACGTATCTTTTTTTCAAATATTTGTGTATTGATTATTTAATATAGTTGTATTTGTAAAAAAAAAAAAAAAAAACTGTACCGTTTGTATATTTTTTAAATTTGTTTGATATTTTAGCTTTTATCTGAGCAATTTTCATCGCATATTTTTGAGTGTCCAGTTAGCATGTCATGCAAAGTGTTATATTAATGGTTGCTTCCCCATGTGGTCACACACACATACAAACACGTGCAAGATAATGAGTAGCATGGTGGTGGTGTGATAACATTAGCACGGGCTCATGTGACACCATTACCTCCACTGACAGACAGAGAGCAGCCACACTGAAAGGAGGCCGAAGAGTAAAGAATGTTGAGATGTATGTTAATAAAGCAATAAACTGAATAAATCAAAGGACATTTCACCGAGCTGGTCGTTGGCCTTCTCTAACGCTGCTCGCCCCTCGCCCAGGACGTCCACCTCAAAAACAGACTGCACTCGGGCGTCCACGGTGAAGGAAGCGACGGGATGCTCATAGACGCACTCCGTCATGCTGTCGTGCAGGATGACGATCAGATTCTTCACGTCCTTCAGGATGTCGGCCGTGTCGGCACTGTCCTTCGGCTGGAGGAGAAGAGACAGAAAGTGACGTTACAATTCAAATGTGCAGCATAGACAGCACTGTTCAAAATGTGTTAAAACACTTTTACCACACATCGTGAGCGTAGAGGAACACAAAAAAAAGCCATAAGAGGCACGGCCCGATGGAGTGGCGTGTGAGTGTCTGGGTGTGAGGTGTGGAAATATGCCCTTTCATTGTATTTTTTTCTTATATCTTGGCATTATTTGTCTAATAATCTGACTTTTTCCTAATATTTGTGTATTTTTCCATCACATTTGTATTTCATTACTATCTAATATTATGATACATTTTTATTAAATATTGCCTGTTGAATATCTCTGCACTCTTTATTTAATACGTTACTGGTCTAAAATCTTTTTTCATAATTCCTTTACATTTTGAGTTTTTTTTTTCTTTTTTTTACAAATTTTGTAACATTTTTTGTATTTTTCTATGATTTTTGAACGAATATTTTTGAATTTATCATCTTATTTCAGCACAAAGTTTCTATTTGTACAAATCGTAATTTTTGTGTCTAATTGTTTTGTTTTATATATTTCTTTATTTTTTGAACTAATTTTTGCATTCTTTTCAACATGTTTTTTAGCCCAATTATTCAAATTATTTTGTAACTTGTTCTAACATACTAGTTGTTTTTTTTTTTTTTTTAATTGTTGTGCAGTTTATTTTTTTCCCCCTGTAATATTTCTGTAACCTTTCTGCATTTTATGTCTATCTGGCATTTTCAACTAATATTATTTTGCATTTTCAACCATTTCTTTTGTTCCCTTTTCAGCCCATTCTTTTTGTAATATTTTAACAAATTTTGAATTAAAAATGTATTTTTTAAAATTATTTATATCTTTTGTACTTTTGTTCTTATTTTTGGGTTTTATTGTTTTCCAATATCAAAAATATGTCTAATTATTGCATTTTTTGTCTAACATATGATCTTTATTTATTTATTACTAATTACTAGTAGTTGTTTAATTTTCATTTTACTGTACCATCAGAAAGCGTCTGGTTGCTCAGTACAATAAGATAAATTGAGAGTGTGAAGTGTCACTGCAAATAGTAATGTCGCTATGAACTGTTAATATAACTGCTAGTGACTGCTGCTAATAATATTACCATGAACATTAATGTAGTAATAATAATTTGATGAAAATATTGAATGTTATTCATCATTTCTTTTGAGGCGTGCTTACCTTGATAAGGAATCTCCGCGACAGTTCTACCCGTGTGACGTTGGTGAGGCCGGCGCTCTGACATATGGACACGGCGTTGGTGGACCATGCAGTGGAGAAGTTCAGCCTTAAGAGCACAATTAACCACACAACATCTTGATCAGGATCATTTTGAACATTCATGAAAAAAAAGCAAATTAAAGACGACACAGAGCCTTTACATGCTCACTGACTTGACTTAATTTTTGGGTTCGTTACCAAATTTTGGGTGTTGGAATGTTGCAATGAAACTATACAGAAAGGGTGCCCAAACCTTTTTGCCCCAAGATTTACTTTTCAAGCAGCCAACCTCTCGCAATCTACCTTTTTTTTGGGGGTTGGGGGCCGCGACCATGTCTCCGGTTTGAGAGCTCTACCAGTGAGCTAACATTTTGGGCCGCCGACACAGCTCAGCACCAATGTATGTTGATGTACCTTGCATCACCGCATGAGCCAATCTTGCACAACAACATAATTCACAATGTAAATTTTTTTTCATTACCCGAGTTTACTCCGATGACTTGCACTGAAGTGAATCAGCCAGGGATGCGTAGTCCGGACAGAGCTTTGATCGAAGATAATATTTCTGCCTAATTTTTTAAGTCCCGGAACAATGCGTCAGCTGCTTCAATGATTGCCTCTTTTACCATCTCACCATCTTGGAAGGACTTCTTGTTCTTAACTCACTCAGAACGATGCTTTGGTGGCAGCTTTCGCTTTTGAAGTATGTTGTGTGAAAAATAATTGCTGTCCGGACAACTGGGATTTTAGTTCCCTCACCTTTCACTTTCTCAGCTCGTTTTTTGCCGGGAAGTCAGTGTCGTATTTTCCATGCAGTCCTAAAATGCAGCGCCACATTTCCCTTCTTTGTAATGCGATGGCACATTGACCGATGAGGCATACGTATTTCGAAAATGTCATCGTGAAAAAATACTCCTCCCCCCATTTCGTATGAAAGTGGTAAGTTTTCGTCTTCTTACTTGGTCCAGCCCCCCCACTCATTTTAATACCCTCTCTTAAGTTTAAGAGAAAACACAGATAAAAATTGGAGATAACTCACTGACTACCTTGTTAGTTTTGACACACTTAGCACCGTTGTTTGTGCATGTGCATGACCTAAGTGTCAGAAAAATTCAGATGTCATCAATTATATATGTATATCAATCAAGCAACGGGATGGATGCTAGGCTGATGTCTTTTTTTTTTTTTTAATGTCACGCAATGTCATGCTATCTACCAATACTACCTTCCGATCGACGCATTGAGCACCCCTGCTATACAGTATAAGCATCTAACCATTTATTTACATCATGCGTGATGACGCTTTTAAGTCCAAATTTTGTTAGACGTTGGAGATATTGGGTTTGAGTACCTGGGTCCGATCTCCACCAGTGCAGCACCATCGCCCTCTTTGAGTTTGGGCGTCTCACAGAGCGCTTCGGCCTGCAACGGAGGTTGGAACAACCAGAGGAGGATCTCCTTTTGTTCTGCACCTAGACTGGCGCTTCCTGCAGCACACAGAGATCATCATCACTGATTTTACAGGGTAAAAACAAAAGTCTCCACACCCTTGTTCACATGCCAGGTATTTTGTGATATGAAGAATGAGACCAAGATTAATCATTTCAAAACCTTTCCACCATCAATGTCATTTATAACCTGTAAAACTTGTTTGCATTTTAAAAAATGTTTTAAGAGGGGAAATAAAAATAAACAACTGAGATAATGTGGTTGCACACCCTCTTATAACGCTCCCTCTTGTCACCCTCTTGTAACTGGGTACGTGGGTATCTTAAGAATTAATCAGTCATGTTCAAAATCATGCTAAATGGTAGTCAGCAAACACCTGCCACCAATTTACAGTAAGTGCTTTGATTATCCCCACATGAAGTTCCGCTTGGCTTTTCTTGACATTTTTTTGCGTGCCAACACTGACTGCTATTTTGAAATGTTCATAACCAGTGATGCCGGTAACGCGTTACGCCGAAATTCTGCCATTTTGAGTAACGAGCAAAGTAACGCGTTACTTTCCCCGTGAAAGTAATCAGACTACCGTTCCTTTTTCTAAAAGCAATAGTTATTTTTCAGTCATCAATGTCTCTCACCAAGTACTGATTTGTGGCTGTCGGTCTCTTGGCAGCCAGCCTGACCAGCTTACTTCTAATTTTTTTGTATTAATTGTGGAATAATTTCCTGTTGTTGGCAATGCCACTTTTGTGCTATACTTCCTCCAGGTGCTGATGACCGTCTTCACTGTGTTTCATGCTACATTTAATACCTTGGAAATTCTGTTGTACCCTTTTCCTGGCTGATACCACTGAGATCCCTTTGAAAGCTCTTTGCGGAAAACATTTGTGCTGAAAGATGTGACTACAAAAATGTGAGGATAAGCCCACTACAACAGCTTAACATTATTTGGGGTAAAGCAGAGGGAAATTAAATGGTGACAGGCGTGTGCTGACTCCCATCTAACATGCGTTTGAATGATTGGTTAATTCTGAACACCTAGTTATAAGAGGGTGTGCAAACTTGTGCAACCACATTACCTCAGTTGCTTATTTTTACTTCCTCTCTTGAAAACATTGCAATTTTTGTTCCAATTGAGCTGTACGTGTTCTGGGTCACATTGAAAAAAAAGTTTAGAAATTATTTGTTTCGGTCTACTTTTTTTGTGTCACAAAAACCTGGCATTTGAACTGGGGTTAAGCAGACTTTTTATACCCACTGTTTGTCAGCTAGTTGACGTTTATTCAACACTTACCCGTCAGCTCCACATTGTAGCAAAGCTCAGTGGAGATGGATAGCTGGGGGTAGAGCTTGGCCGCCCGCTGGAGGTTACGCCCCTTTACCTCACCGCCGTAAAACCTCACTACAGCCATGGCTGGCCGACAGAGATGAAAAATTTTGAAAAAGTCAAACACAGTCTGTTCTGGTACACAATATTTTTTCATTGCGTTGTTATTTGTATGTGTCCCCCCAAAATTGTCTGATACTTACTGTATTTTTCATTTAATATTTCTGTACTTTTTTCTACAATTTTTTTTTTTTATTATATATTTTTTGTTTAGTATTTTTATTGTATTATATTTTTTCAAATACTGCATTATTGTTTGTAAAACGTGTATTTTTCATGTAATATTTGTATTGTTGTCTAATTGTTTTGTATTATTTTCTATTTTATCTAATGTTAGTATTTTTTATATTTATGCATTTTCCTCCTGATATTATGTTTTCTAATATTTGCACATTTTCTCTAATGTTTGTCACATATGTTGCATTATATATTGCATGTATTTTATGTTGCGTCCATTTTTTTTGTCCAGTATTTTTGTCCAGTTTCTAATATGTATAGTATGTCATAATATTTTTGTATATTTGTTTTCTAACATTTCTATAAATGTTTGTGTATTTTCATAACAGTTTTGTATTTTTTTAAGTCTGTGTATTTTTTTCATCTAATATTCTTTAACCCAATATTTCGGGATTCTCCATCTAATATTTGTGGGGTTCTAATATTTGTGTATTTTCTTTGATATTTGTCCATTCTTTATCAAATATTTGTCAATTTTTTATCATTTTCATCTATTCACCATCAATTCATCATTTTTTTTTTAATTTCCTTTATTTGCTAAAATAGATACAAATATCAAAAATCTAAAATTGCTAGCAAGAGCACAGATGTAAAATACATCAGCTCAGCGGAGACCGGGTCAACAAAGATAACCTCATCAGCTTCCACCATGCATGACACAGTCCAAGTAGATAACGGAACTGGAGATTTTTTGGGACAATAAAGCGGACATTTACAAATCAATCACATGATTTTCTTGACCGATAATAATTAGTCTCTACATTATTAATCAATATATGCTGTGTGCGTGTGTGAGATCGTGTGGGTGTGTTTTGCGTTAACATTTGTGGATTATATACTTCTTGCTATTTTAAATGTCTGTTTTTATATTTGTAAAACACTGTTGTATTTTAATGTATGAAAAGTGCTATATAAATGAACATGATTTGATTATTTTTGTTAGGGGGTTAAAGGGTTTTCCCACATTATACGCAACAAGGACAAATGTATGGAGTACATTTTCTAATTGTGCAAGTGTGGTTCTCACGCATGACACTCAGAATTAAAAGTTTCAAACACGCGCACACACACACACACACACACACACACACACACACACACACACACACACACACACACAGTTTAAGCGAAACCACTAGTGTAGCATTTTGAAGGTCACACCCAAACTATGAGGGTCAGGCGCTTTCTGGTTGATGCTGAATGTGACAGACAGACTGACTGAAAGAGACACACACACACACACACACACACACACACACAAAATGGAGAAACAAGAACATCCTTGCACACACAAATTCACACAATTTCCTCTCTACACAGTACGACAGTGATACATATTCTTCTTCTGCTCGGGAAAGATTAACGGGGAATGAACAAAAACTAATAAAAACTGCAATATATGTATTTCTTTTTAAATTTAGCGCCATATAATAGAAGCTAAACTAGCTGCTAGCTAGTCATCCCCGAAAAAGTTAGCTAACTTACATCAAAGTGTCGGCGCGCTTTTCTTCTTGCCGTTCTCGAAGGGGGCGACGTTTATTAGGCAGAAGTGGCGGTGGTCGGTGGTGGACGCTGGGCTGGTGGTTGGTGACAGAGTGGATGAAACCGAGTGACATCCGCGTGGACTCAACTGGACGACGCAGAGTTGTTGCTGCGCGCAGGCGCAGTGCTTATCTAGAAGAGGGAGGGGGATTTGAAAGACAACCTTGTGACACTTGAATGCATCACGGGCCACAACAGAGGAAAATTGATTGAGTGGCATCATCCCGCAGCCAATAAATCAGTTAATGGTCTGATATATATATATATATGTATATTAGGATAAGCGGTTCAGAAAATTGATGGATGGATTGTTATTCGATTGTAATATGCTTTTTGGTTTTCAAAAAAATGTGCGTAATCTACAAAGGTTGAATGAAGGCAACTGGACTGTTGTTGTTTGTTGAAGACATTTTACCGTGAATGCAGAAGGCTTCTTCACGTCTAAATTTTCGGTGTGGAGTCCCTCTATTTAAGCCTCAGTGGTTGTGTTACATGGAGGGTGGTCAACAATAAGGTGGGTTTGTTGTTGTCCGGTGTGGTTAGTGAAAAGACCAGCATAGCCTACCTAACGTCATCTATATTTATTTAACATTTTTGTAAATTTCTTTTACATTGTTGACTAGTAATTGTTGTTTTGCTATTATCTGTCAATTTATTTTTTATGTATGTACTTTTCATCGAGTTCCCAAACTTTGTATCTTATTCTATTGTGTATTTTCTTCTAATTTTGTCTTATTTTTCTAATATTTGTGTCAAATTTGCACTTTTCATCTAATATTAATTTATTTTTCTAATACTTGTGCAATTTTCATCTTGTCTATGGAAATAGATCAGTTAATAGTGTAATATTGTATTTTGTTGTAATATTTTACAATTATTTTGTAGTGTTTTCTATTTTCTTCTATTTATCGATATTTCCGAATTTTTCCTGTCTATTTTTAATAGGTTTTATTTGTAAATATTTATATTTTTATCTTTTTGACTGATGATCGTTTTGTGCAATGTGGACTTTTTATTAAAATTTATTTGCATGGTTGTTTTAATGTTTTATTTTTGTCTGATACTGTATTTTCATATTAATTTTTTAATATTTTATTTCTTTTAGATCATGTCTATTTGTGCATTTTCATCTTATATTTTATTATTTTCTAATATTGATCTCTTGAATATTTGTGACCTTTATTTAGTTTAGTTCAATTTAGACTCTTCAATTAACCGACCATGCATCTTTTTGGAATGTGAGGAAATCGGAGTACTCGGAGAAAACCCAAAGAGGCACGGGAAGAACATGCAAACTCCACACAGGTGAGGCTGGAACTGTCAGGCAGATGTACTAACCCGTTGTCCACTGCGCCCCCTTCAATACAGTATTTTGTTGTAATATTTTTTTAAATATTTTATAATTTCCTATACTTTTAGCAATTTTTTTAATAATTGTATTTTGTGCACTATTTCTTATTTTTCTAATACTTGTGTAGTGCATTTTTTTTCCTTTTCCAATATTTTGTTTAAATTTTTTCCTGTGTATTTTGTCATCTAATATTGTTTTACTATTCATGTACTTGCATTGAAGACTAAATCAGGATATAGCTGCAGTCTTAGATATATTTAATAAATTAAAGCCAAGGTACAAAAAACAATGTACATTTCAACCCCCCCCCACCCCCTGATTCTCCACCAATTCATTCTTTTAACTTCTTTCCCCTCACATGTATAAGCATCCAGTCTCACTGTTCAAATCCAGACTCCTTAGATGCCCCAAACCCAGAATTCAATTGTCCCGTAAGCCTCCCCGCCCACCCCCTACTAAACACAAACACATGCTACATGTCTGCAGGCACCTCGGGTAAAACAGCAGGATTAGATTTTTGATGGTAGCAGATACATTTGAATGCTGATGATGGTCTGCGTTGTCGGTATTCTTGCCCTCTTATCCCGTTTGGTCCTCCTTTGAGGCGACTGCTCCTGATTTTGGAGAGTCTGGTCCTGGTCCACTGTCTGGTGAGAAGATGTGAGGCTTGAAGAAGTGTCTTTTTGGGGGAGGGGAGTGAAAGATGTAGGTCCAATATAAGTGTGCTGGATGAGTGGCTAAAGATGCAGCTATCAACACACACAGTCAAAATACACTGCAAAAATGACTAATAATTTGCACATTTTTTATAATTTTTATGACCAGTTGGAACGTGGTTGGATGTTTGTTGGTGGTCGGAGGGGGCGTAAACGCAGAATGGCAGCTTCTATCAGACTGCCCCCTTACCACCACTGGGGTGTGACTATGGAGTGAATTAATAATGTGTGCTTTGAAAAGCGCTATATAAGGGGTATGCATTATTATTAAAGTTGACTTTTGGTGAAAGAAATGGGGTCCACCATGGACTGGTTATCAGCAAATCACACACACAGACAACAAAACATTCACAACTTTGGACAAATTAGAGTCTTCAATGAACCTAACATGCATGTTTTTAGATTATGGGAAGAAATTAGTAGACAACGCCACACAGGAAGGTTCGAGCCCACATTTGAGCCGCGAACGTCTGAACTGTGTCATGATAACCACTTGTCCATCCTCCATGAAAATGTGGATTTTTTTTTTCTTTTCTTTCCCCCCCTTTGGCCAAACTTTCGGGACACCCTGTTGTACTAAGTGAAGAAATAACGAATAATGATTCATCCTGATTAAGGTTTTTCTAGAATTACTACGGTGGGCTCTCGTGGTCCTTATAAGGCCCTTGGACCGCAGGTTCCCCACCCCTGGACCTGCCTTGCTTTTCCCAGAGTTCCCTTCTCGTCCGCTTGTTTCCCACGCGTTCAGGAAGGCGTGTGTAGCATACTCACAAAACTTGATCATTTGGCAAAACCAGATCTCACAGGGTGGGATAATGTCCACAATTCCCCCACCCTATGACATTTACACCACGTTCTCCCAAGTAGCAGCACGACTCCCTCTCTTGAGATATATATATATATATATATATATATATATATATATATATATATATATATATATATATATATAATATGCGTATATTTATATGTCATCCTGAACGTCTAGTAGCTACGTTACAATACCATTTTCATTTCATATGGGTAATCACCAGGAAACCACAGGAAGATCGAGAGCTGGCCGAACGAGACACCCCACACCCCCAGCCCCTCCCCCAAAACAGCAATTGTGGCCAATTTTGAGGGATCTTGCTGTGAAAGGACCTTAGGGGGGACACATGAGGCAGCATGCTGGGAAGCTGAAGGAGGACGAAAAAAAGAGCCTCCCTAAAAGCCACAAGGGTGTTTGTCCTTTAAATGGGGTTCCACATCTTGTCCCGCCATCCAGTGTTCCTTGTCGGCTGTGTCGTCCGTCAAGGTTTTGTTTTGTTTTTCCCCGGCGTCGGTACTCAGTACTCTGCGGCGTACTCTGTGCCGTGCAGGCCTCGGCACAGCAGCGTGAACTCCTTGACGATTTCTTTCACCCGCCGCTTGTTAACTCGCTCTCTAATGGAAAAACACAAAGAAGAAATTTCAAGCTTACAATGGAACTGTTCTGTGTCAATAGATGCTGTGCAATGTGCTGTTCCACTCCAGTCCTGTGGGCGGCAAGACTTTGTGGCAGAGTTTTTGCTATGGGACATTTGGCATGGCACAGTTATTAGAAACATGAAGTGTAACTGCCTCTCACGTTCTAGCCACGTAGCTAGTCTGTAATCAAACACTGTGCAGCTCAGCTTCTTGATCGTGGATGTCGTGGCTAGCGACATGCCTGTGGCAGTACATCAAACTTTGAAACCATAACTCGTCCAAGCCCTGACTTGAGACCCTACTTTCAAACAATAATTTGAAACGGTATCACTGATTTGAAACCCTACTTTCAAACCTTCATTTGAAACAGTAACTGACTTGACACTGACTTGAAACTCTAACTTGAAACAATAACCCTGATTTGAAACCCAAACCATGACTAGAAACCCGACTTTCAAACCCTTATTTGAAAACATAAATCTGACTTTAAAACCTAACTTGAAACCATAACTCTTACTTCAAAGCCTAATTTCAAACCGTAACTTTGACTTGAAACACTTTTTTTGAAACCCTAACTCTGACTTTAAACTCTACTTTCTAACCCTAATTTGAAACATTACCGCAGCTTCAAACCCTACTTTGAAACCATAACCCTGACCTGAAACCCTTCTTTCAAACCCTAACCTTAATTTACAACCCTACTTTGAAACCTTAACCCTGACTTGAAACCCTACCTTGACACCCAAACCCTAACTTGAAAACATCATTTGAAACCCCAACATCCCTTAAACCCCTACTTTGAAAACCTGACCAAAGTTTGAAACCCCAACTTAAAACCCTACTTTAAAAACCTAACTTGAAAAACTAATCCTATTTAAAAACATATTTTTGAAACCTTAACCCTGACTTTAAACCCGACTATTAAACTCTGACTTGTACACATAAATTGAAACCCTAACATGACTTCGAATGATAATTTGAAATCCTAAACCTGATTTGAATCGGAATCATCTTAATTTGCCATGTATGTCAAAAACACACAATGAATTTGTCTCCGGGAGTTAGAGCCCCTCTATTACGACAACAGCCAGCCATTTGACAGAAAATACTTCAAGAAATTTAAGCAGTTTAAAGTGACAGGTAGTGTGATAATCTCGAACAGTGTCAATTGTGCAAATGGTGCAGATACTATTCAAGCGCATGAGTGGCCAGTATGGGTCAACAACAGATATGCAAGTAGTGCAGAGTGGCGAGACTACTACAGTGAGTGCAGGAATAATGTATAATTGGCCCGACAGAGATGTGACAAGAATCTCAAGACAAAATCAGCAGCATGTTACAATGGAATTGTAAGTTAACTGTTTAATAAGTTAATGGCAAGAGGGAAGAAGCTGTTGGGATATCTGTTAATTTTAGTTTGCAATGTTCGATGGCGCCTACCTAAGGGAAGGAGCTGGAAGGGGTGGTGACCAGGATGTGGTGGGTCCAAGAGGATTTTGCATGCTCTTGTCTTAGTTCTGGCAGCGTGGAAGTTCTCTAGGGTGGTAGGGGGGTACCGACAATTTTTTCAGCAAGTTTGATTGTCCGTTGCAGTCGGAGTTTTTCCTTTTTTGTGGCCGCACCAAACCAGACTTTGATGGATGAACACAGAACTAATTCGATGACTCCTGTGTAGAACTGTCTCAACAGCTCCTGTGGCAGGCCGTGCTTCCTCAGAAGCCGCAGGAAGTACATCCTCTGGTGGGCCTTTTTGAGGATGGAGTTGATGTTGGTCTCCCACTTCAGGTCCTGAGAGACTGTAATTCCCAGGAACTTGAAGGTCTCGACAGTTGACACAGGGCAGTTGGAGAGCACGAGGGGCAGCTGTGTGAAGTCCACAATCATCTCTACAGTCTTGAGCGTGTTGAGCTCCAGGTCGTGTCTGCCGCATCACAGCTCCAACCGCTCCATTTCCTCTTGATATGCAGACTCGTCACAGTCTTAGATGAGGCCGAGGACTAGGGTGTTGTCTGCAAACTTCAGGAGTTTGACAGCTGGGTGCATTGAGGTGCAGTCGTTTGTGTAGAGAGAGAAGAGCAGCGGAGAGAGGAGACCTCCTTGGGGTGCCCCAGTGCTGGTGGGGACAGGGATGATGGTGGAGCGTTTGAAACAGGATGGTACTTCACACAGTTCAAGAGATCTACTGAAGATCACTGTGAAGACTAGAGCGAGTTGGTCGGTGCTGCCTTTGTGGTAGGATGAGGACAAAAGGTCTGGGCCTGCCGCTTTGTTGATCTTTTGTTGATTTGAGATATGTCTCACATCCTGTTCGTGGATGGTCAACGCAGAACGGAGAGTCAGAGGTGGTTGGTGGTGCAGCTGGGTGGGTGTGGGGTGTGAAAGTGTCGTTTACAAATCTGCAGTAAAAGGTGTTCAAGTCATCAGCTAGTCCTTTATTGTTCTCTGCTGGGGGGGGGGGGGGGGTTGTTTATAATTGGTTAGCGATTGTAATCCACGCCAGACTGATTTAACGTCGTTAGCAGTAAACTGTTTTTCCAGCTTTCCTGCATAATTTCTCTTTGCGATGTTAATTTCTTTAGTCAACTGGTTCCTAGAGCAATTATACAGTGCTGTATCCCCACTTTGATAGGTGTCCTCTTTAGCCTGGCAAAGTTGCTGAAGTTTGGCAGTAAACCACGGCTTGTTATTGAACATGCGAAATATCTTTATTGGTACACACACATCTTCACAGAAATTTATATAGTTTAACTCTACTTTGAAATCAACAAACAACAACAACCTTTGAAACCATAACCCTGACTTGACACTCTACTTTGAAATCCTAACTGAAACCCTAACCCTTGAATTGTAAAGTGGTTAACAGGTGATATTTTGAGTGTGGAACAAATGAATTCACTTTTTACATTGCTCGGAAGTCAATCAGTATGGGAATGCATTGGACTTCAAATGGTTTTACTGTATTAATTAAGCTTATGATGTATAAATTGCCTCCGGTGCTACCTGAGTATCTGCTGAGAGAAGTTGTCTTTCTGCGATGATGTGACCCGTGACGACGGGAACCCCGGGGGCTGCAGCACCACCCTTAGCCACATGGCGAGCACCGAGAAGCAGTGTTTGTTCAGGCTGAACAGCACCTCCGCAAACTGGTCCATCAGGTTCCGAGAGGCCCCGCCACCAATACCCTGGAAGAGCGAGGAAAAAAATTTAATAAAAGACAGTAATCCCTTGCCATTCGAGGTCCCTATTATTATTGTAAAATAATTAAGTATAAATTCTAACAGTTTCTCATTAAATTAGAAGAATTTTCAGATAAAACGGCATCTTTGGCAACTGCCTTTTTTCCCCTCACAAAATAATTTCCAAAAATGTACATCTTTTTTTGCGTAAAATTCGCACTTTATTTTCAAAAAATTTATTTTTTCAAATTTAAGCCTTTTTGCCTTGTAAATTAACTACTTTATTCTCATGAAATATGACCTATTTCTGCATAAAAGGGCAAGTTTTGCATAAAATTATGACAACCATTTTAACCACATTTCTAATCTTGTCTGTGAATGACCTGGCCGATCTGTCCGTTTTGTCCGAGGCCCTTACCTATCCCAGTTTAAACTACAACTATAGGAAAATACTGTATAAACATTTTTACGTCTACTATTTGGAAATTTTTGCTGTTCATGGCAGGTCATGTCCCCAATCCCCACACATAGTTAGGGTTCACTGTATAGGTGGAATTTGCACAATGTGGAACATTAGGCGCGCTCCTGACCTCCAGAAGTGCCTGGATCAGCAGCTTGCCATCCTCCTGCAGCAGCCTGGACACTGGAGACATTTCTGAACAGCGGGGCAACAGCTCCGTCTGAAACAGAAAAGACCACAGACAGGACCATCAGAAACATTTCCATCTCCATCATTTTGCATACACACTTGCGAAGTTCGCACTCACAAAGAAGAGACATGTCGACTTGACGGTCGGAGCCTCGGGAAACTTGAGCGATAGAAGCCCTGCAAGTGGGACAGAAACAGTACAGTCACAATCATGTTGTTTATACTTTGTAGTGACAGGTAAGAGTTTAAAGCAGGTATTTGTGTTAATAAAAACTTGTTTCCGCCAAACAATTCAGGGATGGTCATGAGATGCTTGAGAACTGTTTTACATAAGAAGGGGTAATTATTCCCTCCTTGAGTCATCACCTTATCATGGTGGAGGCGTTTGTTTATCCCAATGATCTACAACCCCAATTCCGATGAAGTTGGGACGTTGCGTTAAACATAAATAAAAACAGATTGATTTGCAAATCATGTTCAACCTATAGTTAATTGAATACACCATAAAGACAATATATGTCATGTTCAAAGTGATAAACTTTATTGTTTTTAGCAAATAATCACTAACTTAGAATTTTATGGCTGCAACACGTTCCAAAAAAGCTGGGACAGGGTCACGTTTACCACTGTGTTACGTCACCTTTTCTTTTAACAACCTTCAATAAACCTTTGGGAACTGAGGAAACTAATTGTTGAAGCTTTGTCAGTGGAATTCTTTCCCATTCTTCCTCGATGTACAGCTTTAGCTGCTCAACAGTCCGGGGTCTCCGTTGTCGTATTTTACGCTTCATAATGCGCCATACATTTTCAAGGGGAGACAGGTCTGGACTGTAGGCAGGTCAGTTTAGTACCTGCATTCTTTTACTACGAAGCCACACTGTTGTAACACGTGCAGAATGTGGTTTGGCTATGTCTTGCTGAAATAAGCAGGGGCGCCCACAATTTCCAAAAACAATTTGAAATGTGGACTCGTCGGACCACAGAACACTTTTCCACTTTGCATCAGTCCATCTTAGATGAGCTCCGGCCCAGAGAAGCTGCCGGCGTTTCTGGGTGTTGTTGATAAATGGCTTTTGCTTTGTATAGTAGAGTTTCAAGTTGCACTTACGGATGGAGCACCGAACTTTATTTACTGACATTGGTTTTCTGAAGTGTTCCTGAGCCCATGTGGTGATATCCTTTACACATTGATGTCGGTTTTTGATGCAGTGCCGCCTGAGGGATCGAAGGTCACGGGCATTCAATGTGGTTTTCGGCCTTGCCGCTTACATGCAGTGATTTCTCCAGATTCTCTGAATCTTTTGATGATATTATGGACCATAGATGATGAAATCCCTAAATACCTTGCAATTGTACGTTGAGGTACTTTGTCCTTAAACTGTTTGATTATTTTCTCACGCACTTGTTCACAAAGACGTGAACTTCGCCCCATCTTTACTTGTGAATGACTGAGCAATTCAGGGAAGCTCCTTTTATACCCAATCATGGCACCCACCTGTTCCCAATAAGCCTGTTCACCTGTGGGATGTTCCAAACAGGTGTTTGATGAGCATTCCTCAACTTTCTCAGTCTTTTTTGCCACCTGTCCAAGCTATTTTGGAACGTGTTGCAGCCATAAAATTCCAAGTTAATGATTATTTGCTAAAAACAAAGTTGATCAGTTTGAACATTAAATATCTTGTCTTTGTAGTGTATTCAATTAAATATAGGTTGAAAATGATTTGAAAATGATTGTATTCTGTTTATATTTATGTTTAACACAGCGTCCCAACTTCATTGGAAATGGGGTTGTAGAATGAGCTAAGGTGCCGGGGGCATAAAGCCCCTGGTAGGGTCACCCAGGGCAAACCCTGAGACCAGGGGACAACCAGGACGCACTGGAGAGACTTTGTATCCCAGCTGGCTTGGGAATGGCTAGGGAATAAGAGATATATATTTTTTTCAATATTTAAGTTGTAATTTTACAACAGTTTTATATTCTCGAGATAATTCAATATTTTCAAGATTAAAATTGTAATCCATCCATCCATTTTCTGAGCCGCGTATCCTCACTAGGGTCGCGGGAGTGATGGAGCCTATCCCAGCTATCTTCGGGCAGGAGGCGGGGTACACCCTGAACTGGTTGCCAGCCAATCGCAGGGCACACATAAACAAACAACCATTCACACTCGCATTCACACCTACGGGCAATTTAGAGTCTTCAATCAACTAAAATTGTAATATAATGAGAAAAAAACTGGTACGGTGGGTACGGAAAGTTTTCAGACCCCCTTAAATTTTTCACTCTTTGTTATTTTGCAGCCATTTGTTAAAATCATTTAAGTTCATTTTTTCCCTTAAGTTCATTTTTTCCCAGCTGAAAAACACACCCACAAACTTTCCTTACCCACTGTATATTTGAGATAATTTCGTATGGTGTTTTTGCTCAAGGTTCGTGTAATTTCATGACAAAAATACATTGATTTTCCAGACAAAGATGAAGATTAGCCGTAATAGAATAAAGTTGTATATTTGAGATAAAAAGTACTATTTATTTGGGAAAAAACTTGTATAGTTTCAAGACCAGCACTCTTATGAGAATAACGTTGTGCATTTCTGATATAAAAAGTTACATATTTAATGTAATAAATAATAAAATAATTATACCTAGTCTTAATCCATTCACAAATTGACTTAGTGTGTGCATGCAATGACTTCTTCGGTCGCATGACTGCAAACAGATACATAAGTTAAATTTAGCTACGTTCCCCCTTTTTATGGAAAACCATATACTATAACTGTTCTGCCTGTCACTATGTCACTGGCCAGAGATGGAAGAACAAAGGTACAATATTAAGAGTAAAACCACCCTACTGTACCCAAACTGTAAACTTCTGAAAACTAAGGTCCGACCTGCGCGGCTTAGTGGAAACGTGCTGTTGAGGTGCAAACTTACCACAGTGGTACACAGCTTTTACATCGAGACTCTCAGACAGGTACAAATCGGGCTTCCGTTTGAGGGCCTAAGAGGTAGACAAAAGGTGTTACGTGGGTTTGTTGAGTCCTTGCAGTGAAAAAGTACTTCCTATCCTATCTGCCTGGTAGTCGGATCTGAGAGCAACATTGGACTGAGAACAGATCTGCCTACCAGGCAATGGTAGTTGCTTGACTATCCAAAAACTCGTAGAGAGAAGCTCCGATGCACAACTCAGCAGGTATAACAAACAAATTAAAACCAAACGTCTGAAATAATAACTGGAAACTTAAGTAAAAACTTAAAGTAATGGTGGTTTTTGTCTGATACTTGAAAATGCTACTTTTTGTGTTTTTGGTTGAATATGCAACAAAAGTGTGCATGTAATCAATGTGCAGATAAAGAGAAATACAACTCATCTCATAAACAACTCATTCAGGATGGAGGAGAGGAGAGTGGGATAGGAGAGAAGGAGAAAGATGGAGGTCAGATCTATCCAAAGATAGAAAACAAAAGGGAGCGGAATGAAAACAACAAAACAAAAATAATTATTTGATTAAAACAGCCAAGCCATCAGCCAATTTGTCTGAAGTGATTAATATTAGAGTTGATTATTAATTCTTTTGGGGCTCTGATTGGCTGTGGACTGGAATGAAATAAGGAGGATGGCGCTCAGAGACTAAGCAGTCACCTTGGCGACCAACAAGTTACAAAATCTGTCGCATTTTCTCGAACTTTAAATCTTAAAATGTGTTAAAGGCCTTCCTGTATTGTGTTTGCATATTTTCCAATGCTTGCGTGGGTTTTCTCCAGGGACTCCGGCTTCCTCGCGCATCCTAACAACATGCACGTTTGTTTCATTGAAGACTCTAAAATGACCATAAGAAAATATTTGTTCTTTTTCTATAAGTGCCCTCCGAATTTATTTTTGCAATTACAGTACTGTAATGCCCTCGCATGTGGGCAAGGAGACCACTCTCAGCCATTTATTAACCAAGACAAACTGTCAAACACAAATAGAAAATAAGAACACTCGCTAGGAGCTGCTGTGGGCTACAGCTCACGCCAACCCGACTTCAGCTCCTAACACGAGGCCACACCCCTTAAAAAGCACACGCCCAACACAAAAATAGTACAGCATTGTCGAGTCATTACCCTTTGTATATATATATATTAAGAACAAAACAAAACAAAAAAAAACACTTGATTTCTTTACATTCTCTTTTATGTTTTTATACAATACAGTGGTGTATTTTGGGGGAGGTGGAACGGATTAATCGTACAGTGGCGCCTGGAGATACCAGTGACCTGACTGAGAAGATTTTGAAGATATGAGCCGGTGTCAGATGATTTTTTTGCTTTGACTTGCGAGCGCAAACTTGAGATATGCGCACTCTATGGTGGCAGCGAATCCAACTCAACTCACTTCAAGTTTATTGTCAAACTAAAAGTAAAACAAACAGAACTACACATATATTTAAAACAACCGCATAGCTTTCCCTTAAAGTCTGCTAGCTTAATTCTATCACCTAATGGGAAACACCATAGACCGGGTAACAAACAGCATCAGTGTTGCAGTGTTTTATCCCTTCAAGCAACGGATATTTGAACACATAATAAAACATTGCTCACAGGCATATATTCTTTATCCACTGCAAAAATAACTAATATTACTGTGACTTAACTGAGGAGCATAGACATATCCTCATGTATCTGTGTGTCTGTATTGTACTGCCACCAGGTGGCCAAGGTATGCACACCAGAAAGAACAGCACAATGTCCATTGAAATGAAGCAAAAAAAATTCTAAATACTGTTTTATTTCATTCCAATCAGTGTAACTACATCATCACTGTATGTTTTTTTTTTTAATTTATGAAATACTATGTTTCTTACTAAAAACACAGTACAAACAGGGTCTGAAATTGATACTCACCAGTCGCCAAATGCGACTAAATTATCCATTTGGCGAGAGAATCTCAAAGCACTACTTGCCACGTGGCAAGTGAATGTTTGTACCCATGTAGACTAACAGACACGCGCAATTCATTGCTGCAATGGCCACAATTAATGCATTTATGTGGCAAGGTGACTCTTAGAATGCTGAGCGTTTGAGGAGAGAAGTCATCCCAAGCCTCACGATACGCAACGGGACATTTTAATGTCCGTTAACCAAGATGAGAGAAAGAGGACAGAGAGAAAGAGAGGAATTAGGAAAAGGAAGAGAGAAACTCAAAGTGAGTGAAATAAGTAACCAAAAACACACCTGAGCTTGGAGTTGCATAAATGAATCAACAATATCAGGATGATCCCTGGGTCCTAAAATATAATAAAGATGAAACTTAAGAAATCAAAAGAGAATAAGAATAATATACAAACAGCAACGGAACAGATTCAACAGTCATGTGGAACTCAAAAGAGAACTGAAAAGTAGTTCATTGAAATAATTCACGTGAGTAAGGAACAAAGAGGGGGAGTAAGAAGGGGAGGAGGGCATTTTGGGGGGGGGGGGGCGTGTGAAGCATTGGCAGACTCTTGGAAGGAGAAGGAAAGAAAAGAATAGGCAGGAGACAGAGACATGGATTTGTTTGTCGACAACAAAGAAAAGTAACGAAGAGAGAAACAGAAGAAACCTAAGAAAGAAAAGTGGTTTTGGAGTGGGAACCCAGGAGGCACCTCTGTTACTGTGACGCTTTGGAGAAAAGGGGACCCATACCCCCGCCTGGTTACCTCCTAACCCTGAAACCTTTGAGATAGTATCTTAACCCCCTTTTACATTGCTGGAATTTTCTGCTTTTTTCCGCCATATCGTTATATATGTTTATAAATGGAACCGAAAGGGAATGTGGGTACAATGCAATTTTCTGCCTTCGTAGGTAGTAGCTTAAGCCATTTTTGCACTTTTAAAAATTATTATTATTATTAGTAGTAGCAGTATTACTATGTTGTATTATTATTATTATTTTACACTTTCACAGGTTTGAAGCCTCATGTTATATACGGTACATGCTGATGACATATTTAGTTTCACTGCAATGGGACAATAAGTAGACC
Organism: Phycodurus eques; assembly: GCF_024500275.1. Classification (NCBI taxonomy): domain Eukaryota; kingdom Metazoa; phylum Chordata; class Actinopteri; order Syngnathiformes; family Syngnathidae; genus Phycodurus; species Phycodurus eques. The sequence goes on along the minus strand of NC_084532.1, from coordinate 22,420,800 downwards.
CAGAGATTTTGGAGCAAGTATCTCAAGCCTCTTTAACACAGCCTGTCAAAGCCAGTATGTGTCTACCTTTATTCCCCTGTGGCACTCTTCTGGATAAACAGTAACAGCATGGAATGTTGTGATAAAGTTTTTTTTGCCTCGTTCTGAATAAATTCCACCAACACGATTCTTCGGAGGTAGAATCTGAATCCCCTTCATGGAATTTTCCTGCCTTTTTTCAATGTAAAACCCAGAATTTTCCGCCTTCGGAGGTAGTATTTTAAGCCAATTTCACACTACCTTTAAAATCCAGCATTTTCCAGCTTTTTTCCTGTATAAAGAGCACCAACAACGTCTAGCCTGCAATTTTTCTGCCTTCGGAGGCAATAACTCAAGCCACTTTCACACTACCTTTAAAATCAGAAATGTTTCACTGGGATCTGGATAAAAAACACAGGCGGACATGCTCCAGGATCTCTGTGTGAAGGAGGCTTGTGTTTCAAGGAAAAGCGTAGGCGTGGAGGGTCCGTTCAATGCCGGCTCACCAGATCCCCCTTTGCTTCAAAGATGAACCGTCAGTGTGAAATCATCCAATGGTCAGGAAAAATTCTGATTGCATCGCCTCCCTTATACTGCTGGACACAGACCACTTGACATTTCTTTTCAAACAATAGCACTAATTGTAAATATATATATAAAACAAACAACGATGGACATTAAAGACACAGTTCCAGTTGACAAGCCTTCCAATGGCCTGACACTGATGGGTCACAATTGATGTTGCAAGGACAAATATCTGTAGTGAGCGCCCAGCTTTAGCATTTAGACATTTCAGGCTCAACACCCCAAGCCGCCCTGCAGCCCTTCATTCACACACACACACACACACACACGTACTCTCACAAACACACATTCACTCACTCTTGCGCAGGGACTCCTCATCGTGCACGTGCACTCACGATCTTACACTCGCTCACACAAACTTTCGCACTCACACTTTCACATACCCTCACGCACTCTCACACAAACACCACATACACGCAACTCTCTCGCCCAGACTGACTCACTCGCACACATACTGGAGGGAGAGGGGGGGGGGAGTCCCCTTTTTGGTCCAGCCAATTTGTTTCCTTCATTCATCAATTTAAAATAAAAACCTTCTACGTCATCAATTTTACCCAGTATTTTTAAATCTGATGGGCTTTTATTTGAGTCCGTGGGAGAACAGTACATATGCTCCCACCTGCCACCCGCCTTCCAAAAACCTGTCATTTTAACAGGGTTGTGTTGACTTTTTATATCCACTGCAGCCTCCCTTCACCTCCTTTGTTAATAGTTGTATTATTGACTGTGTTGATTGAGTTAACAAAAATAAATATCGTAATTTCCCATGTATAATACGCACCCCCAAAGTTGACCTCAAAATTCTGGAAAACCCTTCTACCGATGTATAATGCATTTTTACAATGCATGATTTTGCTTGTACCCATATTATCAAAACATTAAGTATTATCTGTATTTTGTTAGTTTTGTCAAATAATTATTCTGAAGTTAAGCACTTTATTTTAACACGTAATACTTACTTTTTATTTACTTGTTCTTATTTTGAAATTCACAACCTTAATTTTATTTAGTAAATGAGAAAACACAGTTGTGCTCATGTTTGATTACCCAGGCAGAATTTGTAAGATGGGTACAATTCTTTAAAAGAAAACATAAACGGCCAGGGGAAACACATTTAATTTTATCCATCCATCCATTTTCTGAGCCGCTTCTCCTCACTAGGGTCACGGGCGTGCTGGAGCCTATCCCAGCTGTCATCGGGCAGGAGGCGGGGTACACCCTGAACTGGTTGCCAGCCAATGGCAGAGCACATACAAACAAACAACCATTCACACTCACAGTCACACCTACGGGCAATTTAGAGTCTCCAATTTATGCATGTTTTTGGGATGTGGGAGGAAACCGGAGTGCCCGGAGAAAACCCATGCAGACACGGGGAGAACATGCAAACTCCACACAGTCTAGGCCAGGGATTGAACCTGGGTCCTCAGAACTGTGAGGCTGACGCTCTAACCAGTCGGCCACCGTGCCGCCCATTTAATTTTAATTGGGTTCAAATTAAACTGTCAAGCATTTCAGAAAAGCATTATCATTAAACAAAACATAACCATAAAGAAATTAATGATGGTTGTTGTTCAGTCATCACTCGTATTTATTTATTTTTAAAAGATATTTCACAAATTCTGCCAGGGTATGTTAACTTATGAGCACATCTATATATATATATATATGCAGTCAGACATACCCCTGTCATATTGGAATGAAAGTGTAGGTTACACCTTTCTCATAACGTCTAGGTGGTGTTGGCATTATTGGAATGAAAGTGTTTTTCATAACCTCTAGATGGCGGCATACATTTATAAAATGTGAAACTTTTTTCTCCATTTCCCCTGTACCTATGTATAACACGCACTATTGACTTGACAATATTTGGGGGGGGAAATTTGCATGATACGCAAGACATTACGGTACCCAAATTAAATACATACTATTGTTTTTTTCTTAATTGTATGAATCATTTTGACGATGGATGCCCTTTTTTTTTGGCACCTATCCCAAAAAATGTCTGTGCACGTTCCTGTTTACACACAATCAGTCTTTCAGACACTCACACACACATTTTTACACTCACATTAGCACTAAGTCACTCACCTTACATTCTCTCACTCTCTCTCTCTCTCTCTCACACTCACTCACTCACTCACTCACTCACAAGCATAGACTCACACACAAAGGGAACACAGGGCTTATTCAGAGGGCCGCCACTCAGCTCTAGTAGTGTCGTAGGCTGCGTTTACATGCCAGCCATACGACTAAGCGAGCGCTTTTTGTGCTGTGAACATATTCTGTCTTATTGAAGAAGGGCACCTGCTCGGAAAGGAAAGAGTTTAAGAAGCGGGGGTGAGGCAGCCATTACGAAAGCAGTCAAAGGAAGAGAGGCAGGAGACAGTGGTTGGGGGTGGAAGGGAGAAGGCGGCAACATAAAGGGAAGCGGGAGAGGCAGACGTCAATGTCTTGTTTTTTATGATCAATGTGTTTTGAGTGCCAATTACCAAAAATAAATTTCCAGGCTACACTGAAATAATACAGTCACTGGACACAACATTAGGTACACCTTCACACTCTAATGAGATAATTTATATCACAAATTCTGCAATTACAAAGATAAGAAAAATGCTTAGTTTTGAGTAACATTTGATTAACTGTTAGCGATTGCAAATTTAGTCAATATTTCATCTACACCCCACTTCATTCATAAGCGTTTACATACATTATCCAGTCTTGTACTATTTATTGCACTAATTCAGCTGTTTTTTTCTCAATAAATGATTAATTAAAATAGAGTATTAATTATCTATCCATTTTCTACAGCAATTGTGCACATTAGGCCTGCAGAACACCTATCTGACAGTATCAGGAAAATCTAAGTATCATTATCTTCGTGAAGGCAGAATCTTTCACTCCATCTCTTGCATTGGTTCATTATGTTGTGCAAGTGTAGCAAGTGTTGTGTCTGGCGAATGGCCTGAATATTTCAACAAGTTGACACAGAATATTTAAGTAAACATTTGAGCAGTGAGTGTTATGAACTCTGATGTTTTTTTATGTCCCAGTTGGCTTAGCTTTAAAAATGTTGCTACATCAGTATTGCCAGACTTAGACATAGGTCTCTGTAGAGAAAAGTACATGAAATACGCAAACTGCAGTTTCACATAGCTCTGTTGTGTCCTACTTTGGACCTGTGTGAAATAAAAGAAAACACATTCAAAGGTCTACCGGAGGGGTACAATTCACAATATTACCAAGCCCTACCTTGCTGAAAGATGGACAGCGTTACTGAGGTAACGAGCTCAAACAGAGCCTTGATAGGCGGGAAGTGCGCCGTCTGGCTGGCGAAGATGTGGACCAGCTGAAACCCATGCAAAAAAAAAAAAAGACAACACAATCAGACCTCCATGAGTATAATGAACCTATGTTATGATCCATAAAGATCTGTTGTCACAGTCATTTGTTTCGTTTTAGAAACGACTACACTTCTAGTCGACTACTTGGCAGAACTGCCCTGGCAACCCATGTTCTGCCTCAAGTGCTTTTCTTTTTTCCACGACAAAGAATGACACTAGAAAACAAGTCAAAGGGAAAGGATATAAATAACACTGACATATTTAGATGAAATGCTTTCCAAACAAAGAGGCTTTAGTTATTTGTTTAAAAAAAAAGAAAACAATGTTTTCTTTTTCTTTTAGGGGTGTAACGTGTGGACACTCTAGGGTTAATGTTTCAAAATAGGGTTTGAAGTTATGATTAAGGTTTAAAATTCGGGTTTCCAGTCACGTATCAGGTTTGAACGTATGGTTTTAAGCCAGGTTTAGTGTTTCAAAAGTAGGGTTTAAGTCAGGGTTAGGGTTTCATTTTTATTTATTTTTTCATGTCAGGGTTCAGGTTTCAAAACAGGGTTTTTAGTTAGGGTATGAAAACAGAGCCTGTCCTAATATGTTCAGTGTGGGAACTCTGTTTGCCTCTGTACTGTAGTGAACCTTCCTTACCAAAAAATGAGAACATATGTACTGTTATGCACCTATTAAGTTTATTTGTGCGTACCTGTCGTGTTAGGTCGAGGGCAGAGGCTTGGGGGATGGTGCTGTACATCTGTCCCAGCATCTGGCTCAGCTGCGACACCATGGGCGCAAAGTCGTGCAGCAGCGTTTTCACTGACTTTTCGAATATGGCACACACTGCCTGAGGGGCACACATAAAATCAATTTAGCCCACTTTTCTGACAGAGTGGAACAACATCACCTAATTCCAGAGGGAGAAAAAAGGAGGTGACGCACCTCAACCACCTGGGAGTCGTTCAGCCACTTGCTGAGTACGTTCTGTATGAGAGCAAACACTTGCTGCAGGACGACCACCACCTGGGGCCACAAAAACAATAAGCATTGGCATTGACAAGGGATGGGCCATACTTTTGGTACCTGGGCATTCAGTGTGGAGTTATCCAATTTCATCCACACAGAGATTGATCACTGACATCCAAAATGTTTGACCCAAGTCATAGAGGTTAAAGGTAATGGTACCAAATACTAATGAAATATATTTAAACTTCTGACTTTGAAGAAAGTACCGGTTATGAAAAATTGTCTAAAAAAAACAAAAACAAAAAAAACCATTCTGTCATTATTCTGGCACTTTGAAAATAGAAAACAAATTTGGTCATCCTAATTGACCTAAAACAGCCTTCTTTCATGTCAGACAGTGAGAAAAAAACAAGCGTGTGTCTTTTTATTTAGTGTATGTACACTCCTGGTTTCAACTGTACTAGAGTGGGCATGAAAATAATGGCACGACGATGAACCTGCCCACGACAACAGTACACTTAAATAGACATAACACTAATGACTCAATACACCCCTGTGCTCTACTGGGACAATTTCAAATGTTCTACTGAAGCAAATGATGACCAATAAGTCAGAAAAGAAAAAAAAGAGAACTGTAGACCAGTTTTCCATGTTTTGTGGTATAAATCATTCTTCTGTGAAGCAATTTTTCAATTTTCAACAAGGCTACAAATCTCAGCAGCTGCGAGAGAATCATTTCATTTTTGTTTAAAAATGTTCATTAGCTTTTAAAAATGTACAGTATAATAACTGAGCTGCTGTGAATGTTATTTTTGTCCCCTCTTTATTTTATCAACGGGGAATAATAATTTTCATTTATATGCTCTGAATAATATTCTCGTGAAGTAATACAAATGCAAAGATTTTGAAGTTCTATGTTTTGCCATCTACTATTCCACTGCTCTGCTAATGTTCAAGGTTTTTGTCATGGTATTGAGAGACTTCATTTATACAGCTATAGCATTGAAGTCACAATTTTAGGATTGTGACAACACTAGTTCACTGTAGTATATGAGCAGAGGCTATGGTGAGTGTATTTGTTATCCTCCAGAAGTGGAAGTGCATCACAACATGTCAGCACTCAATGTGACATTCTTCTCACTCATACCACTTGTAATGATGATGGGGGTTGTGGTGGGGGAGCACTGACCGGGTTGGGTCCGGGTGGGGGAGGGGTCGTTTTGACAGGCACAGCTGAGTGATCCGCAGATTCGTCATCCTGCTTGCTGATGTCCAACGTGGTGAACAAGTTGGATAGCAGCCCCAAGATGTGAATGATAGCTAATTTATTGGACGGATTAGGCTGAAGGGAGAAACAGAAGAGACAGAAAACTCCTATAAAAAAATAATTCACTATACAGTGGAACATCTTAAAAGGGACATATTGCGGAAAATTGACATTTTAATGGTTTAGATACAAATAGTTGCGTCTCTCTAGAGCCTGCCCTGCCACCCACCAAGTGTGAAACACAACCAATCTTTTGTTCACTGACTATTTCGGAAAATATGTTTGTGAGCGATCTGTTAATAATGTTATTTTTTAATTCACATAATAAGACATAGTTTTGGACAGGAACCCCTGATGGAAACCTCTTTTAAAAAATACATTGTCACCAGGATACATGCGCTTGCAAACAATTTGTAAGTTTTCGGACATTCTTCAGCTAGGGAGAATATTCAAACGCAACAATTTCAGCTTCATTTTTTTAATTATTACAAAAATTGGAAACAATTAAAGGCTTTACACCCAATAGAAGCCGATGCATTTAAGTGAATAAACCACTCCATCTTGTAATTTGCCATTGGTTTCTGACTAAGAACTCCGTGCTTAATTTGATCACGTTCAGATGAATTGCATTAATCCTCATGAACACACAGTAGTTCAGCGGCAGTCAAGTGGTGAACATTCTGTATTGTTTATGAGCAGCATGTGTTCATATAATCCCATAAAATCAGTGGATTAGCAGTCTTACATTTCTTTTTTGTGACGCATATCCAGCGACACCGTCATTCAGGTAATTACTCAAGAGTCAGAGTTTTAATCACTACTGTTTAAATGTTGACATGACGCATTAAAAATCGGCAAGGTTATTTTTTTAATATTCAACACTGAATCCCCGCCGGACCCGTAGAGGTCCAAGTTCTGCCCACTAAGAGCCGGTATTTGTCCAGCAATGGGCAGCCAAGATTTGCCAGTCTGATGTCATGCTGACAAAGCAAATACAAGACAGTAATTAATGGCCGGAAGGCAGCGAGGATAGATGAGGTAGTGTGTTACTCTATGTATGTGTGTGTGAAGGCTGAGGACAAAGACGAAGTAAAAGATTAATCTTGGCTGATGTCTGGCGGCCCCCTGCACTGACCAGCGGCAACTGCTCAGTGTTTGTTAATCTGTAGATGGAAAAATCCTCCTTTGTACCGCACAGGCCTGAAAATATAGACGGCTTCAAAGCAAACATTACAAATGTGTTGTCCATGGCTGTTCCAGGGTGTTGAACTAATGGCTCTCTAACATTCCTCTGTCAAACTCGGTTTTGGGGGGCTAAGCAGGCGGCGACTTTGTCTCATTGATGGTGTCGGGGGGAAATCTTGCATTTCCAAAAGCATCACTTTTCAGGAACTCCCCCCACCCCCCCAAAAAAAAATGCATATTTGTTGAGTCATTAACATTGTATCATCAAAGAAAGCGAAGCCATTTTTAACATTTTAGATTGGTCAATAATTTGTAAAAATGACAGACCCACATTGGGAATGATCAAGTATCGATTTGTGAATAAAATATATTATACAAATTATGACATAGGTTTCGGCTTCAGCGTCAGGCAAAGGCAGAGTATGGCTTTCAATAATTTGACTAATAACTACATGGAGTTGCCAACTTGGCGACTTTTCCGAACTCTCTGGCGATTATTTAAAAAAATAAAAATGAATATTAAACTAGCAACAAAATTAGCCACTTTTTGTGGTGGCGTTGGAGACTCTCAGACTTCCTCTAGATCAGAATTACGAGATTATCATGTTATAGCCTTATTCCACAATGTAATAAAGTCATTTTTTTCTACTCAAAATTCTACACATAATACCCCATAATGACAACACGAAATTTTTTTTTGAAACTTTTGCAAATGTTTTAAAAATTCTAAATAAATACAGCCCGTTTCTATTTAAAAAGTCTTTTTAAAAATGTTTGCACAAGTTGGGTCTACAGACCATTCCTTTGACTTAATGCTTGATTTGTGCTCTGACATGCAGTGTCAACTGTGGGGAATTACTGTGTATAGACAGGTGTGTGCCTTTCCAAATCATGTTCAATCAACTGAATTCACCAGAGGTGGACTCTAATAAAGCTGAAGAAAAATCTCATGGGTGATTAGTGGAAAATTTTTCAGCACGGCATTTTCATGGCTAAGGTTGTGAATACTTATGCATGAGGTTTTAATTTTTTTAATAAATATGAAAAAAATAAATAAAAAACATTTGTTTTCACATTGTCATTATGGGCTATGGGTCAAGTCTAAACTTTTGAGGGAAAACATATTTAATCAATTTAGGAAAATGCTGTAACATACCAAAATGTGGAAAATGTGAAACGTGAATATCAGATAACAAAAGCTTTACGTGGATGGTTTATTTCCCGCTTACTGAGTGGGCTGCACAGACCTAAAAATACAGATTGGGTCGAAGCCACTTAATGGGTGAGCGGCGCAGGCCTAAAAATACAGATTGTGTCAAAGCTGGATAGTAAGAACAAAAATAAGGGGGTATGACCGAGTGAATGACATCAGAAGCTGAAGTCATGTTGGCCAGTTACCGTGTGGTTAGTTTGTTTGTGAGCGTCTGGGCGTAAATTGTCACCAACAGCAGCTCCATGGGAGTGTTCTCATTTTGTATTTGAGTGTTTGACTGTTAAATGACTGAAAGTGCATCTGCGACTGTGGTTCTCCTTGCCCACGTGCGAGGGCATTCGGTACATTAGTTGCCCCATTTCCTTGAGCAGCGGTGCAACTTAAACCTGCTCATACCTCAAAATTTGGCTCCCAATACAAAGCACCCCCGAAAAAGCTAACCACCCCTACCCCTTATTATGTTTGCACGTGTGTGGTGTGTATGTGTTAATTCACGCACCGTCTCCTCTGCTAGCTTCTCCAATTGCTGGATGTAAGGCGTGATGAGGGAGTGAAGGTTCCTCAGGATGTCCTCCACAGGCAGTGCAGACAGAAGGAAACCCAGTGCCTGCATCAGCCACATGCACTGACTCGTCTAGCAAAACAAAGGCGGCCATCACGAGTTTAAAAAGCGCCATTCAACACCGGCTGACCTGCAGATCCCAGGGCCCTACTCCAATTTAATGCATTTCCCATTTTTGGATTGTCCATTTCCATGTAATACATTTCAACCATATCATGTATCAAACCATATCCCGTATGGTTGCAGTTACATTCACAGAACACATGAAACCTGCATGGGCAGATGCCCAAATTACACACGTTTTTCTCTTCTTTTTTTTTTTTTTTTTTTTAATAAACATGTCTGGTGAAATGGTTTTTATGTCGTGCTATTTTATGTACTCATTGTGCTGTGCTGCAAATTTTTCGCTCTCATCAGCGGTAGCCATGTTGTTACACTAGTCTGTGACGGAAAAAAGTGGGAGAGCGGAAGCTACGGAAATCCATAAGGGTAAAACATGCGCCGCAGCAAAAATAAAAAAATAACAATTTAAAAAATGAGGGGTGGGTTAATCGAGTTGATTACTTCTTAATTCGTCTGCAAAAAAACTCAAAAACAAAAAATCCATATACTGCTCTCTTCATTTAGATTGCAAACGGTACAAAATTGACCCCTGTATCCACTTTATGTGACATTTTTGTTTGGTGGTGTGTGATGTAAAATATGTGTCTTGGCTCAATAAAGGTTTGGAAAAACTGACATAATTATTGGTGTACCTTCAATGAACCATGAATTGCATTGAATTAATCGATTATAAAGAGACAGTCTGTAAACTGACCTTGTGGATCTGCTTTATTAGAACCTCCTGTGAAAAAAGAAAACAGAATAGCTACTACCAGAAAGCACAATAAACAATGTGGTCAAGAAGAATAAAACAAACGTACCTGAGATACGGCTACTATGTTGGCGGCGTAAGGCGGCAGGTCGCTTTTGCACTCGCGGCAGATCTTCTTCAGTGTGGAAACGGAAGAGATGGAAAGATCCGGGTTGCCCAGAGCCTGCAGCACCAGGGGCAGGACGCTGCTCAGCATCACTGGGTGGTCTGCCAACCACTCAGCCAGAGCACCTGGTAGGATTTACAGTAAATCAGGGTACACACATACAGATAATGAGCTAAATTTTAGCATTTTTCCCCCAATGATCAAAGCCATAAATTCATCTGTTCCAGCTCAGCCCCAAAATTTGTTGTTTTTTTAAAAAAAGTAGCAATGCATAATAACATAAAAAAGAAGGTAAAGAAATTAACTAGTTTTATAACATAACACATAACATAGTGTAGTATTAGTGTGTTGGATGTGCGCCTTTAAAGGGACATGGCCTAGCGAGTGACATCAGGAGTTTGAGTCGGATTTGGCCCTTTTGTCTATGTGTGAGCATCTCGACATGAGAAAGGGCCTACAGCAGCTCCATGCAAGTGTTCTCATTTTATATTTGACTGTCATGTTCAATAAACTGAACTGTTGAAAGTGTATTGGTGGCTGTGGCTCTCCTTGCCAACATGCAAAAGCATTACAGTACCTTCATTTCTCCTAGTCTGAAGCTCGCTTGAACCTTAAATTTGTCGTGCAACACAAAATAAATAAGTAAATATGACAAGCAACCGTTCATAACTCAAAGAACTCGCAAGTCAATGTGGCACATAATAGGATCGGATAGGATAACGCAGAACAGAACATATGTGCGTGGCTTTAAGATATATTTATTAATATTATTAATTATTTTATGAATTTTATTATTTATTAATATTTCTTACAACCGTGCAAATTACAAAACTAATATAGAATAAGGCGACTGACTACTTAGCACATCTGCCCCACAGTTCTGAGAACTGGGCTTCAAATCCCAGCCCCACCTGTGTGGAGTTTGCATGTTCTCCCCATGGGTTTTCTCCAGGTACTCCGGTTTCCTCCCACCTCCCAAAAACATGCATGGTAGGTTGATTGAAGACTCTAAATTGCCCGTAAGTGTGAAAGTGAGTGCGAATGGTTGCTTGTTTATATGTGCACTGCGATTGGCTGGCGACCAGTTCAGGGTGTACCCCGCCTCTCGCCCGAAGATAGCTGGGATAGGCTCCAGCAACCCAAGTGAGGATAAGAGGTGTAGAAAATGGATGGATGGATGGAATACAGAATAATGTTTTGAGAGACTTGTGACAATAGAGCCTTTTCAGACTTTCATCAGAAGAGAATGCTAAAATTCGCCCGGATAATTCACCTGTAAAGTGGGTCCGCACATAGTGATAACGAAGCTGAATTTGAGTATTTATCTCCCCCGAAAGGCCCAATTATCAGATGTGATTATCCTTTGGTGTAGAATGTGTTGAGACGTGTGTCATGAAACTGAACAATAGCCAATTAAGGAAGTGACCCATTGGCCAAACACAGAGTAATGCTGTCGCTCACAGCTTAGTCTTGGTTCTATATCAGACATTTGGTTTGGGGGACGAGCAATTGTGGGTGGAGAAATCTGTACTGTATACGTGTGGTGTGCTGAGTTGGTCATCTCGAGTGCACCACAAAACCAGTAAGCACACACATGCCCATTTTTTCTCGTTATGAGTCTCGTCTCTCACATTTTAAACATTTATTAAGAAGTCAAAAATTTGTGTATTCCGCTCATGATGCTTTGTTGTGTCATAAAAGTAAAATGGTCTATGAGGGACATGAGAGCATTGGTCTCACCTATAGTGAACATCACGGTGTCGGCCAGCTGAACGTTGTTGATGCTGATTCTGGGGATGAGGCCTATGAGGCCCGGAATGACGTCAGAGTAATTGACGTCTATCGTCTCCGCGATGGACTGGAAGCCGTACAGCAAAGCCTCTGTGTGCTGGAGGAAAAAAAAAATTGTGAGTTAGTGCATTCTTAACAGCTAGTCACCAATAAGTCCCTTTTTTAATTTAAAGGGAACAGATATATGTAATTAATATATACTTTTTAATAGCTTGTATACAAATAGTTGAGTCTCTATAATGCCTACCGACCAGAGGTGCTCAATGCTTTGCAGGTCACAAGTAGGTCTCAAGTCTTTGCCCTAAAGTCCCGAGTCAAGTCCCAAGTCGAGACAGGCAAGTCCCAAGTCAAGTCGCAAGTCCTACACTTGAGTTTCGAGTCCTTTCGAGTGATTTTTACCAACAAACTAAAAATATATATTAATATATACAATATTCATATTTAATTAATATGGATACATTATATACTGCATTTCTATATTTTAAAATTCATATTCATTTATCAATGTTTTTTATAAACAAGTGCATTGAAGCTTTATCAGAAAACTAGGGCGCTGATTAACATTTTTGCACCTTCAAAGCTGTCAACGGGGGCTTTGGTTTATTGCCCCTTCACAACCGATTGATAGTAGGTTTTCAGTTATTCTATGAAAATGCGATGCTATGACTTTTTATTACTTTATTTCTGAAGTGAGACTAAAAAGACCTGTTACAAATAAGAAATTACATCCAATAGTGTTGCAATAAGTAATCAAGTATCCTCGTGACAATTATCAGAATAATCAAGTACAAGGATAAAATATATTTTTGATTGGTTAAAGAGCAATTATGAATACACAAGACAAAATGAGACATTTTCCTAAATAATGAATGACCAATCAGTCATTGCATTATTGTAGCATTTTCTTGTCTACAAACATTTCTAGTGAGACAATTTCAAACACAAATATAAATAGATTTCAGTTTAAACTTGGCATTTCTTGTGAGTATAAAAAAAAAGACATTAATTTCAAAAAAGAGGAACAAGTTTGTCATCTTGTTATAAAGTACAATTTTATCCAACTGTGGTATCTCAGTCAGAACACTAGGGGTCATTATGTAAAAATATGTCAAAAAGTGCCGAAGAATCGGACACGAAAAAGAATGTAGTTTTACGTCGAGATGCGAGCTGTGTGCTGATCGATTGGTAAATAAAGAAAAGCAAATTTATTTATATAGCACATTTCATACACAAGGTAACTCAATGTCCTTTACATGATTAAAAGCATTTAAAAACAAAGAAAATAAAAGTACAATTAAAACAGCGTACAGTGCAAGAAATATAATTTGAAGGTGGAACTGCTCGAAAAAGCATGAGAAAAAAAATTGTGTTTAACCTGGACTTAAAAACATTCACACTTGGGGCTGACGTCACTTCTGTTGGCAACTTATTCCATCTGTGTAGAGCGTAATAGCTAAATGCTGCTTCACCATGTTTGCTTTGGACGTCTGTGCTCCACTATTTGACCCGAGTCTGTCGATCTCAGAGCCCTATTGGGTTAAATAAAGTGAATTAAAAAACGAATACGGTACAAGACTGATTCTTGAGAACACTACACTGACTAAACTAGACAATGTACAGGAAGCCCAGACAGCGCACGGCCGGCGCGCCATGTAACTATTTGTGTGATTACTCACAACGCTAGCTGCTAATGCTAACGAAAACAAGCATACGTGATGTCGAGCCGCGCAATTCCCACAATTCAATGTGGATTTTTTTTTGTATTTTATTATAATAATTAACATCCTTATTGTTACGTTAAATGTCGCTGTCGTTTCTGTGTATGTTAACAGTGTTTCTTGGAATGTAAACCTTATTTAGCTGTCACATTATTGTTATTATTATTATTGTGCATTTATGTTGTACTGTTTTTTTTTAAATTATTTAACAGGGAGTTGACCATTTTGGTGTGAAGCAGCTCTTCCTCAATCAGTAGCTATCATCCCTGGAAAGTAAAAATAAATAAATAAATAAATAAATCATAATTAAAAAAAAATACAATAAAATAAAAAACATCCTATGACACCAGTTATGCCGATCAACACAAAATTGCGTTTAAATGTCTATCGTAACAGGACACACGCTAGACATTGGAGAGGGAGTGGGCCATTTTTTGTTTGAAGAAGGCATTTCTCACTTAACTGCTCCACTTGGAAAATTCGACAAAATTAGCCCAACACCAATTTGACGGATGGACACGAAATTAAGTGGACATGTCTTTCATAGGTTAACAGTTGCACAAAAGAGTCTCAAGGACCCATGCACACAAAATTGAACAGGTACCGTAATTTCTCGTGTATAATGCGCACCCATGTATAATACGCACCCCCAAAGTTGACCTCAAAATTCTGGAAAACCCTTCTACCTATGTATAATGCATTTTTCAATGCATGATTTTGCTTCTACCCATATGATCAAAACATGAAGTATTATCTGTATTTGTTAGTTTTTTAAAAATAATTATTCTGAAGTTAAGCACTTAATTTGAAGACGTAACTTTTTTTTATTTACTTGCTCTTATTTTGAAATCAACAGCCCTACTTTTATTTCATAAATTAGAAAACACAGCTGTGCTCATATGTTTGATTACCCAGGCAGAATTTGTAAGATGGGTACAATTCCTTTAAGAAAACATGAAGCACCAGGCGAAACACATTTAATTTTATTTTAATGAGATTCAAATTAAACGGTCAAGCATTTAAGAAAAGCATTATCATTAAACAAAACATAACCAAAAATAAATTAAAGATGGTTGTTGTTCAGTGAGTCATATTTAAAAAATAAATTAAAAATTTCACAAATTCTCCCAGGGTATGTAAACTTATGAGAACAACTGTACACATAGCCAGTCATACATACCCCATTCTTCATATTGGAATGAAAGTGGAGGCTACATTTTTTTTATAACCGCTAGGTGGCGGTGACATTTTGGAATGAAAGTGTTCAGCTTTTTCATAACCACTAGATGGCGACATACAGTTATAAAATGTGAGTTTTTCCCCCCATTTGCCCCTATACCTATGTATAATGTGCACTATTGACTTTTGACAAATTTTTCTGGGGGGGAAATTTATACACGACAAATTACGGTACATTTTGGGGTGAATTGCAGGGCATGAACTTTGAGAAATTCCTACTAGGGAAATCACCCAAACGAGCCCCTATCTGAAACAGGTATCCAAGGCAGATGAGTGACATATATAATTCTTGATCCTTGGGTTATTTTGAAGAATTCAGGTCAGACATTATTGAGATGCCTCGGAACTTTTTTGCATCAGGAAAAATGCATACTACTTTTTTGCATCAGGAAAAATGCATACTACATCTATTTTTGCAAGCCAACAGGCATCAAGAAACAAATTGTGTTCGATTTTTGAGATTCTGCTGCACTTGGTTATGAATTAAATCTACTAAGACACATTTCGAAAAAATGTCATCTGAGCAACACAGCATCCCACCCACCTGCCACGACGTGGGCTGCTCCGTATTCGTCAAGAGTCGTCCCAGTTTGTCATAGAGATTACTCAGCAGCTCAGCACCCAGCATCTCATAGACGTACATGAGCGTGTCAGAGATGTCCACCCTGAGGAAGAGGCACTCTACATTTAGTCTCTTCCAACAACAACAAAAAAAAACTCCCTCTAGTGCCCGCAAACCACAGACCTGTAGATGCGGAACTGTTCTTTCTCATCCGAGGACCAGGACGCATACTCTTGGTCTGAGGGGAACTGGGCTTTGTGGAGCAGAACGTCCACTAGCTGGAAATAAACCGGCCTGTAGACCTGAAGGTACAATGCCTGCTTGTTTGACTCGAATGACATGATTTCATCCTGGAAAGCGATAAAAGACAGACCTGTCTTGAGTCTGGATAACGAAACAATCTAAAGTAGCGTGACAAACACAGCAGACCGTCCCCATGAAGCCGCCCTTACTTGTAGTGTGTACCAGAAGGTGAGGGTGAGCGAGCTGGTGGTCTCGTTGACCGGGTAGTGGCCTGGGATGCCTGTGCAAAACATGATCATGTTGACTAAAGCCAGGAAGCTCTCCCAGTGATCCACCTGCTCCAGCAGAATCCTAAAAAGAGAGTGAGTATAAAAATGTTTCATGCCGTCATTGATGTCTTATTTGACTAAAAATATGTGATTCAACCTTAACCCTTGCTCTATTTTACCGCTCTTCCAGTCATAGTGTGGAATTTTTAAGATTTGTTTTCTACTTCTTTTTTTACTGCAGTTTTTAACTGACAACAGCTTTTTCATTTTCATTTTTTGACAATTAAAATTCCAGTGTGTTTTCAAATTGCGCAGTTTGTAAAATAACCTCAGTATCCCTTTTATTCACATATTGCTAATAGTACAGTCTTTCTACAGCCATACAGGGAGGTTTCACATCTTGAATAAAAACAATAAAAATTTTCTCCATGATCAGCGCTTCTTAAAATCAAAATTGCATCATTCATTTGCTCATTTCAGAACTAGCAAACTGTTACAGTCATAAAATGTCAAACCACTGAATAGTAAAAGTAAATGAAGCTAAATCAAAGCAAAACAACTCCAATAATGCTTGACAGACACATATTGGGAAACTGGAAGGTGGTTGCTAAGTGCTGTTTTATAGATATTGTTGGAATTTGTACATGCTGTGTTCTGTCTGTCTAACAGTATTTACCTACATTTACATACATATGCTTGAATGTTTATGTAATATTTACTCTCCAAATACTTCCACTTTTATTTGACTTTAGCGGATCTACTGGCAGCGGCATGGTGGCCGACTGGTTAGCACATCTGCTTCACAGTTCTGAGGACACGGGTTAAAATCTGGCCTTGCGTGTGTGGACTTTGCATGTTCTCTCCCAGTGTCTGCGTGGGTTTTCTCAAGGTACTCTGGTTTCCTCCCACATTCCAAAAACTTGCATGGTAGGTTAATTGAAGACTAAACTGTCTGCAGGTATGAATGTGAGTGTGAATGGTTGCATGTCTGCAATTGGTTAGGCGCATATAAGCTGGCAAACAGTTCAGGGTGTATCTCGCCTGTCGTCCAGAGTCAACTGGGATAGGCTCAAGCACGCCCGCAACCCTAGTGAGGATAAGCGGAACGAAAAATGGATGGATGGATGGCTCCACTGGCTTAATTTAAAAAATTATAATAATCTTAGTGATAATTCTTGAGGGGTTCAAGTCTAAGTGTATACAAATTGTTTAGAGACGAACACAAATCAACCTGGAGTGGTTCTCTCCCAACGTGACGGCAATGCGGCAGATGCCGTGGCAAGTCTCCATGTCACCATTCTGGACGGCCTCTCTGAGCTGCTCCTGGAGAGCCAGCACTGGAGGGACCAGCTTCAGCAGTGTGTTCACATACCTGTGTGACACGCAAACACGAACAACACAGTTAACAATTAATCTCGAATATCCGCTTCCAGTCAGGCCTTATTTTGGTGAATTTGGTGAGTATTAGTTTAAGTATAAACCCTGGAATTCACCCAAAATCTCAGCATGTAAGCTTTTATCTTATTTTCATTTTGTTTACCTGCAATGATTTTAGAACTCCTGCAGGGGTCACTATTGAGTGACCAACACAGTGTCAATACAGTGCCAACACAGTTTGTGTAGTGTGTCAATACACTCCTTGAAGTATCATCATCCCATCACTAGTCCTTTCACCTTTCTAGATGACCATGCAACTCAACAGGACAGGTTAGAAAAAGAAAAGAAACAAAAGACAGACACATCCACCCAATTTCATGTGGATTCATTTGTGAAAGTGGTGTCTGGGGGTGGTTTTTTGGTTTTGTGTTGATCAGTGACAATGAAAATGACCCCCCCGCCCATGTTATCAAGGGCTAATGTCCTTCCTCTGATCAAACGCACCCACCAATTAACAGCTACACATCCACCAGTAGTTGGAATATTGAAATCAATGCTACCGCCAAGAGTTAAACAGTCAGTATTCAGTCTGCCTCCTCATCTAAACCTCCCTCACTCCATCCACACGTCTAATTCACTCTCGGATTGGCTCAAGTGACATAATGAGACAATGTCATCCTTAACGGTGTCATGCGATAGCGTGACATTTAAAGATCAAGGGCATGTAATATGTGTATGCGTGTTGAAATGTCACAGACTATTAGGCTTTACACGATAAGGATTTTTGGGGTTGATCACCGATCAGATGGTGGAATGTGTCTATTTAAATGACCTGTTCCTTCACTGTATATACTTGTGTACTTAATTGCTCAAAAAAATTATATTTACAATAACTAATGTATCTTTGTTCATCTATATATGACAGTGAGCCATAGTGACAGACAGAAGAAATGATAAATGGTCTTCTATTAGATGGCAGGAAGTACATACAGTAATTCATGTATCCACTTTTTGTGACACTTGTTTGTTGGTGTTCTGTGAGATTTTTCAATTGTAAAATATGTTCCTTGGCTCTATAAAGGTTGATAACCACTCCTCTATAGTCCGATCCTGTATTCCAATCAGTCAGGTCAAACCAACACTACATGACAGAAATAATGGGTGCTAACTTACTGTAATTAAATTACTTTATTTTTAATTAAATTACTTCACCCACACCGAAGCTTTAGAGCATGATTTGACAGAACGGCGGCATGTTTTTTTTTGTCTTCTTTTGTCCTGTTCGGCTGTTAGGTCAAGCGGAATGGAAAATATGTATCCCCTTTATGCCGAAACAGTTTTACTGTGTCACAGAGGAGTTTTTAAGCTTCTGCTGTGGTATTATAATTGAGGTTTATTGAGAATCAGACTTGATCAGTCGAACAGAACAAAGTTTCTAGAAGGGAGAAAGAAACAAAGACAAAATACAAAAAGTACTAATTGTAAACAGGATGAGTGAAGTAAATCATTACATTATCTTCAACAATGAAACGTTAAATATGAGTGTTGCATGGGGCTGTAGTGCTACACCCTGTGAGGGAAGGACAGGACAAGATAGAACAGGACAAGGACAGGAGAAGAAGCATGCAGGATCAGGGTCGTGAACCCGGCTGCACAACTGAAGTGTGGTGGCATTAATTATCTAATTTATAAAAGTGAACAGGAAGAGAGTATAAGTGAGGGGATAAACAAGCGATTTGCATATTCATGAGTTATTTGTTGCAGTAAGGGGTGTGTGCCTGCGGATACATGCAAGTGAATTGATACCATTTTACATGCACAAAGACTGACAGAAGTGCCCCAACAACCGGCCACCCAGCGGGGGCCGCAGGGACCCAATGCCTCCCCCCCAGCCAACCACACCACCCTCAGGCAAGCCAGATGCCCTCCCAACCCGCAGGGTCTGCGATGCAGCCAGTCCCCACCCAGCCCGACGACGGGAGAGTGTCCCTTGTTTGTTGGAAAGGATGGCGTATAGGGGCACCTGACAAGGGAATGATAGGGGGGGAGGGGGGGGGGGGAACCAAGGGAGCAGCCCCGGACCATGAGAGGTCTGCCCCACCACCAAGCAGTCATCCAGTCCGGGGTGCCCGGCCTCGGGAGCACCGCCATGCAAGTAAGTGAGACCCACCTCCCCCCCTGTTACTATGACTGCCAGGTCCCTGACTAGCAGTCATTGGCCCTACCCAGTGTATCAAAAAACCCGCGACAAGGCTAAAAATAAACTAGCTTTGGATTCAAATATACTGTGCACGATGGTGATGTGGAATAAATGTCTTTTGCGGAGCCATTGATCGGCTCGGCGAATTATGACATTAAAGCCGATCAGCATAAAATGCTACATATCAGCCAATACCGATCAGCCCGATAAAATCGGTACAAAGTCTACAGACTATGTGTATGAGTGAGAAAGCAAAAAAAAAAAAAAAAAAAAAAAAGTCACGCATGGTGTGTGTGCGTTTGAGAGAGAGAGAGAGAGAGAGAGAGAGCGAAAGAGAAGAGAGATGAGAGAAGAGAGAGAGAGAGAGAGAGAGAGAGAGAGAGAGAGAGACCCTCCGGGGAATTTTGTTGTGTAAAGGGCAGCATTTCATTATTCGTAGAATGTCGATAAGGGGTGTGGCTCCAGGTTGATTAATAATGAACAATGACATGGCAAGGTTGGCCAACGAAAATCGTTTTGGGGAGGCAGCATGAAAGTATAAATGAATGTAATTTAAAAAAAAATTCTTGGTATAGGTCATATTTTTTGAAGAGGAAAATAAAATAATGCCCTAAAATCGCAATTTATTTTACTCTTAATATTAATATAATATATTAATATAAGTTCATTCTCATCATTAAAACTTTTTTGGGGAAAAGTTCCAACATGTTTCTTGCAATAAATTGTTTTACTCTCGTAATTACAATAGAGATTCTTCTTTTTTTTAAAATTCAATATTTCCAGTGTGACCAGAATACTGTACCCCTAATTATGTTACGTGTGAGCATAAATATAATCATGGAGCCTTACTGTAACTAAAAGCTTTTTCTAATTTAATTTCAAAGATGAACTTTCATTTCCAGAAGATGCCCAAGTTGTGATGAACAGAAATGTCTATTTTACCTGCTCTCACGTCTCGTTGACTGACTGTACTTAACTCCAAATGAGTGACTGTGAGTGCCAGTTAACAAGATCATTCATTTTTAACCAGTGTTGTGAAGATGCAGGTCATGTCCTTTTAAGGAGACGCATGCATTTTTTTCCACAATGTATATTGTATAGTGAACCTGCGTTTATCACGGGGGATATGTTCCAGAACCACCCGCAATAGGTGAAAATTTGCAATAAAGAGGCAATACAAAAAACTTAATTTTACCTCCCCTCCTCCACACACACATTTAAACACACGCACTTATTGTCATTAAAAACACTTTTTAAACACACTGTAAATGTATTTGAACACAAAAACAAATAGCATGGATAAAATGTATAGAAAATACTGCGGCGGGGTCTGGTGGAGTGGCATTTGACATCGATTCGTCTTCATGTGAGTATACGGGCGTGAGCTATGGCCAACAGAAGCTCTTGCGTAAGTGTGTATGTGGTCTATGGACACGTCACTAAACACAAATGCACCCCACCACCGCGTTGCCAACTTCACCGAGCTATCATATAGCTTGATTTACAAGGTCTCCAGGTTCACAAGTTTTTGGAGTTATGATCAGTCTTGGGCAATTATTTGCTTTGTATTGCGAGCCACAATTTGAGGTACAAGCTCGCTTCAGAGATGAAGCTGCTTGAGCGAAGGAAAAAATAAATAAATATATATATCTCTATAAAATAATAATAATGGAGCAAATTAGTATTGTAAAGAGTCACAGTCTGCAGTTTATTTAACAGGACAAACAGTCAAACACACAAATACAAAATGAAAGCACTCGCAAGGAACAGGCACTCACACTGAACTAACCGTGTAGTAAAAGGCCAAACCGACTGATTCCAGCTCCTGATGTCACTTACTAAGCCATGCCCCTTAAAGCCACACATCAACACACGAATACTACAGTGTGTGTGTATGTGGGAGACAAACGTTTGGCTTGATTTCATTTGAATTAAACCCGCAAGTTAAGGTACAAAAATATAAATCTAAACATTTTTTGGGGGTGGGAGGGTCTATCTCCCTTTATAGTGTACGTGCAGCTCATCAAAAGCTGACAGCGTTAGAAATAGGCTTTACACGATCAGGATTTTTGGGGCCGATTACCGATCAGCGAGTTTAAAAAAAAGATAACTGATCACCGATCCAATCACAAGATGGAGGAATGTGTCTATTTAAATGACCTGTTCATTTACTGTATTTACTTGTGCACTTAATTGCTCAAAACATTATATTTACAATAAATAATGTATCTTTGTTCCTCTATTTATGCCAGCGAGGCACAGTGACAGACAGAACAAATGAATGGTCTTCCATTAGATGGCAGGAAGTAAATACAGTAATTAATGTATCCACTTTTTGTGACATTTTTGTTTGTTGGTGTGCCGTGAGATTTCTCAATTGTAAAATATGTTCCTTGGCTCCATAAAGGTAGGAAATCACTGCTCTAGTCAGATCGTGTATTCTAATCAGTCAGGTCAAACCAACATTGCATGACAGAAATAATGGGTGCTAACTTACTGTAATTAAATTACTTTATTTTTAATTAAATTACGACAAAGCGGCGGCATTTTTACGTCTAACCGTTCGTGCTACTGCTAGCTTGCTAGGCTACATAACATTGCCTGCTTGTGAGCGGTATCGTATTAAAAGTACATGTACATACCTCAAGCAAGCCTTAAACGAACGTCCTCTCCTCTCCTGTCCTATCCTGAGCACCAGTGACCACCAACACACGTTTTTTCCGCATTTTGTCCTTATAATACAGTCGGCTTGCTCCATTCTTGTTGTCGTGGCCGCCACGGTAACGAGTGTATCCGGTCGCATTTGAGTTGACAAGATAAAGCCCAATGATCTTAAAAAACGGGATGGGGTGGTATCGGAATACAAGATTTTATTGCAGTAGTTTGACAGTGCAATCGTGAAAGAGCAAATTTGTCTTGTATCTGATCCAGGCATTACGTGTTGCCTGTCCCACACCGCTGACATTTTTTTTTTTTTTTAAATAATTTCATTGGCCATCAGATATTTACAGCACTACGTCAAAAGACACGCGACAAGGCTAAAAATAAACTCGCTTTTAGATTCAAATATACTGTGCACGCGGCGACGCGGAGTAAATCTCTTTTGCGGAGCCAATCAATGACGTCATTGAACTGATCGGCGAATTATGGCATTAAAGCCGATCATCATAAAATGCTAAATATCGGCCGATACTGATCAGCCCGATAAAATCGGTGTGAAGTCTAGTTAGAAAATGCTGACCTGTGGTATTTTGTTAATGATTTCCACAGTAATGTAACCGTGGGGCTGAAGTGTAGAAGGACTTCCTCACAGACACGTTTTCAGAATTTGGCAAATAACAAAAGATTCAGTTGTTTAATTTTACACTGGATGGGCGGGCAGGGACTCCAGAGACCCAGTTATTTGCATTCAACTATTAAGAAATCCATCGTATATACAGTACTATTCCCACTTTAAGGCAGTATCTGGAGGGTCTGTTGCGGTTTCCTCGCTCCCCGCCGTCCCCTCATCACACTTCCCGACTACTCCCTGTTGCGATCCCTGCTGTAATTACCTCGGAGATGGGGAAAAGGGTTGCCTGGCAACAGGATGCAACCAGACCAATCGTGTGCCCTCAAATGAGTTGATTGTGATGAGTTTTAACAGAGGGAGAGAACCCGAGAAGGGGAGGGAGAGGATGTGGAAATAGCCGGGAGAATAAACATCAATCTATAGATCTCTGCTGTATGTAAAAATACCTTGAGGCATGCTTTCTACTAGAGCCAATACATTACTCATCACATTAAAAGTGACAGGTCAGCGGCTAGGTCTGTGAAGCAGAGGACCACCATATTTTTCTCCACACCTCCATCTTACCGCTCACTTTCCTCATTTTGGGGAGGAGGGGTAACGAGCGTTCACCACATCTGAATATGAATCTACCGATCACGATGACATCTCGCCCTGGCTCTGTAACCATAGCGACGCCAGCCAACCAAGACATGCCCCTCTCTTCCTCCACCTTCCTGCCTCTCCTCCCCCTTTTAGGCTGTCAACATGCCCCTGCATCACATCCCTCCCTCCTTTATGCACAGCCAGTGCCCACCCACCCTGTCTGCTCCTAATAGAGTTAGAAGACTCATAATGCTCCAAGGCAAATTTTTCCATCGTTCCAATGACAAGGTTTAAAGCTGATACAGAGGAATCTCCATTGTCAAATTTTGAGTTTGACCAACATCATTAGGTAAATCATGCCTTAATGGGGACATATGGGAAGAGTGACTTTTTAATGGCTTGTATAGAAATAAAGTGGAACCCTATATACTCGCGGGTGGCAATCCCAAAACAAATATTCATTAATATTTTGGATTAAAAAAACAAATAAAACTATTTTTCCCAATGCATTTCGCAGGGCAGTTAGATAACTAAGCCTTGTTGCATGAACTGATCAATCAGCCTGTTAGATGCGAGGCGAAACGTCTTCCAAGACAACCAAAAAAGAGAATGTAAAGAAATAAATCGGTTTTATAAAGTGTAATTACTGTACATACTGTAGTAGTCGTGTGTTGGATGTGCACCTTTAAGGGGCGTGGCATATAGTGACCCAAGCAGCTGGAGTTAGGTTGGCCAGTTAGTCTGCGTGTCTGAGATGCGAGTGGTGTCCTACAGCATCTACTTCTGAGTGTTTTCAGTTTGTACTTTCCAATTCACTAAATAAACGGCTGAAAGTGCATGGGCACTGCAGCTCTCCTTGCCCACGTTCAAGGGCATTACAGTAAATCAATTGCTCCATTTTTTTTCACTTCATTCGAGCGGCAGGGTATCAAACTCGCTCGTAACTCAAATATTGGCTGGCGACACTAGGAGGAAAAAAAAAAAACAAGCAATGACTTTGGCTGGTTTTGAAAATGTAGCAATGTAAAAAATAATTCAACATTTGTGTCTGACCGGTATGCACCTTTGGGAGTCGGGCTGTGAGATGGCGTTGACCAGCGCCTCCACAGCAGTATCGAAGAGCTCGGGGTCCGGCAGGGCGACGAAGCAGTCGTACACCAGGCCCTCACTCTCGCTGAGCGGTACGTCCAGCAGCACCCAGGACGACAGGCACCGCAGCACTCGGGCCTTCACCGCCCCGGGGCTGTCCGTCCGTCGCAGCAGTTGTTGAAGCAGCGGGCAGACCGAGCCCCACTCCTGGCCCAGGGCACCTCGGACCTAATGCGAAGAATAGCAATTAGGATTTGTTATACTCTACTAACAACATCTATACAGTGGAACCTCCAAAGTTGACCACCTCAAAAGGAAATTTTTGTCTCGATAAATATGCACCAAAAGAAGGGTTAAGCGATATAAATTTTATCAGTGACTTCAATTTCACTTTTCAGGATGATTCTTTTTTTAATCTATACTTTTTAGCGGGTTCCGTAGTTCAAAACAAATAAATTCCCACCGATGTGCACTCCGATGTGCACTGCTTTCACAAACAACATATTTGTGAACAGAGGAACTAAAGCAGAGTCAGTGTTGGTCACTATATTTAGCGACTTTTTCCCTTCTTTTAATGACTATTTTCCCCCAAAAGTGACTAGCAACTTAAATTCACGCTAAGAAAAAGGAAAACATGAGCAAAATTCACATTGTTTTCCATATGACCATATGATAAATAAATGTAAGGCAGTCAGGGAGTCAATCATGCCAAAGATATGGTAGGTACTCATCGATACGTTGCAAAAGCTCTCATTTATCCACGGTGGAAACGTTTGACCCGAGGTATGTGCTTCCATGGTGCAACGATTTTGCAGCGGTTACCTTATTTTCTCTGAGTACTCTAGCTTCCTTGAACATTCCAAACACATGCATGCTAGCTTAGCTGACGAATATAAATTGTTCATAGGCATGAATTTGAATGTGAATGGTTGTTTCTCCATATGATGCCTGTGATTGGCTGGCAACCAGTCCTGAGTGTACCCCGCTTCTCTCGACAAAAATCAACTTAAGTTAATTGAAGGCTCTAAATTGTCCACAGCTATATGGGTGAATGCTTGTTTGTCTACAGGTGCCCTGCGATTGACTAGTGACAAGTCCGAGGTGTTTCCCGCTTCTCTTGCCAAAAGTCATAGTCCATAGATGGGAATGTGAGAGTTGAATGCTTGTTTGTTTTTATATTCCCTGCCACTGACTGGCAACCAGGCCAGGGTGTACCTCGCCTCTTGCCCAACGTCAGCTGGGATATACTCCAGCTCACCCAGCCTTTAATGAAGAACATGGAAATGGATAGATGGAAGTCAAACAGACAGACAAACCTGTCCCTTTCTGTACTGCGGCAAGCGGCTGGTCTGGAACTCCTCGGGAAGGACGGTAAGCAGCTCCAGCAGTGCCAGGCAGCGCGCTCGCCCGTCGATCCCTCCGCCCTCCTCCTGAAACACCCGCACCATCTCGGCCACGGCGCCGGGCCAGGCCTCGGGCATGGTGTTGAGCGCCAGCGAAGCCAGCGCCACGCACAGCCGCGTCAGCACCATTTTGGCGCCTGAAGAGAAGCAGGCAATCTGCGAGAACAGCTGGCTCTTCAGCGACTCGTACTGGTCGCTGGGGATGTCCGACCAGTAGCGGGAGATCTTGGTGTGGAGCGCGCTTGCGCCAAAGTACTGGATCTCAGGAACCTGTGGAGTGACATGATGAATGCGGTTCAGTTTTACATATATGTGACAATGTGTGAGTTTTGTACCTTTTCTGGGCTCAGGAGAGCCCAGCAGAACTGCCAGGCCTGAGGAGACACTTGGGCCTGCATGAGCCACTTCTGGGCCAGATTCTTGTTGTCGATGTTGGGATCATAATACAGCTGGTGGAGGGCCTGCCAGCAAAAAAAGAGGAGAGGAGAATACAATTTGATCAAATCAATAATCCATACTATCACAGAGATAAAAGAAGAAATATCTTGAAATACAACCACAGTGTGCTGTGATCAGTGTTACCACAGTTACCTTGAAAAGGTAACTTAGTGACTTTACTGATTACTTGAGCTTAAAAGTAACTTAGTTACTTTGCTGATTACTTGATTTCAAAGGTAACTAAATTAGAAAAAAGTAACTTTTTATTGGTTAATTTGCTGATTACTTGATTTCAAAGGTAACTAAGTTAGAAAAAAGTAACTTTTTAGTTACTTTCGGCAGCTCCCAAGTGGCAGGAATATCACAGTACAAAAAAGTATTAGCTTAACCGTACCATTACTTGGTAATGTACGTCACGCAAGTTACAGAATGATGTCATCAGCATGAAGCAATAACTTAAATATTCGTGCAGTTGAAGCCACATTAAATCAGCAATTTAGTGCAGACTTAACATGACAACACAGTACAGTAAGTACCTAAACGTAAATAAGCACACCATTCTCAGTACACTGCCGATTGTGCTCCATGAAAGCAACTGTGTGTGCCTGTACGTAAACGTGAAAGTGAGTGACACGCACACACACACCACAGTAATTTTGATGCAAAGAGCGAGAAAACATTTCTTACTACGTGACGTCAGCCGTGCAGCAGACGAAGTGGAGAGTTCTCACTTTTCATTGTAAATATTATTGAAGCTAAGTATTGTAAGTCCTAAAGGTCAGATGACAAAGATGTTATGGGGTCAGTTAAAATTAATATTTGCCTTGTTTATATGGTATGTAATACATCCACGTAACTTCCAGCATAGTTTAGCTAAAAATGAGATTTTTCCGATGCATATCGAGTCCTCCCCGAACATACCCGAAGCTCAAGACACCGGATTGCGGTTACTCTAACCCCTGCGAGGGCTTCCGGAAGTGACGTTGCAATTGACAAACACAGCACGCTACACGCTATATGCAATGGCGAGCGACGGAGGAGGAGGAGGAGGAGGAGGAGGATTTCGACGTACGGGAGCGCCCGACTGAACTCGGCATCGTCAAAGCGTACGCGTTTGAGCCGATCGGACGGTGACGACGAGCGGCCAAGTAGCAGCCGTGCAACAGAAAAAGAGAGTGGCCGCTGGCTCCGTGTGACGCCACATCAAAAGCATGTCTTTGTGTGTGCGTGCGTAAACCTGAAAGTGAGTCCCTCACACACACGCCATTGCTCCCACCACAGTAATTTTGATGCGAAGAGCGAGAAAACCTCTCTTACGTGATATCAGCCGTGCAGCGCTTTCAACCAGCTCACAGACGAAGTTGAGAGTTCTCACTTTTCATTATAAATATTATTTAAGCTAAGTATTGTAAGTCCTTCAGTGAGTCAATCCTTACCCTCCATGACCAACTGATGATCACGCACTCGGTATGAATAATTAATCCACAATGCATTCCTCGTTTAACACACCAGTAAAACTGTATTCTTAATGTGTAAATAAAAACATAATAATAAAATACACTTTTTACTAAGAAATTAACAAAAATAGTGTGGTGACAGTGAAATCGTGCATTTCTTTGCACTTTTATGGTACTGCACCATCACTGTGCATTGTAGAATTAAGTCACTTCCCAATCGCTTTCTTCTATTCGTTGGAAAAAAGAGCGGTCTCGGTTAAATGCGTCTTCAATTTGGGACTGCTATTTGTTTGAATCACTAGCTACAAATCACTGTTTGGTGAGAGACATTGATGATGCAAAAGTAACTATAGTTGGACTGAAGAAGTAACTGTAGTCTAATTACTTTCCCGGGAGAAGTAACGCGTTACTTCACTCGTTACTCAAAATGTTCGGATTTTTTGAGTAACGCGTTACCGGCATCAGATGTGACAGATGATCGATCATGTGTGCCATGGGAAATTATCCAATTTCACTTAACTGACTCTGAATTATGATTAATTTACTACTAATAATGTATTTTTGTTCATTTATATAAATGTATAGCTCAATAAATTAGAATGGTGTCAAAACTTTAATTCAGTTAGGTAGTTGAATTCATAAAGTGAAACTCATA
Organism: Phycodurus eques; assembly: GCF_024500275.1. NCBI lineage: Eukaryota > Metazoa > Chordata > Actinopteri > Syngnathiformes > Syngnathidae > Phycodurus > Phycodurus eques. The sequence goes on along the minus strand of NC_084532.1, from coordinate 22,392,377 downwards.
TACCTATGGACTACACACACTCAGAGTAAAATATTAGTTTTTCTTAATATACATGTATAATTTGGATGATAATAGCTTCCAGAAAACAAAAACCCAATATTCACTCTCTGTAGAAACTAGAATATTACGTAACAAACAATCACAAATAATGAAAATGATTTTTAATGGAGAAATTAGGCAGGAACTTGCCCTCTGAAAAGTATTTTTCCAAGTGTTTAATGAATTTATATAATGTAAGAGTACAGAAATACATTTACTTTTCTACCATACTCAAAATTATTCAGAGCCCAACTTAATTAGAATCGGGTTTGTTTTATTTGGACATGCCGCTAGATTCTGACGTGTGATACCGACAGAATGTTGTGTGTTGTGTCTTATATTCTTGGCCATTTTGCTGCACAAAAAGTCATTGATTTTGTCTTGAACTCCAGTTTCACGTGACATAAAAGTGTAATACGCCGGCAACATTGTTTAATATCATTCCCAATACAAAAAAAGCCCCGGGACACTTTTTGCGCGACTAGCAAAAGCATTGACCTAAAAAACAGTGCTCTGAAGTACAGCTGATGAGTGGTACTGAGCAGCAAGAGGCTTAGAGAACACAGTCGAGATGAATGATGACATATGACAGCTTAGAGGCACAAATATGCGATAAAAGCATGGTTTCACAACACGGAACCATCCATCAGCAGCAACATTAAAACCACTGACAGGTTCGACAACGCAATAATTGTATCCGCGAGAGCTTTGATATTAAATTCATATTGAATCGGCTTCAATGTAGATGAAGCGGTAACTAGAGTACTGTATCTCATAGTCCTAAGTTATTGTACAATTTGGAAACTGAGCAAAGATATTGGGGTAAATGGGCCACAAAAACTCCCCCACCCACACCCCCTGAAAAAAAAAAATGTTTGGAACTAGTCATATGTTTGAGACAAATTTGCTCGTTCACGCTTGCACTATGGCAGACTACTGCAATAAAACCTTGTATTCGGATACCACCGCATCCTGTTTTTTACGATCAATGGGCTTTATCTTGTCAACTCAAATGCAACCGGATACACTCGTTACAGTGGCGACGACAACAAGAGTGGATCGTGCCATATGTTTGTAAGAACAAAATGGGGAAAAACGTGTGTTGGTGGTCACCGGTGCTCAGGAGAGGACGACTTTTGTTTAAGGCTTGCTCGAGAGAGGTATGTTCCTGTACTTTTAATACGATACGGCTCGCAAGCAGGCAACAAAACATTATGAAGCCTAGCAAGCTACTGCTAGCACGAACAGTTGGACGTAAACATGCTGCCGTTCTGTCGAATCATGCTTGCGCACAACGCTGTACAAGGGAACTTGGAATAATGTTTCACAGGTTAAAAATTAGATTTTTTTTAATAAATTTTTTAAGTGGTCTGTATTGATTGCCCACACTTTGGCATTGACAAAAAAAGTAAACCTCATAAATATCGGTTGAGAAATGAGCAAGTTGCGACATGTTCATGCATTGCATTTGATGGGAACGTCATCACTGCCAACATGGCTGACACGTAGACATGTCGGTTAGCCGTGTTACGTATCTAGTCTTCGCTTCATATCTATGGTCACAACAGCCTGTACATCAATTCAATGAATTACAAGCGTGGTCACAGAACTAATTAAACTTAAGTTGAAGTACCACTGTATTTGCGTTTTCCATACGTTCTGTGAGCGACGCCTCAATTCGATCACTATCCAGCTACAGATGGCAAGAACCTGCCTGTGCCACCTGGCGGCACCTGAGGACAGTGAGCTCTTGGCAGACTGGCCGTCGAGAGGCAGAGGAGTGACGTGAGCGAGAAAATGTCCCCTCGGTCACAGCCTCGCCATCTGCTCTCACATTTGCCAAAGCCACACTGAATTGTGCCAAATCACTCAAGCTAACGCAAAAACGGAAGTCGCAAAGGATCAATGACGAGCAATGAGAGAAAAAAAATGCTCGCTTTTAATGGCAATGTAATAGGGGCTTTCATTTTTACACCTTTTCATACAACTGCAATGTTGAGCATGAGAATCAAAGGCAGCGCAATGAAGACCTTCTCCTCCAGAAAAGAAATACTGGGAGCCACAAAACCCTTTTCACATGTAAATGAGGATTACACTGCACATATATATATATATATATATATATATATATATATATATTTATTATTTATTTTAAGTAATTTTAATGCTACAAGAGCAACATAATCTTCTAATTGAGAATTGCATTTGAAAAATAAATGAACGAAAATAAAAAACTATTTTAAATTATATGCTCATTATTTATTTTGCCAAGTTACCTAGTGACCACCAAAGGATAAAGGATGTGGCTGAAGAGCCGTGAGTTACAGACCGTTGTTCTAGTTGTCTTTTTAAATAAAAAGATGAGAATAAAAGGTTAACATGTTTTACCAACAGACAGCTCTCTGGTTTTCATGTTAGTTATACATGTATAACTTGTATAACTATAACTTTTATTTAAAGGTATTTACATCTTGATCAGGTACATAACTTGGAAGATACTATTATTTATAACAAGACTACACATTTTTACTAAAGTAGCGGAACCAATCATCTGTAATTTAGTACATCAGTGCTTTATTTCTTTCTCCGAACATTCCAAATGGCTGCGCAGTACTGCTGTACTTAAGAGTTCAAACCAAACATGGTGAAGCAGCATTTAGCTGTTATGCTGCGCACAAATGGAATAAACTGCCAACAGAGGTCAGTCATTATTAATAATAATAATGACAACAAAATAATAATACTTGTTTATATGTTTAAGTGAACTTTAGTCAATGTCTTTTGAACAAAATTTTATTAAAACAAAACACATTGACATGAAAATTGCAAGACATAATTGTTAAGTATTGGTTTTCAGTATCGGCGAGCACTGAAATGTAAGTACTTGTAAAGTCTGTGCTCAACTATGCCATGTTATATATTTAATCATCTTTTTAATTGTAACTACTTTTACACATGGGTGTTGGGTGTCGCAGTGGCTCAAAGACTGCAGGTGGGTGGGATGTGTTTGTGTCTTTTTTCTAGACTTTACACCAATTTTATCACGCTGATCGGTATTGGCTGATTTTTAGCATTTTAATGCTGATCGGCTGATCGGCTTTAATGTCATAATTCGCCGATCCGATCAATGACGTCATTCATCGGCTCCGCAAAAGACATTTACTCCGCTCTATCTTGTCAACGCAAATGCGACCGGATGCACTCGTTACCGTGGCAACGACAACAAGAGTGGAGCGCGCCGACGGTATTATAAGGACAAAATGGGGAAAAACGTGTGTTGGTGGTCACTGGTGCTCAGGACAGGAGAGGACGTTTGTTTAAAGCTTGCCTGAGGTATGTTCACATAATTTTAATACGATACAACTCACAAGCAGGCAATAACATGTTACGTTGCCTGGCAAGTTACTGCTACCACGAACGGTTGGACGTAAACATGCCGCTGTTCTGTCGAATCATGCTCTAAAGTTTCAGTGTGGGTGAAGTAATTTAATTACAGTAAGGTAGCACACATTATTTCTGTCATGTAACGTTGGTTTGACCAGTCTGATTAGAATACACGATCTGACTAGAGCAGTGATTTCCAACCTTTATGGAGCCAAGGAACATATTTTACAATTGAAAAATCTCACGGCACACCAACAAACAAAAATGTCACAAAGTGGATACATTAATTACTGTATTTACTTCCTGCCATCTAATAGAAGACCATTCATTTGTTCTCACCATGCCACTAATTGTTTGAGCAATTAAGTACACAAGTATATACAGTAAATGAACAGGTCATTTAAATAGACACATTCCTCCATCTTGTGATCAGATCGGTGATCAGTTATTGTTTTTTTTAAACTCGCTGTCCGGTCCCAAAAATCCTGATCTTGTAAAGCCTACTTTTATCATTTGTCTTGTGAAGCACTGTGTTGGTTTTCAAGTATGAAATGTGCGATATAAGTAAAGGTCTGATGGACTGATTTGATTGATTGATTGATTGATTGATTTGATTGTACTCAGTCTTAAAAAAAGTGGTGTCCGTTCATTATAATTGTCAAGCCAAAAATAAAAGCTGAACTTGATATCTTGTCTCCGCTTTTGTCAATGCCAAATGTTTTCAGTTTTAGCCTACAGCAAAAATAAAGGACTTGTTCAAACAACAAATCAAGAAGCCCAAGTTTCTGTCGTGCGTGGACTTAGAATGTTAATGCAAACAACAAAGTACCGTGCTTTCCTTGTCTACGAGACAGCGTCAGATTCAGTGGGTGGCGAGTGTGGACAATGTAGAACGTTGTCTGTCAGATTGAAGAAAGAACAAAAGCCACTTGGGTGACCGCAGAGCCAGGAGCCATCATCTCTGGTGCCGTCTACATAAGCAACACAATGTGACACACTACACTCTCTCGGTGAGCGTGAACGTCCATCAATCAGTGGTGGGCGTGCTTCTGGTACCTGTGCCTTCAGTGAGGACTTACCCGAATTAATCCACTTCTTAATACCGCCAGTATCAAGTCGCAATGACAGAAACCATGAATACTATATAAAACGAAGTATAACAGTAACATGACTGTGGCTCTCATTTCACACATGTGAAGGCATTACATTAAGTAAGTATACGGTTAACCCCTGTATAATTTACCTATTTGCTGATTTCTTTTCAGAACCTTTGCTGTTATTAACTGAAAAACTCACCTGCTTGCTTTTTTTTTGTGCTCAGCTGAAAGAAATACAATTACTTTGGTGCCATCTTGTGGCATCTTGGTGCCAAGGAACTATGTTGAAGTGAGTTGAGGGGCTTTATTTAGACAAACGTCATGCTTGCCGCCATCTAACATCATCTTGGTGCGAAGGAACTACAATACGTTGAAAGGGTGATGAGGAGTTTCATTGAGACAAAAGTAATGCTTTGCTAAAATCTTGTATCGATCAGCAATTATAAACTACCTTGGTTGGCATCAATTACCTGCAACTTTGTGGTCATTGTAGCATTGGCGCAAAAACCTATAAAAAGTATCGGTTAAAACGATGACGTGCGATATAGTGGGGGAACACTCTCCAGTTGCCATAATATCCTGCCTTTGTTGTGTTCCATATTAGGGCTGCAATATGGAACCTTTTAGTTATGTGAACTTGACTCCGGCTGGCCAAGCGGAACGCAGCTTTGGTGGACGCTGAAGCAAAAACTCTGGGTATAGTAGGGGTTCGTTGAGGCCATAGAGAAAGACTTCCGGACGGCTTCAAGGAAATTCTGGTCCACCATCCGGCGTCTCAGGAGAGGAAAGCAGTGCACCACCAACACTGTGTATAGTGGGGATGGGGCGCTGCTGACCTCGACTCGGGACGTTGTGAGTCGGTGGGGAGAATACTTCGAAGACCTCCTCGATTCCACCGACACGCCTTCCCATGAGGAAGCAGATTCTGGGTTCTCTGAGGCGGGCTCTCCTATCTCTGGGGTTGAGGTCACTGAGGTGGTTTAAAAGCACTTCGGTGGCAAGGCCCCGTGGGTGGATGAGATTCGACCGGAGTTCCTAAAGGCTTTGGATGTTGTGGGGCTGTCCTGGTTGACACGCCTCTGCAACATCGCGTGGACATCGGGGACAGTGCCTCTGGATTGGCAGACTGGGGTGGTGGTCCTCCTTTTTAAGAAGGGGGACCAGAGGGTGTGTTCCAACTACAGGGGGATCACACTCATCAGCCTCCCTGGTAAGGTCTATTCAGGGGTGCTGGAGAGGAGGGTCCGTCGGGAAGTCAAATCTCAGATTCAGGAGGAGCAGTGTGGTTTTCGTCCTGGAACAGTGGACCAGCTCTACACCCACGGCAGGGTCCTGGAGAGTGCATGCGAGTTCGCCCAACCAGTCTACATGTGTTTTGTGGACTTGGAAAAGGCGTTCGTCCCTCGGGGAGTCCTGTAGGGGGTGCTTCGGGAGTATGGGGTACCGAACCCCCTGATACGGGCTGTTCGGTCCCTGTACGACCGGAATCAGAGTTTGGTCCGCATATCCGGCAGTAAGTCAGACTTGGTCCCGGTGAGGGTTGGACTCCGACAAGGCTGCCCTTTGTCACCAATTCTGTTCATAACTTTTATGGACAGAATTTCAAGGCACAGCTGAGGCGTATAGGGGGTCCGGTTTGGTGGCCTCAGTATTGCATCTCTACTTTTTGCAGTTTATGTGGTTCTGTTGGCTTCATCAAGCCGTAATCTCCAACTCTCACTGGACCAGTTTGCTGCAGAGTTTGAAGCGGCTGGAATGAGAATCAGCACCTCCAGATCTGAGACCATGGTCCTCAGTTGGAAAAGGGTGGCGTGCCCTCTCCAGGTCGGGGATGAGATCCTGCCTCAAGTGGAGGAGTTCAAGTATCTTGGGGTCTTGTTCACGAGTGAGGGAAGAATGGAACGGGAGATCGACAGGCGGATCGGTGCAGCGTCTGCAGTGATGTGGACTTTGTATCGGTCCGTTGTGGTAAAGAAGGAGCTAAGCCGAAAGGCGAAGCTCTCAATTAACCGGTCGATCTACGTTCCTACCCTCACCTATGGTCACGAGATGTGGGTCGTGACCGAAAGAACAAGATCCCGGATACAAGCGGCCGAAATGAGTTTCCTCTGCAGGGTGTGCGGGCTCTCCCTTAGAGATAGGGTGAGAAGCTCGGTCATCCGGGAGAATCTCAGAGTAGAGTCGCTCCTCCTCCACATCGGGAGGAGCCAGATGAGGTGGCTGGGGCATCTGTTTCGGATGCCTCCCGGACGCCTCCCTGGTGAGGTGTTCTGGGCACGTCCCACCGGGAGGAGACCCCGGGGATGACCCAGGTACGCTGGAGAGACTATGTCTTTCGGCTGGCCTAGGAACGACTCGGGATCCTCCCCGGAAGAGCTGATGAAGTGGCTGGGGAGAGGGAAGTCTGGGCGTCCAACCTCTACCGCTCAGATAAGCGGTAGAAAATTGATGGATGGATATTACTTGAAGAACTCTGATTTTCATGCCTCTTTGTGCACTTTTCTGCACTGCCAATTTGATGTCCAATTTTTCAATAAAGGGATGTAATTTCTTTCTGATTTATTGATTAATCGAAAAATAATGGATAGATTAATTGATTATTAAAATAATCGTTAGTTACAGCCCTATTCCATATAAAGGGCTATTTTGTGGAATACCAGTGTGAAACAGGGATGTACCATATTTGATTCATATCATGCACATCAGGTACTTTCACTATAGATTACTTGAATGTTAATAAGTTAATAAACCTTACAGATGCATTAATTATGTAAGACATGGATACTTTGTTTGTGTCTGAATTGTATAAATGACCAGAAAGGTGCTAAAAGATGTTAAAATGAAGGCGTACAATATCAGCATTGTCATTGTGCTTTTTATGACATCGCCATCCTCCACGTCTTGCCCTCCCCCTCCGGTCCACCCTGGACCCCCCCTATCCTCACTATTTCAGCACATTAACTCTGCTCTCGCACACACACAGACTCACACACTTTCCTATCTCCATCCTCCCCCACCCATCTCTTCGGTAGCGTCTGTGGCCACCCAGTAGGGAGACTTATGAAGCAAAACAGGACTACGCACAGTTCAACACCCTAAATCAATGTCATACAAAATGGTAGAAGAACTGACATGACGGTTGCTTTGAAATTTAAACGTCTGCACACTCATTTTAGCCAGCATCACAGGATTGATTAAGTATGTGGTGACTAAGTACTCATGTCGTTAGCAACTGTTTCAGTAGTATACAGGCAATATTTAGCACTGTTACTGACTGGTTAGCAGCACTGAATAAAGACGTAGACTGCTGTTAGCTTCTCAAGCTCGCCACTAACTTGTTAACCGCTGACCTATTAGCAGACAAATGCTAGCCTCTTGTGAAAATAACAGAAATGTCGCAAAAACATTGTCACCGTGTGGCAAGTCCTTTTTTGAGTTACATCTGTTTGTGCTGTTTGACAAGGAATACTGAGTAAAGATGTCGACAGCTCCATTAGCCTCCTGTGCTAGCTTGCGACTGTGCTATGCTAGTTCCTTCTGAAAATGCCTTAAACGTCGTACACATTTTATACACAATGCACCAAGTACTTTTTAAAGTTGCATATTGTTACGCTGTTTCACATGAGGGAGCACTAAGTAGTTTCTAGTGCTTGCCACTAGCTAATTTGCGGAGACAAATTTTGTCACAATGCATCAATTCTATCACAAGGTGCAAAAAGCTTTTTTAAGTCACACCTGCTTGTGGTGTTTAAGAAGGAGCACTAAAGACTGCTATGTTAGCCTCTTGTGTACGCTGCTAGCTAGTTAGCCCTGGACAAGTTTTGTCCCATTGCGCCAAATGTCATCATCACACAGCAAGTGTTTTTTAAAAGTTGCATCGGTGTGGGCTTCTTGCTTAAAGAGGTAGACTGCTACATTAGCATCTCAGACTTGCCACTGGCTTGTTATCCCTTTATCCCAGTGTGTTAAATTAGTCACAAAGCAATCAATTTTGTCACAATGAGATAAGTACTTTTTTTTCATATATATGTAGACAGGTCACAACAATTGCAAACGCCACAACAAATGCAAATGTCAAAACACAACGAAATTAACACAATGGAAATTCAAACCCCACAACACGTTAAAACCACAGCACAATGACATTAACACACAACAGAAATGCACAACATTATGACATGGATCCACAACATAGTGACATTAATCCACAACATGGCGACATTTAAGCACACCGGAACTGATCTTGTGCTCGCTCCGACTGTATAATTTGTCCGGGTTACCGAGGACTCATACTGTTGACAGACCAGACTAAATTGGGAAGTTTCAATGAACGAAGTTGGGATATTGAAATTGCTTACTTTCTGAAATACCTCCGAAATACTTTACGTTAACTTTGAAAGTGCTTTTTAAAACAAAGTCATTACAAAGATAGATCTCGCTCAATGTTTTGAAATGTGTTTCTTTAGCATTTGGTGATATGGTACAGAGGGGTATTTATTTCTAATCCCAATTTTAATATAATTAGGATAACCTTTAAATAGATTTTTCCTTATTAAAGATTAAGGGGGCGGCACGGTGGACGACTGATTAGAGCGTCTGCTTCACAGTTCTGAGGTCCGGTGTTCAATCCCCGGCCCCGCCTGTGTGGAGTTTGCATGTTCTCCCCGTGCCTGCGTGGGTTTTCTCCGGGCACTCCGGTTTCCTCCCACATCCCAAAATCATGCATTAATTGGGTACTCTAAATTGCCCGTAGGTGTGAATGTGAGTGCGAATGTTGTTTGTTTGAATGTGCCTTGCGATTGGCTGGCAACCAGTTCAGGGTGTACCCCGGTTCCTGCCCGATGATAGCTGGGATAGGCTCCAGGACGCCCGCGACCCTAGTGAGGAGAAGCGGCTCAGAAAATGGATGGATGAAGATTAAGGGAAGTCTGTTGGTCCATCAGCAATGAGTCCCAATGTTGTGGCGTTTGTGTGTTGATGTTGTTGTGTTGTGGTTTTAACGTGTTGTGGTGTTTGCAATTCTTCTGACTTGACTCGGACACAAGCATAACATTGCACATCAGCTGAGGACATACTATAGAGAAGTGCCTCTACACAATATGCAGTGTAATCCTCACTTTAGATGTCAGAATGATTTTGTGGCTCCCGGTGAATTTTCCTCTGGGAGACGGTCTAAATGGCTCTTTAGAGGTTTCCGACCCCCTGGGTTAGCAGAAGCTTATTGCCCCTTTGTGTTTTGTGACCGGTGCAGCACAATATAAAGATACGTACCTAATGTTGTGGTCGTGTGTGCACAATAGCCAGATCAATACGCTCACCTTTTCTACATTCTCCACCGTGAAGTCCAGTGCATCCGGTGTGGTTGCTATCCTCCCCGGCGTCTCCATCACAACAACCCCTTCTGGGGCACGGAGCTGTCAAATGCCCCCTAACACCTCCCAAAAAAGAAAAAAAAAACAGGGAAAAAAGGACAGAGAAACTCGTAAATCTACAATTAAAGTTAGCAAAATTGGCCTCACAATTAAACTGGGCAGGGTGGTGGTTATGGAAAATCCTAGCCGGCTTGCTAACGTTACCTCACCCGTCTTGACAGCGGCGAGCTAACCGATGCTAACGCGAACCCAACGAGAAACACTAAACACGGCTAGCAGCTAGGCTAACTTTAGCAATGCGCGCCTCCCGCCACCACCAAACCCAAAAACAAAAGACGTGTGATTCATTTGTGCGAGCTCGCACCTGACCCCGTGTGTATTATGCTTGACACAACCAGGTTTTCCGCACCTTTTGTGTCCGGTCGAGACGAGCGACGATGCGGGCTGGCTGACAGCTTGATGCCGCTGCTCTGTGCTTTCTCCTCTCAACTCCGTGCTGCGTCCCTGTGCTGCGGGAACTCTCGGTGTCTACACGCCTAGCAACATCGTGCACTAAAACCTTCAGAGCGTTCCTTATTATTATTTTTGTTTATTATTGTCTATGTCCTCCTTAGATGTCAGTATTACTCCTAAATAGGTTTTGTCCAAAACAGTGATAATATTGACAGTAAAGTGACGTAGTTCATGAACGCAACACGGTTTGAACACAACGCGATCCAATTTAATTTTGGAATGCATTCTAGTACTATGGCAACAAACAATTATGTCATCATTCATAGTAACCGGCTAATTTACCAAGACCTTCAGTCTGTCGGTAAACGTTCATATTTATAGATTTAATTTTCTGCTGAAATGACAATGACATAATGCTGTCCAAACGCAATACCGTTGGGTTTACATGTACGTGCATATATCTGCGGATACCACGACATTGGAGTAGCAATGTGCAACTCCAGGTTTGTGTTATAAAATCGTAAAAAAATAGAATAGAAAAAAATAAAAATAGAACAGAAAAACAAACAATATATTATAAAATCTATCCTAAAAAAAAAGACTAAAGTTGAACAACGCAGTTGCAGTGGAATCGAGTTCGTTTTAAATGTAAACAGTAGCATCAATATGAAATAAGTAGTCAGTCTGTATCAGCAATATGGAATAAGTGTTGATTTTTGGTGCAGTGGGGGATTGTGCAAACAAGCTGTCCCCGAGTCTGTTCGTTTTGTTCCTGATAGACCGGTAGTGCCTGACAGAGGGCAGCGGGTCAGAGGTGGCCGTAAACATTTATAATCATCAGGAAAAAAGCTGCGAGCGAGAGAGAGAGCGAGAGCGAGAGAGAGCGAGAGAGCGCGCACGTGTGTGTAGGCACATGCACACATGCCCACTAGGTGGTATTCAAGCACCTGCCCTTTTACACTGGACAAAAAAAAGTGCCCTTTTTGCTGCAAACCATTTTGTATTCTTAATTCATCGATATATTTTAAATACATAAAAAATATTAATAAAGAAATAAAGTAATGTGCCCTGAGATTGGCTGGTAACCAGTTCAGGGTGTACCCCGCCTCCTGCCCGATGATAGCTGGGATAGGCTCCAGCACGCCCGCGACCCTAGTGAGGAGAAGTTGCTCAGAAAATGTTTTGTTGGTTGTATGAATAATATTGGCGATGGGTACCTTTTTTGGTGGGCTTGAGACCCTGCCCCACAAAATGTCTGTACACGAGTCTGTGTGTGTGTGTGAAGGGGTGAAAGAAAGGTATTAATTTTGTCCACTTTTGCTTTGTATATTTACGAAGTTTAATCCATTGTCTTGCATCAGTTTACGAGGCAGCTCTGACACATTCAATATGGCGGAACCACTTACGTATCCAAGCAACGGGCCAGCAAAGACGAGTCAACTCTTAACTTGGGCAACAGCGACACTTGGTGGCAAAATAGCAACATTACAAGACGAGTCAGAGAAATTGTGTGACATCAAATAAACGAAAGCAAACATATAAAAAAAAAAAAACAAAAAAAAAAAACAATGTCTCATACTTTTTTTTTTAAACGGACTACCTCGGCTGTATAGAAACTGGTATGACCTTTATGAGACTCAAAGTCACAGGCCCAGCACCAGTGGGCTATTTTTGAACCCACAACACGTGGCAGTGTTTCTGGAAAACGACAGCCCTCGAGCGAGAGAGAGAGAGAGAGAGAGAGCGAGAGAGAGAGAGAGAGAGAGAGAGAGAGAGAGAGAGAGAGAGAGAGAGCGGGACTGACTCTTGTTTCAGCCACGAACACAACACCCAGTAGCAGCAGCAGCAGTGCACTACTGTACACTAGTGAGTGACGGTGGATTACAGAACCGTAAGGAAAAAGCCAATGATGGAGGCTAGAATGTGTATATACCTTGGTGCCTTGGTGCTGCTTCACGTGGGATCTGCTGAACATGGTAGGCGCCACTTTAAAAAAAAGAGGAGGAAAAAGGATTTATTTTGTTTTTAACTTGGTCATATTGCAGTGGTAGGAAGTCAAAGGATAAATGAGTGTGAGCACTTTTGCTGTCATATCGGTGCAATACACGGCAGTAATGTTTGATGTTAACCTCAGTCGAGGAACATGCTAACGTTCCCTAGTTGTCACTTAGGGGTAAAGGGAAGTTAACTACTGTATATTACAACTAGAACAGAGTGAAACTGGTCACCCTGTGAAGACGGTGACAATGAGAGGGAACAGGAAGGCAATACACTGGTATATCAAATCAAGTTTCCCCATTGAAATGAATTGAAAGGACATTATTCTGTTTCAGCTACCAAACAAACAGCACCATTTTTTTTGGTTACGTGTTCTTAAAACTATAAAGGCAACTAGCAATGTATTGTATAAAAAAACATAAAAGAGAATGTAAAGAAATAAACAGGTTTTATAAAGCATATTTATTGTTCGTACTGTATCATTCAAACTCTCAGTCACACCTATGGGCAATTTAGAGTCTTCAATTTACCTATCGTGCATGCTTTTGGGAAGTGGGAGGAAACCGGAGTACCCGGAGGAAACAAACGCAGCCGAAGGGAGAACATGCCAACTCCACACAAGTGAGGCCGGATCTGAACCCGGGTCCTCAGAACTGTGAGGCAGATGTGCTAACCAGTTGTCCACCGTGCCACCGGCAATACATTTACTTAATTGCATTTTTTTCCCCACTGATCTCGAGCGGTGGCACATCTGAAGCCCTCATGTAACTCAAACTTTAACTTGCAAAATGAAGCAAAAAAATTGAAGAGTGACGCCTTGCAACTGGAAAAACTCGTAAGCCTCGGGTCAAGTTACCACTGTCCATGCTATTAGTGTTGGCATCTGCTTGGCGAAATAATTTGAGGTTCTGGTTTCTTGCAGCTTCCTCCCACATTACCAAAAAACATGCATGTTGGGTTAAATGAAGATTCTAAATTGTCCATAGGTATAAATGTGAGTGGTGATGGCTGTTTGAATATATACCGTATGTGCCCTGAAAAGACATTTAAAGTTCCAACGGGTGCTATTTCACGGTCCCGTTTGCCATTCACCTGAGCAAGGAGGAAGTGTTTTTACCCATTTTGCCGAATGCAGAAGTACGTTGCGCATATGACTGACTGCTGACCAGTCCAGATCTCCCCCGGCTTTTCTCGCTAAATTCAACTCAAGTTAATTGTAGATCGAGGTGTGGAGTTAGTAAATATATATATATATATAAAAAATTTTTTGCCTCATAAAGGGCAAAGAGGAGCTGCCTATACTTCTGTGTCATTAACTTCACACTTTTGTCTGTCACACATCCCCCCCCCCCCCCCTCCTTTTCCTCTTTCATCACACCTATTACCAACAGCCGCTATGTTCACACTTTTTTTTTTATACTTCCCCTTCTGGCCCCTTTGGTCTTCAATTCTGGGATTAAAGCTCCCATTTATTGGCTGTCAATAGACAAGGGAAGCGTGCAGCGAGACGTAACGACACCTCTAACTAGCGTCTTCTCACTTAATTGAGCCTCTGCAGTATTGTGGGGCGTGTGTGGACTTTATGCTTGCAGTGTTTTCAAGTAGCCTCTGACTTTGGCACGCTGAGTATTATTAGACGATAACGAGCTACAATAAGTAAAAAAATCTAGCCAGGAAGCACTTCATCAAGTAATTACTTTATTCGGGCGCACGTAGAGATGGCAGTTAATTAACGCTCTTCACATCTCACACATTCTGCTATTTCAGTCCAGATGGAAGAAGAAAAGGTTAATGCGTGTTATATGATTGCTTCCGGTTGCCCATGTTAAAAAAACAAAAAAACAAATCATAGTTATAGGAAGGTGAAAGACAGTCAAAGCTTCACACACATCTATTCTTCTACGTGGGTCCAGACAAAAGAATGTCATAAGATTGTTCCTGCCACTGATGTACAGGTTGTATACATAACAACTAGATTTGTACAGTGAATATAGAAACGTGAAAGGCCTAAAACCTTGACATGTCTGTCATACATTCATCTATTTTAGTCCAGATAGAAGGAGAAAATGTCCATGCGTGATATGATCGTGTCTCTCACTTGTCCATTCTTATATTGCAGTCCAGACAGAATATTTCAGCGTGACTGTTTGCCCCAAAACACGACGCTGCCACCATATTTCACTGTTATGGTGTTCTTTTGGTGATGAGCAGTGGTTTGTTTGTGCCATACCTTCTGAAATTATGGCCAAAATGTTCAACCTTGGTTGCACTGGACCAGAACACATTTTCCCACATTTCAAGTGTGTTTTTACAAAATGTAGCCAGGCTCGGATGTTTTTCTTTGTACGATAAGGTCACCCTACCCCTGACATATCAAGAAGATGGGAGATTGTTGCCACATGTACTAAACAGCCAGTCCTTGCCAGAAATTCCTGCAGCTCGTTCAATGTTGCTGTCGGCTTCTTGGCAACCCCCGGACAAATTTTCTTCTCGTCTTTTCATCCATTTTGGTCAGATGTCCTGTTCTTGGTTTTCTCACTGTTGTGCCATATTCCCCCACTTCAAGACAACTGTCTACACTGTGTTCTTTGGTATATTGAATACCTTGGAAATTCTTTTATACCCTTCTCCTGACTGATACCTATGAACACAATGAGATCCTGCAGGTGCTGGGAAACCTCATGGCTCAAACCTCAAGCTCATGGCTTGTGCTGTAAGATGTGACTTCCAAAATGTCAGGAAAAGCCTACTAGCTGAACATCTGAATTTTATTTCTGATTAATCAGAGCTGCTTTAAATGGTGGCAGATGTGTGCTGTACAGGTTATAAGTCACATTGATGGTGAACAAAAAGTCTTGAAATGATTTATCTTGGTCTCATTTTGTTACATGACAAAAACCCGGCATTTGATCTTGGATGTGTAGACTTTTTGTATCCATTGTTTATCTAAATCAGCAAATAAAGAATGGCTAAATGACCCAGCTAGAACCTAGACCTAAAACCAAGTTGAAATCTGCGGGGTGACCCAAAGGGGGCCCGTGAAAGAAAGGATGCGCTTGTAGTCAGACATATTTGGAGCGTTCTTGCAAGGAAAAGAGTGCATATATTGCCAAGTCAAGCCTATTTTAACACAATCCCGCATCATATTTCCTCATGTTGTTTTATATATATATATATATATATATATATATATATATATTTAAAACATTTTAAGAGCAGACGCTAAAAGTCCCAGAGACGACCCTAACATTTATTACAGGGTCACATATTGGAGCGTAGGAGAAAATGACAGTTTGAGGTCAGTCAGTTGGCAGCACCTGCAATATGTGCACTGGCAAAAGGCACAGGAGCCGTTTCAGGGAAAAGCCCTTCCAATACAAAACTTTGACACGCTACAAAAAGTGGGGAAACATTACAATGGGTGATTAAAGCCTGTGAAAATCCACCCACATGTTGGGGGAAATTGTCACTTAATTGATATCTGTTCGTGATGTTTGACAAGAAGGAGCACTGAGTAAAGATGTTGACTGCTACGTTAGCCTCTCGCGCTAGCTACATAGTTAGAAACTAGTCCAGGTTATACACCGTTTCTCTCACCAAAAGTTCATCCATCCATCCATTTTCTGATCCGCTTATCCTCATTAGGGTCGCGGGCGTGCTGGAGCCTATCCCAGCTGTCATCGGGCAGGAGGCGGGGTACACCCTGAACTGGTTGCCAGCCAATCGCAGGGCACATAGAAACAAACAACCATTCGCACTCACAGTCATGCCTACGGGCAATTTAGAGTCTCCAATTAATGCATGTTTTTTTTAGATGTGGGAGGAAACCGGAGTGCCCGGAGAAAACCCACGCAGGCATGGGGAGAACATGCAAACTCCACACAGGCGGGGCCGGGGATTGAACCCGGGTCCTCAGAACTGTGAGGCTGACGCTCTAACCAAAAGTCATTTCAGATTAATTGAAGACTGAGTTTGACCCACATTTTGGGGGAAATTGTGGCTTAAATGCCACTTAACTGAGATCTGTTTGTGATGTTTGACAAGGAGCACTGAGTGAATATGTAGACTGCTTTGTTAGTTTCTCGCGCTAGTGACATAGCTAGCGACTAGTCCAGGGTCTACACCACTTCTCTCACCAAAACTCATTGTATCTTAATTGAAGACTGAGTTTGACCCACATTTTGGGGGTAATTGTGGCTTAAATGTCACTTAATTGAGATCTGTTTGTGATGTTTGACAAGGAGCACTGAGTGAATATGTAGACTGCTTTGTTAGTTTCTCACACCAGCGACATAGCTGGCGACTAGTCCAGGGTGTACACCGCTTCTCTCACCAAAAGTCATTGTAGCTTAATTGAAGACTTAATTGTCCATACGTGTGAATGTGAGTTGAATGCTTTATTGTATGTGCCCTGCGATTTGCTGGTGACAAGTTCAGGGTGTACTCTGTTTCATTTGACAAAAGTTAACTCGGATATACTCCAGACATGAATACTATGTTAATTGAAGATTCTAAAATGTCCATAGCTGTGTGTACCCTGCCTCTTGCCC
This sequence comes from Phycodurus eques, assembly GCF_024500275.1. Classification (NCBI taxonomy): domain Eukaryota; kingdom Metazoa; phylum Chordata; class Actinopteri; order Syngnathiformes; family Syngnathidae; genus Phycodurus; species Phycodurus eques. The sequence continues at coordinate 22,375,484 of NC_084532.1, read as the reverse complement.
CAAAGGCAGCTCGGAGAGGCTCCAGCTCCACTGTGACTCAATGAGGATACGCCGTATAGGAAATGGTTGGATAGAACTTGTGCTGAAAGATGTACGGCAGTGAGTAAAGTTTAAAAATACCTGTAACATAAAAAAAAAAAAACAGCCTGTACATTTATGAAAGGTAAGCTAAGGTATTAAAGATGGTAGGACAGACTTCCTGCTTGGGGATTACAGGAAGGATTGCAAGTTACTACATGTTGAATCTCATGAAGACCAACCCAAACTTGCAGCACGTGGGTAACAGTGGTTCTCTGTACTGTATGACCCCACTCTGCACACATGCACGGAAAGCAAAAGATATACAAAAACTCAGTCGGGTTGCTGGACAAGGCCGGTATTATACAGCCCGCCGCCTCTGTCTATTTACATGCATGTTATCAGAGGTGTGTCGTAACGCGCTACATTTACTCCATTACAATTCCTGAAGTAATTTTCGGAATAACTTGTACTTGTCGGCGCAGTCTTAATGCAACATACGTTGCATGACTCTGTTTTACCAATCGAATGTGACCACTAGTGACGTTTGACTATATAACCAATCAAACTGAATTAGGCAGTCACATGACTATGTATATAAACTCTGCGGCTACACACAGAAGCAAAGTTTTTAAAGACTTGGTGTAAGAAGAGGCAGAACACCCCTCACATTCAATCTACAAGCCTACAAGTACTCCACTTTGAATTTGAGAAAACACGTTGCATTCTTGTAATGTAATGTAATCTCGGCCTGGTGAGCCTATTGTGTGCTGTGTCACGTGCATAAACAAAGAAAATTAATTCAATCATGACCCTTCTTGTGGGTGAATTTGCCCTAATTCATGTTGTTTAATGAAGATTAAATTGATCATTGTTTTTGTTAAAGGGATATTGAATTTGCACATTGCTATTTTATAATTGTCTCCTTGACGGTCATGCTCTGATTAAACAATAACTCAGGGTTTACTCATCAGTTACTCGGTACTTGAGCAGTTTTTGTTTTTTTTACTGAATACTTACCGGTACTATAACTCAAGTCATTATTTGCAGGGCTACTTTTTACTTTTACTTGAGTCATACTGTTTTACTCTAAATTAACAGTCATCTTACCTTTGGCTACTCTACCCACCTCTGATGTTTACATCACACACAGTTCTGTTTAGAATTTGTCAGAGACTTTTGAATGAGTAATGGTATGGAGACTTCATAATAAATGTAGCTGAAATTATATATACATAGTGACTGTAACTGGGTTAGGATGTGGGAATTCATTATTGTAGAAGCTGCAAATACAGTATGTAATATCCACAGCGAATATTTGACAGAGTAATTATATCGGGAATTCAAAGGAATGAAGCTGGTACTAGTGATTGAGTGCAACTCAGATGAAAATATGTCATATTTGTAGTGACTGTGATTGGATAATAATATGGAGCGGTGATTCTCAAAGTCTCGTGGCATGGGAAAGAGTCACTGGCTAAGTACAGTTCAGTTGTATTTACAGTTTAAGCTCAATACATTTCCATTTAATCTTAAGAACTGTGATTCATATTAGTAACTGTGACTGAGCAATCATCAAAAATTAATTGTGAATGTCGCTAAAAATATGTCATATGTGACTGGATAACAATTCGGAAACTTCATAGTAAATGTTGCTGGCACTATGTTATACTGTGTGCACTGATGAACTGTGTATGAGTGACTGCTGAGGTAATGAAGGGCATCGTGCTAATGAGCTAGCCAGCGCTAATGACATTACGTTACATGAGCGTTCTGGTTTGCCTCAAAGGGACGGGAAGGGAGAGGAGAATGAGATCAGAACTTGTTAAACTGATCCAGAGCAATGGGAAAGGGAAGCCGCGTTAGCTTAATAAGCAAATTAGAGCTCAGAAAGACATGATTTGTTACCGTCATAGCTGAAAATATGTCATATTGAGAGTGATTGTGACTTGGTAACACTTAGGGGATACAGAGTAAATGGAGTTGAAAATATGTCATATAGATATAGGGATTGTGACGAAGCAATGACATGGAGAATACATAGTCAATTTAGCTGAAAATATGTCATATGATAGCGATTTTGACTGAGAAATTATCTGAATGATCGTGATAGTGACTCCCCAAATCTCCCCAAACAAAATCTAACAAACTGTAAAATGTGTTATGGTCCTATGGAACCAAGGTTGAACTTTTGGCCATAATTCCAAAAGGTATGTTTGGTGCAAACGCGGGGCTGCTCATAACCAAAAGAGCACCGTACGCACAGTGAACAATGGTGGCAACTTCATGCTTGGGAGCTGTCTTTCTTCAGTTGGGACAAAGTGGAAGGATTTAAGAACAGTAAATAGCAGTCAGAATTAGCACAATACCTCAAGGCTTCTGGTGGAAAGGGTAAAACAAAAATGTCAGGAAAAGCCTACTAGTACAGCTTAACTTTATTGGGGGTTCATCAAAGGCACTTCAAATTGTGGCAGCTGTGTGATGACTCCCGTCTAACATTAGAATGAGACTGATTAATTCTGTAGTTACATCCCAGTTAAATGAAGGTATGCACACTTTAACAACATTATTTCAGTTGTTAATTTTTATTTGCCCTCTACACAATATTGTTTTAATTCAATTGAGTTGTACAAGTTATAGGTCACATTAATGGTGGAAAAAGTTTTGAAATGATTTATCTTGGGCTCATATTTATAATATCACAAAAACCTGGCATTTGAACAGGGGTGTGTAGACTTTTTATATCCACTGTGTGTCATAGTGATTGTGACTGGGTCATAACGTGAACTCATACTACATATAGCTGCAAATATGTCACATGTAGCTGCAAATATGTCACATGTAGTGATAGTAATTGTGACTTAGGAAATGATACAGAAAAATAATTGTCAGTGTTGTAGCTACAAATAATTGCTGGCATCATTTTTATAAGGGTTTTAAAAACTTACTGCCTTTGCTCACTTACACCGTCAGCTTTCACTGACAATGCAACTTTTGCGTCCACATGTAACACAAACTTGTAATGTTTTTGGATAGTGCGTGTACTGCATTTTGGGAAACCAGTTGTCCAAGACATCAAATAACCATTGATCAAGCTTGGTTCTGTTTGCCTCCCATCAGGTAATGAGGACACTGCACAACCAACACCAGAACGTGACCTGGATTTCACCAGCCATGCGCCCATTATTGCTCCAAAGGGCTCCAACTCCACTTCTACTGGCAACAGTACAGCAACACACTGGGAAAAAGCCACTGCGACGCCACAACCAAGCAGAGGGAACGGTAAGTCTCGAGATTTATGGATGGCACGCACCGCGGGAAGTCATTTGCTGGGGTATATTTGCTCATTATCGTGGACCTTCAAAGAGGTTGACACATGGTGATAAACTGATGAAGTGCCACCAACGTAGGGCATGCAGAGGCAAAGAGGAAAAGTATTGTGATAACCACAAAGCAAGAAATGGAACTTACTGTGACAAAGGAAAGGGTCTTGCTGTTCAGTAATACAGTGGTGCCTTGAAATACGAATTGCCTGACCGACAAGATTTTCTAGATACGAGCCGTCGTTCTGACGATATTTTTGCTCTGACTTGTGAGCAAAATTTTGAGATATGAGAGCTGTATGGTGGCAGTGAACTCAACTCACTTGACAGCAAGCAGCAGTTTGACAGATAGTGAACAATTCTTCAAAAAAGAGGCTTCAGGTTTTGTTTTTGCCACTCCCACTTGAAGTTGACTGTTAAATTAAACATAAAACAAAGTTAATTGCACGTGTATTTAAAACAATAACATAACTTTGCTTTATGACAGTCCAATTAGCTTAATGCTAACAAACAATGTGACTAACAAATAGCAAAAATAAAAAATGACCAATATTAGTCAGGTATGTAACTCTTCTTCGTGTGTCTCTATGTCTGTATTAGATTGCCCCCTGGTGGCTAAGATTCCACACACCAGAAGGAGCAGCACAATGCCCATTGAATTGAAGCAAAAAATCTTTAATTCTTTACATCCTATTTAATTATTCCATTACCATATGTTTTTATGACGTGCAATATTATTACAATATATATCTCTTATTAAAAAAATACTCCAACATTTTATGGTTTTTTTTTTTGGCATGGTGGAACAGCTTAATGGCATTTCCATTCATTCTTGCTTTGAGTTACGAGTCTTGTCACCGAACAAATGTATCTCGTATCTCAAAGCACAACTGTACACATACATAATTATTCACAGCCTTTGCTCAATTACTCTGCTGATGCCCCTACGGCAGCAGTTACAGCCTCAAGTCTTTTTGAATATGATGCCAAAAGCTTGGCACCCCTCCTGTATCTTTGGGCAGTTTGGCCTATTATTTACAGCACCTCTCAAGTTAATCAAATGTCAAGTACACACTAATTAAATGTGTCTGTCAGGGATTATGAAAAAGCGAGTAGTTTTTATTTTAGTTCTTTTATTATGGTACTATGATTATCGGGTCTGCGGGAAGAAAAAGGGTTAAATAATGCAAAAGAAAGGTGGATGAGAAATGATCCTACAGCTATGCCGCGTGAGACTTTTCACCGTGACGTGAGAAAAGTAGCGACGGGAGGAACATACACACACACAAACGGGCACACACACACACATTCCCATTCACTTGAAGATTACATCAGACGACAGTTTGCTTTCACGACTCGGCGCTACCGAGCTCTGAAGATAGCAGCTGCCTTCTCTTCGTGTTGTTACTCTGCTGTTTTGATTAGCAACTGAACTGAACTTTTTTTTTTTTTAAATCCTTCAAAATGTTGCAAAATCTTTTGGTTTTTTTTTAAACTAAGAAATCACATGAACATAATTATTCACAGCCTTTGCTCATTACCTCGTTGATGCATCTTGAATATGATCAACTGACAATTTATACAACTTCATGCTTGGTTTGTGCTTGGACATGCACTGCAATTGTGGGACTTTTTTTTTCAATGTCCCATCAAGAGAACTGACCGCAGGTGGACACCAATTTAAACTGTAGAAACATTTCAAGAATGAGTACTTGTGAGATCTCTCTTTTTTTTTTTTAATTCTTAATAGATTCGGAAGAATCTCAACAAAAAATATTTTCATGTTGTCATTATGAGGTTGTGTGTAGATTTTTGAGCAAAAAAATATTCAATCCATTTGGATAAAGCTGTAACATAAAATGTGGAAAAAGTGTAGCTTTGTGAATACCAGAATTTCTTATGGATAATGCGCATTTTTTTCCTCCCAAAAATTGTCAAAAGTCAATAGTGCACATTATACATAGGTATAAGGGAAAATGGAAAAAACATTCACATTTTATAAATGTATGGCATCATCTAGAGCAGGGGTTTCAAACTCTTTTTTGTCTCGGGCCGCATTGTAGTTATGATTTCCCTCAGAGGGCCGTTAGAACAGTGAAACCATATAAATGTTTCATCATCACCAAAACATTATTACCATTACACAACAAATTGAGGGATAACTAGTTTTGAACTCAGAAGACAAGGATAATAGTTTTCGCAGGGGCACAGCGCTTCGGCGGCATTGTAAGGGCTTGCTTAACTAATAAAAAATAATTATCGCTCAAACAAAAAAGTTATTGCGAACACAACAGCGTGGATGAGACTGACGAGACACAACAAGGGAAGATGCTGGGTGAGGCTGCGATGATGCGCAGCCAATCAGTTCACGGGATAAATCCACTCGTGCTCTAATTGGTCGACGTCGCTCCGGGAACCAATCGCGCCTTGTTTGAGTGCCCGTACAGTACAGGCATGTACAAAGCCTCTGAGTCAACTCATCTCTTTGTTTGGCATTCAGGGGAACCTTCTCATCAACATGAAACAACGCGTCTCCGCAATATGGCTGCCGATATGGCTGTATTTTATTTATTTATTTAAAAAATATATATATTTAGAAAAACCAGCAAAGCACTGAACCCGCAAAACGTGAAGCGTGAAGTGGCAAGGGAACACTGTACTTCATTCTTTGATCATATGGGTAGAAGCAAAATCATGCATTGTAAAAATGCATTTTACATAGGTAGAAGGGTTTTCCAGAATTTTGAAGTCAACTTTGGGGGTGCGTATTTTACATGGGTACGCATTATACACGAGAAATTACGGTACTTCCCAGATGCCCTGTATAGCGATCCACTTCTCGCTACACTTTAAAAAAAAAAAAAAAATTATAATTACATTTTTAAAAAAAAACATTTCCTGTTTTCATTATGGGGTGTTGTGTACAGAATTGTGAGATGAAAATAATACATTTAATCCATTTTGGAATAAGGCTATATCATAAATAGCTGGGATACTCTTCGGCAGCCAGCGACCCTAGTGAGGATAAGCGGTAAAGAAAATGGATGGATGGATGGATAAAATGTGGAAGGCGCCCTACAGGGAACATTGGGAACATATTCGCAGTGCTTTTAATTTTTAATACATTTGCAAAAAAAAAAAAAAACTTCTGTAATGATGTCATTTTTGGGTGTTGTGTTTAGAATTAGAAAGAAAAAATAAGTTCAGTCAATTTTGGATTAAGGGTGTAATGCAAACACTTTTCGGATTCACTCTTTGTACAGAATTATACATAAAAATGTAATGTATTAATTTCCCAGAGAAGATAACACTATTTTCTTTGGTAGCAACCAACATGGAGTTAACCTCAGCGACGTCCATCCCAGAAAAGTTCGTCAACCTTCCCGATAACGTGACATCAAAGCCTTCTGTTCCCCCGATGCTGACCTCCCAAGCCCCCAACACAACAACTCCTCACAGCCCCTCGAACACAACCCACGCCGGCGCTACTTCACACCAGCCACCGGAGACACTTCCTGTCTCCACTACGCTATCGAGCCGGACAGCTCCTATGGAAACCCATCCTCCCGCGTCCTCCCCCTTGTCCCGCACCACGTCACATAAAACGCCGACTCAGCAATCTACCACGTCCACTACCACTATTTCCGCCGCCAACAACAAGAGCCGCTTCACCACCAGCTCATCCAGAGAGACCTCCGCTTCTCGGACGACGACTCTCACGTTACCGCAGAGAACCTCCAGCCAAGCCCTCCTGCTGACCACCGTCGCCCCACCGAGCCTCACATCCACGCAGACCAAACCGCATCCAGACACCCCTTCGCAGCTCAATGTGAAGGGTGACAGTAAGTACTTCAATGTACTTTATCTTCCAACTGTAATATTAACTACAGTGGTATTTTCACTTACAAGTGGCGCAATTATTTTATGTTGAAATGTTTTTTTATGCTATGAGATATTGCTTGGTTAATTGTATCTGATCAACATTCTTCAGGGGCGCTTTTGTTGCTCACATAGGGTAAAAAAGACCCCCGACTCCCCCGGTTCGGCCGCCTCTAGTCCTGGTTCATAGGTGTGAATGTGAATGGTTGTATATGTGCCCTGCCCTGCGATGAAAAAGCAACCAGTCCTGGTGTCCACTCCGCTTCTCTCACCAGAAGTCAGTTGGGATAGGCACTACCCCACTTGCCCCAATTGCAAAACAGCTACTGAGTTTTTTTTTGTAAATATGTCCTGGGCTTTTCACTGTTTGGATGATGACAGAGCCTAAACTGGCCTAAGAACAAAAGCAACACTGTTCTTTTGTTTGCTTAGACACAAGCCAGCTCTTTTCTCCTTCTTCTACACACAAACACTGTCGCCACCAGGCCGTCCATACTGGTCCCTCTGTTTGGGAGACAGTCATGGGACTCGTTTTCCATCGCTCTTTATCTGCCCACTCAATTATTTAGACACCCACTGCGGGAGCGTGCCGCACTATTCATTTTATCTTTCCATCTGTCTGCCAGAGAGTTTTCTAGGACGTCGGCAAAAAAAAAAAAAAAAAACTAAACAAAAACAGATGATTCCCACTTTCCTGGCGGTGTGGTTTTATTAGTACAAGCTTGGCGCTTAGCCTTTTTCCATGAGCAAGAAAAAGAAAGATGGCTCACTCCTCTGTGGTTGTTTTTACTTGTTGATGTGAAAACGGCAGAGTTGGCAAAACAGTGCTACATAGCAACGTGCGCAGATAGCAGTGGCGGGCCGCGCCTTTGGTACCTGGTCCTTCGGTGGGGATTTAGCCAACTTAATCCACCTTTTAATATCACGTCACAGTTATAGAAACCATAAATACAATACAAAAAAAAAATGCAATATAACAGCACACAACTGTGCCATGTACATAATCTGAAGCAGTTCAGAATCAATATTTATGACAATAAACTAAAAATGTCAATACATATTCACCAGAAATGCTGACTATTCATTGAATTCATATCAGCGGATATGAATTTTTGTTAGTTGAAATTGACTGTAACTAATTTTGCTCTGACCGACCAATGAGTATGGAAAAATTAAAAAAAAAGAAAAATTATGACATCATCAAGGGGCCAGTGCTGTTGCATGAATGAATGGATGAACTTAAAATCTAAAAATAAATAAATAAATAAATTAGTGTTAAATTAAATAAATTTAAAACTGAAATGAGAACTACATTTTAATGAAAAAAATTTATAAAACAGAAAATAGTACAATTTAAATGAAAATGGTTAAAATTGAGATCTGATTAAAATGATGAAATTTAGTAAAATTCAAATGAACTCAAATGGAATTAAATATTAAAACCAAATTATTTTTAAGTCTTAAAATTAATTTGAAATCAAAATAACAAGATAAAAAAAGTTTGTATAAAACAGAAGCTAAACTGAAAATAATTTGCATTCAAATAAAAATGGTTTAAATTTAAAATTTGAATTATGAAATTTTACATTAAAATGCATATATTGCAAATTAAGATGAGTAAAATGTAAATTTAAGTCATTTAAATTCAACTAAAATGATTACAATTTAAATGTAATCTTGTCAGTATAGGCACTGTACACTTTTGTGTAACTTTTACCAAGTGAAAATTGTGTTTTGTGGTCCAATTCCAGCCATCATGGTCCACGACTCCCCGAAGTTGGATCCTCTGTTGGCCGGCTTGGTGTCGGCCTTCATCATCAGCGCCGCTGTCATCACTCTGCTCCTCTTCCTCAAACTGCGACGACGAGACAACAGGCCGGAGTTCCGCAGGCTACAGGACTTGCCCATGGTGAGGAAGAACGATTTTCAAAACTTAAGTCCCAATGCCATCAAATTTGGAAATACCGAGAACCTAAATATTTCCCTGTGACAGTATTTCAAATTGAAGTAATTTGATGACAGTATTTTAAGGTAAAATGATTTTCAAAATAGAAGTTAAAAAATATATAGTTTGAAAGGCAAGCAACAGAAAACAAAATATTTCGTGTGGCTACATTTCAAAATAAAAGTCTAGCACTATCAAATTTGGGGAGGGAAAACATAATCTGAAAGGTAAGAACCGAAAATGTAAATATTTCCAGGTTCCATCTGTTCAAAATAAAATAAATTTCTCAAAAAGTCCAAACACCATTGAATTTTAAAAATCCTTTTATTTAGACAGGCAAGCATCTGGAATGTAAATATTTCAAAATAGAGTGATATTTAAATTAATAATACCTTTGCAATACCTTTGGATTTGGAAAATTGTATTTTGAAAGGCAATCAACAGATATTTACTGTGCCTTCAATTCAAAATGAGTTTCAAAATTAAAGACCCAACACCATCAGATTTGGAAAATCTTTTTATTTTCTAAGACAAGTCCCAGAAATGTAAAAATATTTCAGGTGCTAGCATTTCAAAGTAAAATTATTTTCAAAATAAAATTCTCAACTCGCCGGCGGACTGGTTAGCACATCTGCCTCACAGTTCTGGGGACCGGGTTTCAAATCCCGACCCCGCCTGTGTGGAGTTTGCATGTTCACCAGAAAAGTCCCAACACCATTGAATTTGTAAAATTATTCATTTTGAAACACAAAAAAAATAAATATTTTCATTTGCCAGCATTAAAAAAATAAATATAAAAAAAAAAAGACTTTCAAAATACAAGTCCTAACACCAGCTGATTTGGAAAATTATTTTATTTTGAAATGTAAACCCTGGGACTTTTTAAGGCACCAGTAACAAAAATGTCAAGGATAATTAATTATACGAGTAAACTCAACAGGCTAATTTCAGACAGACAAGAAATGCGTGTAATTTCTTGTCTGGCTGAAATTAGCCTGTTTTGAGGAGCTCACCCTGTTTAATGCAAGTGAGTGATGGTTAACCACATACTGCTGGGCCAATGGAGAGTCAGACTTTCGTTACCATGACAACTGGGGGCAACGTCCGTGATTTGGACTTGAGGAGCTTCAGAGACGCAACTACTTGTATACAAGCTACTAAAAAGTCAATTTCTTATAACATACCTCCTTTAATATTAACTGGCTTTGGCATGGCTTTCCCTTGTTTAGGACGACATGATGGAGGAAACACCGTTGTCCATGTACAGCTACTGATACAGGATGCAAAGCCAAACAATGACTCCTTCCCAAAAGCCTCCTTTCTTCAAGGGTGATGATATTTGCCATGATTCAACTACCGGGTCTGTCCTCTTGTGAGTCTTGGTCCTGAAGAATCCAGGTTTTGTGTGCCCACATACGGTTATGTGGGTAACTACTATTTTATCCAGGTCCAATGGTGGCTGTGATGTAATACATGGACGCCACCCATGTCAAGTTCTGTGTCAAAGTTGTATGCACCAAATGAACCCATGCTGCGCTCCATTTACCATATTTCCTCCAATAGTGGTCCAGTTACTAATAAAAATAAACCCCATGACGAAAAAGGGTAGTCAGTGCAATTATCTCAGTTCATAGATATGGGTAAACAACAACATAGATTGTTGTTGTTTACCCATAGACATTAAACAGTTGAACTTGGCCACTAACCAAAATAGCAGCACCTACTGAAAAACGTCAACAGTCTCTCAACTAAATCAAAATATGATGTCTTGCCATATGCTGAGCTCACTAGGCAGTATTTACACGTTATGTGGAAAAGGTGTAACATTGTTTAATATTGTTCCAAAAGTGTTTTTTTGTGTACGAATAAATGCCTCCACCAATCTGCAGTTGGGTAAATAAACACTGAAGGCCACTATATTGAGGAAGTACAGTAATCACATTATTAAAAGCTTTTCAGATGACTCACAGGCACGAGAGGAGAACATAACAAACGGCCTGATTATACTTTTAATGAGGTTGCACTTTATTTTCAGTTTTTTTGTCTATGTTTCTGAGAAAATGTATTTGTGCAGACGCGCAGACAAAAAGTTTTATGTGTGTTTTTAAGTGTGTGTGTGTGTTTGTGTTGTATAAATTAGTGTATGTTCACAAGTTATTTAATGCATACACTCACGTCATTAGGTCTAGAAGATCATCACAAGAGCTGCATGGCACATTCTACCCACAAAGATAATGTTCCAATTTGATTGAGTGGTGGTACCTAATGAAGAGTCTAGTTTGTGTTCAAATACAGTATTGTTGGTGATGCCCCCCCCCCCCCCCCCCTCCTATTACAGTCCAGGTAAGAGTGCCTTTTAAACATTTATAGTCATTTAATTTCCATGACGTGAACATACGACTGGAGCAGTGGCCTTTATGAAGTGTTCATATTGTAAATACTAGTGATGTTGAGTGCATGGATTAATTTATAAATACTCCAAAAAGATGCATTCCCCTTTGAGATGAATCATTGTGGAAGTCCACGTTTTAAAATGATGTACTTGTGTTTATCGATTGAAGTGTCAAATGCATTATCGTTGCATTGTGAGGCTTTGCTGGTCAATGTTGACTATGGACTATTATTATTATTACTATTAAAAGGTATTTGAGATGTAACGCTGCATTTTCTTTCTTTAATGTCAGTGCCGACAAATCAGACATTTGTGTTCATGTGCCACATACACACAGTGTAGTCGTGGATGTAGTGCTGCCTCCAAAAGGGAAAATTCTTTTAATCTCTTTACTTTTAATCTCTTTCTCCTCACTCTCTGCTCATGCAAGTAGAAGCAAGCTACCAGCTGCAGTGCACACTTTCTGGCAAGAGATCCAGCCCATTCTTAAACATAGACTCGCCAGCAAGATCCGCCCCACTGTGATGCATGTACTTGAGATGAAGCGAGCCAGTCCGCTGAGCAACGCTGATGGGGAGATGGCCCAATGCAGTTCAGACCTCACACACTTACACGTGAGAGCGAGCCTGCTGCTACGCATACACCGCTGGCGACATGACGAGAGACGGCCAAACGTTGGGCGGTACGTCAACACTTGCTGGCGACATCCAGTCCACTGTTACATATGCCGTTGATCTGCAAACAATTGCCAGTGAGATGACAACGGGACACGGAAGAAGAGGCAGCTAAACTCTCTCCGTAATGCACACATTGGCAAGAAAGCTCCTGCCTAATGTTACATTCGCTGGTTCCATCCAAGCCGCTGTCAAGCATACACTAGATGGTGAGATAAAAACCTGCCTGTCGAGTGACGTGAAAAAAGGAGACGGCCTCGGAGATCCAACCTGCTGATACGCATACACTTGCCCGCAAGATCCAAGCCGCTATTATGCATACACTTGTGTAAATTGACAAGAGCCAATCTGAGGAGCGACGCAGAACAAGATATAGCCAAATTGCATCTGGAAAACGCATACCTGCCAGCGAGATCCAGCCTACTGTGACAGTCAACTGTAAGATCCAGTCCACTGTTACGCATACACTTGCCGGCGAAAGCCAACCCACCAAGCAACACGAGAGACGGGAAACAGTGCACCGCACTTGCCGGCGAGATCCAGCCCGCTGTTAGACAAACTCTTGCCGTAGAGATAATGAGCCCCCCAATCATGTTAAGGAAAGCCGAACTCGCCTACTCCTGTATTCCAATCATTTATTTAGAACAGTGTAGGGGCAAGGGAGCTTCCATATGACTTCAGAAGCCCTCTCACAATGTGTTTACATTTACACCTACAATAGGTGAAAATCTGTGCCATAAAAAGACCAAATAAGAACCATTTTTAAAGCGTTTCACCAAGGGATGGGCAAGTACCAATAACAGATATCGGTATCAGGACGATACCCACCTTTTTTATAGTATGTGTGAAATAATTCATTACTATTATAGTTATCATGTTTAAAGCATATTCACATTTTGTAGAAATTCGCCAACGCAGATTTGTGGACGAGACAAGGAAGCTGTCTGGTTCACACTTACTCAAGTAGACGTGTAACTACGCTGTCTGTTAGAAACTGTTAGAATAACAGGAAACGATTTAAGCATTTTTCCTGTGCACCTGCGCATTTCAGTAAAGCTCCACTTTGTTGCATCCTGCTTTGCTTCAAATAAACAGCGGACGGGGGCAGCAATTCTTTGACAGACTTGGTGAGCACTCTTCCAGTGAGTTGCTCTGCTGTCCCTCGCGAGCAGAAAAGGACAATCTTGGTTGGTGTGAGTTCACTTCGATACAGTCCTCAGGCTTGTCTCAGTTGTTTTGAAGAAACTTCTCTGACAGTATGATACTCGTGAAGTATGCAGATACCAGCCACCGATACGGCAAAAATAATCTGACATTGAGTAAGTCCTCCTCACCAGTAGTTGGTACTACATTGCGGCGGTTTGACACATTGAATCATCATGTGCATCAGAAGGTCTTTGTACACCATCATCTATCAATGTGTTAATTGAAATTTTATGCATCAACGCTACTAATGGTATCAGTACTCTGCATCGGTGAGTACATATTGTAGTTTCTATGTTATACGTGCCTTTAGGAAGCAGGGCCGGTGTGACGTCTGGGAGTCTGTGTGCTAGTGTCTGGGTGAGCGCTGTGGCTGACAGCAACTTCTATGTGACTTTGCTCACTCTGTTTTACTGTTCTCCCAACGTTCAATAAATGGCTGATAGGTGCATCATAACAATGGTTCTCCTTTCCCATATGCAGGGGCATTACAGTTAGTATACCATAAAAACCCATAGAAAAGAAAAAAATCGTGATGCACCAGCAGTCCGAACGATGAACCACGATATAGCCTGGGAACCATATATCGCAATCACCTGCTGATTACTAACACAAAACTGTTCCTCGTACATTCCAATCACTGACCTCATAAAAAGAGAGATTTAGAGATCTGTCAGACTCAAGTCAGACCCTAACTCTGGGTTCACGTCGTCATTGTCGTCATCCAGGATGTCATCATAGTCGTCATCTTCCTCCACCTCTAGGAAATCACACTTTACTCTGGAACCAACACTTGGACGCTCAGGAGCTGGCAGAGGAGAAGAGGGAGTCATTAATGTGTTAAAGTGTACGCGTGTGAGGGCATTCTTTGCTGCACTTGGGATTCCAATGGAAGTCAGACTAATTTCCCAGAAGCACTATTCCACTAGTGTGTGTGTGTGTGTGTGTGTGTAAACAATGAGTTAATGACTCTGGGAAGCATCTGGAGTCTCCTCTGGGATCTTGTGTTACAGTAAGCCCATGCACACACAGTTTCCCAAAATTACATAAACTATGTAATGAATCAACAATGCACTGATGGGGGAGGGGGTCTCTCACAGTGTAATCTACTAGTTGGACGCATTGGACTCTTCACACCACCTGTAAAAGTAGGCATATTTCCACCTTTCGTTAATCGTTAAGTATTATCAGCACTGATGCTAATCTTAAAACAGTTTTTTTTCCCCCCAGCATGTCTATGTAACAGAAAAGAAATGTTTTGACATCTTGTGGCCTCTACAGGCAATTATTAACCTTTTAAGGGCGGGTGTCAATTATACCCAAATTTTAAGTATTATGGCTCGGTCCTTCGGAAACACTGCGCTGCTCACACGTCATATTTTTTTAAACCCGACGGTTTTTGTTGTGCCTCGATGGAGGTCTACGCTCTACTGAATGCTATCCACTAATTCCCACCGTCACCGAGTGGGACCGGAACGCACGCTGCCTGCAGAGAAGTCAGGCGAGTCAACCACTACAACCATCAGTGACTCAGTCCGCAATTTTCCTTGCTTCATGTTTGTTTTGTGCCTTTTCATCAACTGACTTTCCTCCTCCGAAGAAATGGCTAAAAATGGCTTTCAAGTTTTGGAGTTATAATGTCACCAAGAGATTTGTTTGACTCACGCAGGTCATCCAGCAGTGAGAGATCTGAACTGATCTCCGCCAGGCTCACGGTCGGGCTGAAGTCCTCCGAGTCTGAGTACTGCCTGACCTCTTCAACTTTGAGCCTTCTGCCGAGCCTGGGCGAGCCGTCTGGGACAACTGAGCGGAAAACAAAGCATTGTAGACACCCAAAAATTTGTGCAAGGGATATCTAAGGATGTATATAGACTGTGTGGTTCAAGTGACACAATTCAGATTTCTTTCTCTCAAGTGGCACAATTGGGATATGAGTCATGGCACTCTAAAGAGAAAAAAAAACCACACACACATAATTGGATAGCTTTAGATGGGAAACAGGCCTGTGCCTGCTGTGCAGCTCAATAAATTACAATATTGTGGAAAACTCAATTTATTTCAGTAGTTCAATTCAAAAAAGTCAAACTCATAGATTCACTGCACACAAACTAAAATATTTCCTGATTTTGTTTTTGATGATTATAACGTACAGCTAACAAAACAAATTATCCATCAAGAATTCAGAATATTACATAAGAAATAGAAATTGGGCAGGAATTGGCTTTCTGAAAATCTTTTTCCAATGTGTTTAATGAATCTGCACAGTACGATTTTCACCTTTTGAATTAAGCCACTGAAACAAATTAAACTATTTTAACTGTTCTACGATATTCTTATGCACTTATAAACACATTAAAATCACCTACTGTAAATCGAAACTACAGCAAAAAGCATACGCCATTATATACAGTATAAATAATATGCTACATAAGATGTATGTCCATTATTAAATCAGGAACACAATGTGAAGTAATGTCAAAGTTACCCTTACTTAAATCAGAGTCCAGGGTAAAAGCCACGCAACGTTTAATATTTGTATTATTTACAGTATGTATTGTTTATTTCCGTATTATATGTTGATGTGTGCAGTTATGTCCAATATGGCCGTCTGCACATATAGGTTGTTTCATGTGTTTGTAAACAAATGGAAATTTAAATATGAGTCACTTGAAACGTACAGTCTAAAAAGATTTGGGACACGGGTATTAAATGGGAATTGGGCACTCGGGTCCCGCAGTGGAAAGCTCGGTCTTACTTTCTGGTATCGCGGCTTGGAGCTTATGCAGATGCCTGACCTCGCCTTCCAATTCGGACACAGTGGCGCTGTTATGAGATTGAGAATTGCACGCCAGTGAATCAGAGAGCAAACATCCAGGACATGCAAAAGTAGACACACGGTTACCTGATGTGGCGGACCTCTTTTTGCGCATACTCAAAGGCACTTTTGGCCAGATCTGTACTGTGAGCTTTGTAGCTGTCAATCAGCTCCTGGAGCATCTGCTCGAAAAACAAGGAAAACGCAGCACTGAGATATGAAATCCATCCATCCATTTTCTGAGCCGCTTCTCCTCAACAGGGTCGCGGGCGTGCTGGAGCCTATCCCAGCTGTCATCGGGCAGGAGGCGGGGTACCCTGAACTGGTTGCCAGCCCATCGCAGGGCACATACAAACAAACAACCATTCGCACTCACAGTCACACCTACAGGCAATTTAGAGTCTCCAATTAATGCATGTTTTTGTGATGTGGGAGCAAACAAGAGCGCTGGGGAAAACTCTCTTTTTCTCTCTTTTTTCTTTTATTTATAGTATAACTTTCATAGGGACTGAGCCCTCAGCCAACAGCGCAAAATCTTAAGTAATTGACGCCCACCCTAAATGTTTAGAATTGCCTCAAATGTAGCATAAACTATGACCCAAACAGTAATATTTCAGTCATCTCACATTACCCTTAAAAATAATATATGGTTTTCAGATTATTTTATTTTGAAAAGATGCTCAGAGGACTGTGGAAAAATCAAAGGCAGGCTGACACCCTACTACAAACCTTAATTTAAAAAACAAGTGTTATAAAGTACAACGACACACCGGACGAGAAGGAAAAAAAATGAATGCACCTCATGGCCGTGCTGGCACTGTCGCCGGCTCTCACGGGCCTCTTTCTCCTGGTGCATCATCGCTTCTTCTTGCCTCCCTTGTTCCACAGCACCAATAAAAAAAAATAACAACAAAAAAAACAAATAAAAAAGACAGAGAGATGATGATGTTTTGGGCAAGACCGTGCCTGCCTCTTTGCTTTGAAGCCCAACAATGGGGCTCAGGACTTGTATGGGCCTGCTGATTCAGTGTGACTCACTCAGCCGAGTTTTCAGCTGGTCCACCTCTTTGCTCAGGTGTTCCAACTCCACTCGGCACACCTTGGAGCTCCAACTAGGGAAAGAGTGGAATATGTATTGAGAATTCTTACAAACTCTCTTGGGTGTAACTTTTTACCCACCTCTCCTTCGAAAAGGTGACCGCTCCGTCTCTCATTCCTCTCTCCACTCCTAGAAAGTCCTCCTTCTCGCTTCTCCTCCCTCTCAGGTCTTCACGCAATCGGTCCACCTCCGCTGGAAGACGAATTGTGATGTATTGACTATTTGTGTGCCTTACAATGCTCCTATCTACTGGCGATTTTGTGATACCTTGCAGCGTCTGGATGTGAAATTGCTGAGACTCTTTCTCTCGTTCCATGTTGCCAACTTTCTTGATGAGCGACTCAATCGCCTTGAAAAGACATTAGGAGTCAGGAAATGTGGAATTCTATCACCTCTGAAAGAATAACATAATGACTACCGGTAACTTATATGAATTATATTCATTGTTCGTTACATTAGGTACAACTGCAGAAACGACCAAGGTTCAGTGAACCAATTCGGAGTTCAACGAAAAAGGCTCTGGGAAAGAAATATGCCTGTAAACTTAAGTTCAAACCATTGTCATACATGACATAGAAAATGTCATTTTACGTGGCTCACCAAAGCAAAATGGCCCTCGAAACGGAAACCATAACTATGAAGTGTCCACTGATGAAATAAATTTGAACACCTCTGATCGAAAGAATAACTCCACAAGTGTGTTTTGCTTTTTTCTTTCACTTTTTTGGTGTGGTGCCATCATAGAATTGTACCAGTAATGGAGAAAGAGGAACTTTTAATAATTGTGACATGTTCAATGGGTGAGTAGTCTTACTTTATTTTACTCTGATGATACTGTAACCAGTTAACTTCTCTTTATGTATAAGAGGAATGTTAAAATGTTAAATGGAATGTAAAAGGAATGTTAAAATGTTATCTCTTTTAATTGTCTGTACAAGTTATAAGGTATGTTTACAATGGTTATAATTTTAGCCTGATCCAAATTCCCTTTACATTATCACTTTAACATTGTTTGGAAAAGAGAACAAATTGGAATTCGGATTGTGTTCCACTTTGTAAGCAAAAGCAGCATTTACGATACGACTCCTGTATTGGATTATATTAGACAGCGCAGGTGAAGTGTCCGGCAAGTGTAATTCAGCTCACACAATCACCTGGTTTTGTGTCTGCAGTTGAGACTGGATGGAGGCTAAATCCGCCCACTGGACGCCGGGACTGACTGGAAGAAGCTGCCGTGCACCAGGTGATGGAGACCAAATGGGATGGCTGTCAAAATCTGAAATGGGAATCTTCTCCCTGAAAGGGAAGAACTCTGAAGAGGAGGAGACGTATTGTTGAAAGCTCACCACCAATCATGACTGCACTCTGCTATTTCCCCCCTTATCTTATCTTTTTACGCATATACAGGAACTTTCACCCACCTTCTTCCCTTTTGCTTGAGTTCCCCAGTAAGGACAATCGCCCCTGGGGACACAGAACATGTCAATATTAAAAAGGCGATTTCAGGGATTTTACATCTTCTCCAGGGTCAAATTCATGCAATTTTAGGTGCGTGATTTATTTAGACTAAATTGTCAATTCATTCATCCACCAATCCATCCTCTATACTGCTTATCCTCACTAGCGTCGCGGGTGTGCTGAAGCCTATCCCAACTGACTTTGGGCGAGAGGCGGGGTACACCCTGAACTGATTGCCAGCCAAACACAGGGCACATATACACAATCATTCACACCTACAGATAATATAGTCTTCAATTAACCGACCAAGTATGTTTTGGAATGTGTGAGGAAACTGGAGTAACCGGAGAAAACCCACACAAGCACGGGGACAACATGTCACCAATTTAGAATCATGCCTTTTTTTTTTTTTTTAATAAATTGTATTGTGCTACAAACAATCAAAACAATGTTCTGTCTGAAACTTCTGCTTGGATTAATAAATGTACAGTAATTAGCATGCACAATAAAAAAATATTTTTTAAAAATCAAATTTTTGTCAAATATCCTCATTGTTCATGATCTGTTGAATGAGCTAAATATTGAGCAAAATTGTTATCAAGAGTTATAATGAGATCCAAACAATTCGTGGGGGGGGGGGGGGGGTTCATTTCACCAGACACGTTTGGATAATTAAAGCAACAGGAGGGTTAACGTATTTATTTAGTATCCATCAAGAAGTAACTATTCGACCAGAGGGCTATTCAATTCAAAGCATCCTAAATCACTCGATACAACCAAATTTGACAGTTTTTCAACCTTCAGCTATATTGTACTTCACAATTCATTTACTTTATCAGTTTAAAGGAAATTGTGTACAAATTGAATTACTACAGCTGATTATATTATTACTACTACTACTACTACTACTACTACTACAGGTTATTCACTAATTATGCTAAAGATTTTTTTTTTAATATGTAAAGGATTTGTATTTATTGTCGAACAAGCAAACTATTCAACCTGATAGCTAGTTTTATGGATCGTCAATGCCCTCTACAGACAGCAAATTACAGCAGTGTTTCCCAGCCCTTACTGAGCCAAGGTACATACAGCAGATTTCACATAAAGATCTCACCGCACACTACAAACTAAAAATATATACACTGCAATACCTGATCTGGTGATGTTGTTTCAATTTACTCACAAATGTACTCACTGTAAAAATCTAGGCCTGTTAAATTGAACAAAATCTATGAATTGCACCAGGTGGATACACAGGTTCATTTTACATTCTGCTATCTAATGGAAGATAATTTAAATGTTCAGCCTGCCACAAGTTGCTGGCATAAAAAGATGAACAAATAAAAATATAGTCCACTATTTGTAGTAAATAAATAATTATTGTATCAAATAAATGCAACAGTATATTTTCCTGTCACAAAGGAATACGGTTGAGAATCACTTCCAGGACTAAACACCTGCACCTTACCCTCATGTATGCCCAAAAAGTTTTGAAAATAACCATCAATGTATGTATTATACATAAATATAGTTTTCAATAAAGCTACATTCATTTGAATGCACTCACTCTCATATTGGCCACGCTGTTGTCTGCTGCAGAGAGGATGGAGCTCAGCTGGCGGTCCCAGTTCATCTTGCAGTTGATCTGCAAGGAAACAAAAGAAAGCATCTCTGCAGCCATCAGTGTTTAAACACGCAGGAGGACGACAGGAATCTTCACACTTCTGTACCGAGGTAACAGCCTCTTTAACAGCTTTGACACTTGCTCGGAGATTCAATTACGACGGCACTCCTACTCAGAGTTATAATTTTCATACTAATGAGCACATATGTTATCAAAAAGTACTGCAAAATGTGAAAAAAGACGACATTTTGTCCCAAGGCTAATTTGGACTAAAATGACGTTTGGTATAATTTGGGTTAGCAAAAAGTGCTAACGACAATACAGTAATAACTTTGTCGTCATAACGACATCAAATTTAAACGCACAAGACGGTTGTAAGTACAAATAGTATAGAAATAAGGCTGCAATGACTAATATTTAAATACAATAAAGCGTAAATATTACTCCTAGCTTCGCGAACCAATTTTAAATCAAGTAGCCCAGCGTGGTGCGTGATGACGTCACAGCACGGAGTGACTACATCTGGGAATTGTAGTTGTAGTAGGTGTCTATTTTGCCCTTTGATCGCAGGAAAATCCTAATATAGTTGAAAAGCCTTGAATTGAAAATGTTGTGTGTTCTAGTTTCATGTATTAATTCATACTGTGGTTATATTCCTCGAAACCTCTCATTCTCATCTAATCCCAATGTCTATGTCTGAGTAAAAGAAAACAATATCCCACAATGCCCAGCAGTGGTGATGTCACGTCAAAATGGCGGCCTCCGACATCGACGTGAAAACTGTAAAAAAGTTGCTGGAGGAGAGTCTTTTAAAACTTGGATTTGAAGTATACACGTTAAAGGTATTTAAGCTTCAACTTGCAAACACTTTATTTTATTTTTTTACTGACTTTTCTAACTTTACATATCACATCAAACACCAAAATGCAAACAAACTTAATTGCAGAAACTAGCAGATGCAGCACTGTCCTTCAGTTTCTCTGACAGCTTCTGTGCTGCGTGTTGTCAGGTGGGTTGGTACAACTCTGTGTTGCCTCCCAAGCTGCACCTGCCTCATCCGGATGACTGCTTGGCCGTGGTGGTACTCAGCACCCCCTCCATGTTCGAGCACGCCTTCCTTCCCTTCATGGAGGAGAGAGGCTCCCAGGGACTCTCTGACCCCATTGACCAATGCGTCAAACACTGTGTCACCTCTGTCCTCTCGCAGGTTTGTAATATTCATGTCCTGTCCATATGGTGATCATTCTATTATATTACCATAGAAATATAGGGAACCCTAGCTGTTCATGTGGGGTGAGAGACCAGGACCGGACGTGAACGGCAACAATCAGTGAATAATAACTACAATAAATATAAAGTAAATAAATATATCCCAAAACACTTACAACATTACCCTTAAAAAATTTTTTTTATTTCTGATTATTTGATCGTAAGTGGGAGGACACTGGCATGTAAAGGGCATATTGCCCCATAGCAAGCTGTAAAGAAATGTTAGCTAGTCTGCGTGTTGAGTGACTCTGTCTGAGTTGTGACCTTTGGAGAAATAATCCCAAACTTTGGATATTCTCTGCCTTTTAGGGACTCTTTCCTCCTGGTTTATATCTGCACGGAGTGGGGCGTGCGACTGCAGTAACATTAGTCGGTGTGGAAAAATGATCCCTGAGAAGCATCGAGGCAGAGATGTTTCTTCAACCTTTTTTGTAATTGAGTTATTTGAGACATTCGATTATTCGTTGTAGCCCGTGAAAGAGCACGAATGTTAGAGTGGTTATGTGCAGACAGGTGAGTTTTTCAGCAAATAGTTTCAGTTATGTTAAACAGAAAAAAAAAAAAAACAGAGAAAAAAAAACATAAGTTGATGTTCCTCTCTGGGATTTATTCCTCTCTGGGATTTATTTATTTTTCCTAATTGTTTCAGTTCCCTGTTTTGTCTTCTCTGTCTTTTGCAGAGCTTTCCCGGACTGAAGGTGGACGTGAGGTTCGACTACGAACTGCTGCCCACCAGAAAGCCAAAGTTCTTGGCGCAGACCGCCGCACATGTTTCAGGAGCGGCTTTCTACTACCAGCAGTCTGACGTCAGCGACCAACCCTGGGCTAACAAAGTAATCCTGAGGACTTTTTGTATTTCACATCAGATGCCAGCTCATTTTATGTTTTCACATAGTCAATGTAGATTGATTTCAATTTGTTAAATCCTCACTCACACTGGCCTTGGTCTTACTTTGGACGCCCTTTTTTTGCCAACAGAAGATATTCGGTGTGTGCGTGCATCCCAGGCTGGGAGGCTGGTTTGCCATCAGAGCTCTGCTGGTGTTCCAAGACATCAAAATGAACCCGGAGGAGCTGCAACCCGAACCTCCGGACTGTGTGCCCTCTAGGGAGGCCAGGATTCAGCTGCTGGAAGATTTCAACTTGCGCTGGCAGGTAGGTACAACAACACAGATCCTAAATGAAATGTTTCACGTGGAACTCTTCTTGTTCTCGTCATCACATTGTTGTACGCCCTAGGACTGGAGCTACAGGAACATCATCACTCCTACGGTGACTTACTCCAAGAAACAGCAGGACTATTTCTCCACACCACCTGCCCAGCGACACACTCTGCTCAGGAGTTGGGGTCTCCTGCCAGAGTTGGACGACGCGACCTCTCACAACTCAAGGGAGTAGGCTCAGGTGAACGGACACGGATGAGGTGCGAAGGCATTTTCACTCATCTTGGTTAAGATGGACCCTCGCAAAAATGGCTTACGGTCGTGATTATCTCTTTTTTTGAATGTGGAAGCTGACTATCAATAGATCATTTATGCCTTTTTTGCAAGTTTATGTCATTATGCACCTCTAACAACCTTTAAAGTTGCAAGCCTGTACATAGAGTATATACTGTTTTTTGCAAATATTTTATTTTACTTATTCAAAGGAAGCCTTGATTTGCAAATTTGGGGAGTATTATTAAGCTATTTTACATGAACACTGTGTAGTATTACAATTCATGTGAAAGTAGAGTTTAAAATCATATTAAAAAGAACGGGGCAGCACTGTGCCTAGTGGTTAGCACGTCTGCCTCATAGTCCTGAGGTTCGGTGTACGAGTCTGGGCTTTGACATCCCTGTGTAGAGTTTGCATGTTCTCCCTGTGCTTGAGTGGGTTTTTTATCTGGGTACTCTGGCTTCCTTCCACATCCTGAAAACATGCATGTTGGGTCATTTCAGGTTGAGCTAATACGGTATATACAGGTATTACTTCATGAAGTGCAAAGCAATGTGTAAAAGGAACTTTTTATTTCCACATATTTGACTTCCCATCAGACATTTTTTTTATGTTGACACTACTATATAAATGATTGTTGTTTGTGAGTCATGTTTTCTCAAAGCTCCAGTTGAGAGGTTTAGCCTCCATTCACTCCACATGGTTGCAATTGCCATTCTACTGAGGAAAAAAAATGGACATCTTTTAAAATAAATCTTACACATCCATAAAAATGCTTGGTGCTGGATTTATTTCTAATGTATTCTGCCTTTGGAAAAAAAACTCAACATGATCTTCAATAAAAAGCATCTCTCTCGATCGTATACAGAATGTATATAATTGTACGTATGGTATATATTTATATGATATTGACATTTTTTTTTAAACAATATAAGTAGTACACAGCAGGGGTTCTGCATCTGACCTGCTTCATTGTTTACTCTGACCCTAGAAGCATTTATAGTGGATATTAAAAAGTGTAAACACCACCATGTTCAAATGCCAGCTTTTTGAGACACAAAAATGAGACCAAGGTAAAGCAGGTCACATTAATGGTGGAAAAGGTTTCAAAATTTCATAAAAAAGCTGACATTTGAACGTGTCGGTTTTTTTTTTGTCTAAAATTGGAAGAAATGTTTTTTTTTTTTTAATTCATTGTATGAAATCATTGGTTAGTTATGAAATTATAATACAGAAGGAATCATTTTAATTTATTTAAATTAGAATCCTTTTTTTAATATATAATAGTGCTCTCACCTAGTTTATTTGGCCCACGGACCGTAGGTTGGTCAAATGTTTTAAGAAAAATGGGCAAATGAGTTCCTGCGATGGAAAGTCAAGATAGTGCCCCAAGCATTGTTCAGCCACTAGGTGTCAGTGTTGTAGTTCTCTTGTTGAGTCTGCATCCCTAGTGAGGATAAGCGGTTCAAAAAATGGCTGCATGGACTTCTAACGTCGACTCGATATGATCTTTTTATTACTTTATTTCACGACACGTTTGCACTTTTTATTATATTTTTATTCTGCCCCCTTATCTCTGATGAGGTTCTCACCTGAGCCCCTTCTCCCGCCCGTGCCATTAGAACTATCAGTCCTGAATCAGCACTCTAGCTGAGTTAATTATACTCCCACTGATACTGCATCGCCGCAGTCCTACCACCTCCACCTCTTTCACTTTTAGCTCATATGCTTGTCGTGCACTATGGGGTTACCATACAATGAGTCAGATATTTGTGGGGGAAAAAATGTTGCTCATGAGGTGTAAATGTGCGCAGAAAGTGAATTCAAATTCATTTTATATGATGTAATTGAATACTTTGGAAAGTGTAGTTTATTTTTGAATGAATGTATTTTTGCATATAATTAAAATGTTTTTTTTTTATTTTTTTAAATGTGTAATTTTATTTAATAATAATAATAATACTTGTATATATAATTTTTATAAAAAATCTATCAAATGGAACCACTGAAGAGCCAACAGCTTGTGATCCAAAATATCACCCATCGTGTCTGTCTAGCTGTTAAAGCACCATTTAGTGGACAGTTCATTACACTTGCTTATTTTAGTAGTAATATTTCTTAATACATTCATTTATTTGATCTTTAGTTGAGAATTATAAATATTATATATATATATATATATATATATATATATTTAAATTGTATAAAAATCATCTGGACATTCATTTGTAATGTATATCCGTATTTTTAATCAATCAATCAAATTACATGAAAAAATACACATTTGATTCTTGTCATTTTTATATGAAAAAATAAAAATTAACGTGCATTTCACTCAAGTTTCAGTAGTTCCATGAGCAAGCTCATAGGTCAATTTACTTACATATCAAATCAGTTTTCTCCATTGAAATAGTTTGAAATGAAATCGGTTCAAAGCCCACAAAAAACACTTCACATTGTTTGTGACATATTTTTGATTAAGAAGAATAGCACTATTCTATGTCATATATAGTGTGATCTCTGTAAATACTGTATTCATGGGCTTTTAAGCGGTGTGGCTTAGTGGAGTGGTTCTCAAACCTTTTCCAACAACTACCACCTCAAAAAATACTTCGCACGACAAGTACCATCACAAGAAGAAATATTAAGTATATTTTAATATTGTTGTTAGCCACTGTAACGTTATGCACAGTTTGAACGTTAAGATTGATCTTAAGTATAAGAAAATCAAAAACTGTACTTAAAAAGTGATTCAATTAAAATGTTTTGCACATAAAAAAAGTTGAATAAAAATGTTACTTAAATGATTGAAAACATAATTTCTAAATGATTAAATACAAATGTATCGAACTTAAAAATATATGTTTAAATACAACTGAATAGCCCTTAATATACTGTACTGGATTGGAAAAAAAAAGTGTAAGCCACTGTAACATGATGCAGTTTCAACATTTCATTTAGTGATTCTGGTTAGTCTGCGTGTGAGCGTCTGGGCGTGAGCTGTGGCCGACAGCAACTCCTTGCGAGTGGTCGCATTTAGTATGTATTGTATTTGTTTGACTGTCCTGTTCGATAAACTGCTGAAAGTGCATTGTAGACTGTGGCTCTCCTTTCCCATTTGAAAGGCCAGTAGTACCTTTATCGTAATTGCGCCATTCCCCCCCCCCCCCCCCCCCCCACCCCCTGACTTACTCGAGCGGCGTATCTGAAGCTCACTCAAATTTTGTCCCGCAACATGAAACAAAAACTTGACCATGCAGAGCCTTCTAACTTGTAAAACTCATAAGCTGGGGCACTCATAAATCAAGGTACCACTGCATCGTATACTTTTATTTTATTGGTAACTTTTACCACTATTACCTGTCTTTACTGATTGGCTTGGATAAATTCCGCAGTTCAATTGCTTTATAGTGAGGCCTCCAGTTACCAAATGTGGTTCACTTGCATTGTAAAGGGCTACAAAAGGAGTCCATAGAGTTTCAGAGTTGCGCATTTAAAGCTCCCAAAAGAGCAAATATTGGACAGAAATGTCCGTGCGCAAAGCAACACGGCAGCTGCCGTGATTCAGATTCGGGTGTGCGGATGAAAAGAGCAGCGAGAAAAGGCAGAGAAAGAACAGCAGAGTGGCGCTTTGATGAGTTGTGGATGAGTGAAGCGGCGTCGTCCGCCCACGGGCCTCAGCCTGCCAGTGCACAAGGAGCGCGGGCAAAGGCCAGCGGCGAAGCAACAACCAGAACAGAGGAGGGGGATGGACACATGAATTTAGCACACATCACGATACGCTCGTTACGCGGACATTAACATGTTTAGAATGGACTTTTAGATACATCGTCATACTGGCAGATGTTGATGTTCTTCTAATTTGCTGCAACTGCCCATAAATGGTAAATTCACGGCCAAGTGGTTAAAATGAATCATAAACACCCCATGTTGGGCGTATAGCTACATTGACTGCAGACCAAGAGGTCACTGGTTCAAATCCAGGTGCCCTCTCATTTTATAAAACTCTTGGGGTGGGAGTGGTCAGTCTGAAATTAAAATAAATGAAACATATTCAAATACTCTCTCTATATGCAGTAAAAAAATATATAGTCTTAAAACAAATGAAAGACAATTTACATCAAATAAAGGGCAAGCTAATTTTGAGTTAAATAAAAGCCACCCTACTGGAACACACTAAAATTTTCCAAGCAGTCATTTTGCAATTGAAACGCTCACATACAATCCTCAATTTCTTCGCAAACATCAACCATCTCAATACAGTATATGCGCTCTCATGCTACTTTACAGTCTGCGCGTTCACCCGACAGCCGTCCCTGCAATAACACGCAAACGCCGGCAAGGCCCACAGATCAAGCGACGCTGATTGTTCACAACAAGACGCTGGCGGCGACCTCGCCAAACGAGTCTGTGTACACAAAGTATGACGAATAGGTCGCCGCGCCGGCAAGGCAGCCTGCGAGTGTTTGGCGCTGATATGGAAATAGGATTACGTTTGTTATTCCTCTGAGAGGAACGACGACGCGACAACATTCACCTGGCAACCCCGGCGTCCCTGTTGAAAAAAACAACAACATACGAATAAATAATCCCATCAAAGGACAGACAAGCGAAGGTTGCTCTTGCATAATCCAACGGTTTATCTTTTTCCTTTCAAACTTTATTTCAGTTCATATATACACTTTTCCAATTATATATATATATATTTTACTCAGGACTGAAATTAAAAAGGTTTTTGGACTTACTTAACACCTTTTAATAGCACTTCTTGATACCGCCACTATCACGTCGCAATTATATATACTACACGAGTTGCATGAGATACAAGTGACCCGATTTACGAGTTCTTCAAGAGCCGATTTTTTGCTTTGCCTTGTGAGCAAAAGTTTGAGATATGAGCATTGTATGGTGGCAGTGAACTCAACTCAAGTCACAACAAGCAGCTGTTTGGCAGGTGAACAGTTCTTCAAAAAAGAGGCTTCGAGCTGTTTATTGCCACTCCCGGTTGACGTTTACTGTCAAAATAAATGTAAAACAAAGAGTTACATGTTGTATATATAAAACAACCATATAGCTTTGCCTTAGGAACATCTATTTAGCTTCATGCTAACAAACAATGCAAAATAGCATTGGTGTTACAGTGTTATAACCCTTTAAGCAATTGAAATTTGAAGACAAATGGAGGAGCATAAGCAGACAGATAGGCATAAATTATTTATCCTCTGCAAAGAACAACTAATATTATTACGGCTTACTGAGGAGTTGTGACCGTCTCCATGTATGTCCCTGTTTTATTTATTATACTGCCTGGTGGTCGAGCTGCACAAACCAGAAGGAGCAGCATAATGTCCTTTGAATTGAAGCAAGAAGTGTGACAAAAACGATTTAATGCTTTACATTCAATTTAATGATGTCATCGTGTGATTGCTGAAATGACGGTGGATGAAATTATGAACCGTTCCAAATATTTGGGGGGGGGGGGGGACTTGAGGGGGCAACACTTTCTCGACTTTTTCTATTTTGTTGAGCAACTAGCGTTGGGCGCACTGCCGGCTAAATGCTCACGTGGCCAATTTATAGCCGTGCGTCGATTATTACATCAGAGCCAACGAACGCTCATGAAATCTGCCACTTGTAGTAGATAACACCCCCTAAGCCTCACGTGCACTTTAGCTTCCATTAGCATAATCCATCTCTGTTTCTCCACTGATGGATTCCATTTTCTTTCTTCCCGCAACAGTGTTTTCTTCATTCTCTTGCTGGTGCGCCATCTGCAAAAAAATGCATTCCCCCCTCAAATAAACACCAGACGGGTAGTAAGTGCACCTACCAGATTTCATAGATGCGATTTTTCACACGCAGACGTTCAGGTTTTGAATGCTGACCCCGCTTCTCTCGCCAAGTCCACACAGATTAACTGGGGACTCTAAATTGTCCGTACCGTAGGTGTGAATGTGTGTGACTGCTTGTCTGTTTTTATATGTCCTGCTTCTGACTCTCAGGTCTATACCCAACTCCTCTTGCCAAAAGTCAGATGGGATATACTCCAGACATGTTAGCTTGATTGGCGACACTAAATCAGTCATTCGCAACTTTTGTAAGCCTGCTAACCGCAATAAAGAACGGTATTGTTCAAAAACAGCCTTTGAAAACACATGATCATATTTGTAACCATATTGACCCTAGTGAGGATAAGCGGTACGGAAAATGGATGGACTCCACATGCTTGCATGTTCAAAGTGCCTTATGATCATAACTGTAACAATTTTAGCAGTCTGAATTATGCTTTGAAAATTCTTTAAATATTTAAATGCTCCAAGCAATTACGATTTTGCGGCGGCGTAACCCAAATTTATCGGAACGCGCCATAGTCTACCACTCACCGCCGTTAACATAGTACTAAAGCCATAATTACAGTAAATATCTGTATGAAAAACACTGACTGACTAAGTGATGATGTCTTATTGTTGCGCTGGAAAACTTATTGTGTAACCTCGGTGTGTTGCTACCATCGTAAAACCAAAATTTTGACCTGACCACGATCCGTCCAAAGTGCCGCCGCGACCCAGTTTTGGGTCCTGACCCACCAGTTGAGAATCACCGCTGTAAATTTAGCCTAGCTGTTAATGTGACTGTGAATGCTTGTTTGTCTATGGGCCCCCGTCATAGAGCCAGCCAATCAAACCAGTCCCGGGTGAACTCCGTTTCTGTGGCCAAAAGTCAGGTGGGATAGGCTTCAGCTCACCCTTACCTTGATCGATCGATGTTGCCATCTGCTAAAATGAAATCTCGATGTTGAATGAATGGCTTTACATTTCTATTTCAAAGGGAATGACAGTCAGGTTTGATGGATGAGCTCCAGTTTTTATATACTGAAATTGATACGAGGCGCCGTTGGGCTCGCGCAACACTCGGCCCGCCTGTCCGACTCGGCTGAGCGTAATATGAGAACACGTGAATTCATTAAGGCTCACGTTGACCCGCTCGGATGAGCCATTTAGCTTCTACACACACTCTTGAAGCACCTGCGGGAAGGAAAGCAAATTAGCATTTCAAATAGGGATCACTTTAGGCCAGGCCACTCTGCACGTGTGTGTGTGCATAGCTACACGTACACACACACTCACACGGAAATGCTCACTCATGGCTGAGGTTGAAGTATTGACAAAATATTACGCCTACATGGAGGCGCCTTTAAAAAAAAATACAATTCTAAATCCAGTGGAAAGCCTTAGCTGAACGCAACTGGAAAGCACTTGAATGTGGAGTACTCCCACAGTAACAGTTTAAATCACACACCGCTTTGATATGATCTAGCACAGTTCAGCCTTAATCCACGTTGTTTTGTTATCGTCTGTTTTCCTTTTTCCTTTTAGCAGGATCCCACAAAAATATTGGTGCTAATACTGTTTTTGTTAAGAATTGATCCATTGGGTAAAATGGATGTGGTGGCAACACATTTGAAAAATCTCTCTACGTTATGAGGATAATGCCGTATTTGTTAAACACAAGAAATCCAAGAATATAAAAATGAAGTTGTAGATTTTTTTAGGATAGTTAAGAACACAAGTATATTTTTGAGAAAAATGTTTGACATTTTCGAGATGAATCGCAGAGTATTCTTTTATATTTAAATGGTTGTATATTTTAAAGAAGAAAAGTTATATTTTTGAGGAAAAAGTAATACATTTTCCAAAAGGTATGAATCATATGTAAATAAAGTTGCATATTTTTTTAAAAAGCTATTTTCTGGATGGAAAGTCAAATATCATCATCTTATGAGAATATACTGTAACTCAATATTTTCAAGGAAAAAGTCATGTTTTGAAGAAAAGTTTTATTTTTAAGAAATTTGCATGTTTTAATTTTTCTTTTGACAAAACTAATATTTTCAAAATACAATGCATAATTTTGAGACTGTAGTTGCAATTTTATGCAAATAAAATCACATTTTTAAGAAAAGTCATATGCTTTTGGAAAAAGTTGTAGATTTTAGACAAAAAATATTATTTTCAAGTAATGTAGCATATTTTGTGAAAAAAAGTATATTTTGGAAAAAAGTATATTTTCAAGATTAATAGTTGCACACTTTGACACCAGCTGTAATTTTATGAGGAAAAAGACTCATATTTTCAAGAAAATAAATTGTATATTCTAAAGATTAAAGCCTTATATTTTCAAAGAAAAAAATATATTTTCAAGATAAAAAAATATATATTCTGAGTGTTATTGAATGGAAAGATATAAACTAAAAGAAATATATTTTGAGAGACAAGTCAATCTTAGAATATATTTGTATACATATTGAAGAAAAAAGTTTTATATTTTTGAGGGGCAAAAAAGGTCTTACATTTTTTAAAATGTTAAAAGTTTTTTTGGGGGGAAAAAAGTAAAATACTGGAATGCATTAAAAATTCCACAAAACGGCCAGTGGTGTACACTGTGGTCATCTACAATCATACATTTCTAGCCTTTGATCCACTTTAAAGCTTCTCTGAAAAAAATAAAAATAAATAACAAATAAAAACACCTGTCAAGTGTGTCGCATAGAAAAGTGCTACCTATTGAAGTGGGTGTCTGTGAGTTTCCACGAGGAGCCGTCTCCACAAAGCGAATCACTCCAGCATGCAAATTCATCACGCTGTGTTAAATCCATTAGCACTTCAGCCTCCAGTCACCGGTTATCTCTATTATCAGCTGGGAGGAGAAAAAAAGAAGCTACAGAACCAACACGGCGGCCTCAACGAGACACGTTGGATAAACGACTTTTATAGAGAGGCTCCATTTATATGCAGCAGAAAAACGATTCTTCATCGAAAAACGATTCTTCATCTTCCTCGGCATTCATTCATCATGCTGTCAAGAGCACACGCTTGTGAAACATACGTGACCACTGAGGAGCAAGCAGTAGAAAATTTGGACCGCATTGAAGAAAAACAAATACCCAATTCGCTAAAAGGCACAGATTTCCAAGGGGAAAAATGTCCTATTTCTGAGGGAAAAGTCACATATTTGCAAGATAAGCCGAATCTTAAATGTTATATATTTTCTAGTTTTAAACATAGCCACGACATGCTCAAGCACCTGCCCTTATGTCCTGGATGGAAAAAGTAACCTTTTTGCTGCAGCCCTTGTTTTCTTCATTCATGAATATTTAAGACAATAAAAAAATAGCCTCTCTGCCATTAATTCCACCCAAACTGTTTCGATATTTGAGGGGCATTTAGTTGAGTCCTTGGGAGAATTGTACATATGCTCCTACCTTAATTTATTTTGAGTTGATTAGAGGGACCTTAAATGGTGGCAGGTGTGTGCTGACTCCCATCTAACAGGAGTTTGAATGTGATTGCCAAATTCTGAAGACAGTCACATCCCCGTTCATGAGGGTGTGTGCACTTGTGCAGCCACGTTATCTCAGGTATTTATTTTAACTTCCTCTATCGTTTTTTTCTTTAAATTGAGTTGGACAGGTTATAGGTTAACTAATAGTGAGAAAATGTTTTTCAAATGATCTACCTTGGTCTTGTTTTTGTGCATCACAAAAACCTGACGTTCGTCAATAGTCACCTCCTTTGTTATTAGTTGTGTTATTGACTGTGTTGATTGTGTTAACGGAAATAAAAACTTAAGACGCAAAACACACACACACACGCACGCACACCGAGTATGTCAATATCAAAGCGTCATGGCTGAAGCGAGGGAAGCCCTTGTGGAGGAGAGCAGGAAGCAGCTTTTTCCATCCCTCTTTTTTCGATCTTTCCTTCTCATCTCTTTTGTATCGAGCGATTTTCGGCCAAATGACTTCTTAGCTTGCAGCCTCCGCGCTGACGTCTGACTGTGATTCTTGCCAACTCATCTTGCTTCTCTTCTCGCCGCACGCTCCCAATCTCGCACATGTCCACTAATGTGTGCTAAACGTGTGCCACTACATTAGGTACAGCTGTAATGCCAACGTTTGGATTTGACTTGACTCGATTTGACACTTAAACTGTCACCATCATACAAGTAAATGTGTTCACCACACAGCCACTCCATTTCCTACCTGAAGTCCCTTTACTGTTCTATGGTAACCAGCACACAAAAGTCTGCTCGCTAAATGCTAGCACACGATGCAAAACTCATTTGTACACGTAGCACATGTAGACTAGACAATATAACAATACCAACCAGCATATATTCTTTATCCTCTGCGAAAAAAAACGACTAATATTACTGCAACTTACTGAGCAGTTGTGACCGTCTTCTTCATGTATATATTTGGTGGCCATGGCGCGCACACCAGAAGGAGCACCACGGTGGCCACTGAATTATAATGATGCAAAACTGTTTAATTCTTTATTGATCATTTTCATATGATTGAATCAATAACGGTAAAGACATGGCCCACGGAATTTCCTTTTGAAAATCAATTTGAATGATAAGAGTATTTGAATTATTGGCAGCTTTTATCAATCAAAAGCGTAGGACCAAATCGTTGGTCGTGGATTATGTCACACTAAAAGATGTTTTGTCGTTCCCGACAAAGTATGTCGGGCCCGATCTGGGAAATCACCCGCGATAGCTAACCGGGCCACTATTAGGGCTAAAGTCCTCTAGTCTGATCTAGGCATAATTTGGCCATTACAAATATGTTGTTTTTTTTGGGGGGGCGGGAAATGATTCATCGTAATTGTATTCACTTCAATGCGGAGAGATAATTTGAGCCTTTTGAATTACAAACACGGTCACGGAAGGAATTGAACTCACGAATCAAGGCACCACTGTATTGTTCCTTTATGATGAAGCTGGTGACACGAGGATTTAAAGACATAATGAGACCTCATTAAGGCGAGCGCCTCGGAAATGTGTGTGTGTGTGTGTGTGCGCGCGCGTGTGTGTGTGTGTGTGTGTGTGTGTGGCTCAATTCAGGAAAAAGAGGAGATTGAAGTTGGGAATTGTCGTCAGAAGTGTTTAAATCGAGAAGGTGGAGGAGAAGTAGGAAGTGCGTCACAGGGTTGGCGGGGTGGTCTTCTCCACTTTTGGGTGGGGGGCAGGGGGGGATCCTCGGAGGGGCGCTCTGATGGTAATGAGTTGTTAATCTCAGAGGAGCACCACGTTTATTCCAGGAAGTGAGAGGTGTTCTATTCCGAGTTTTCGTGGGAGGTTGCGTCAACTCATTAAAAGGGAAGTGCCGATATTATTACTTAGGAGGTGTGACAGTACATGTATTTCCATTTAGTGGTACCAGTAACCACACGGTTCATATTAGGTACAGAAAGGAAATGCCTACTCGGTAAACAAACACAGTGCAGCTCAGCCTCTAACCAGGACTTGCAACCCTACCTTGAAACCCTAACCGGGAACTCTACTTTGAAACCATGAACCTAATTTGAAAGCCTACTTTGAATGCCTAACCCTGATTTAAAACCCTACTTTGTAACACCACATATAATTTGAAACCCCAATTTGAAACCCTGAACTTGACTACAATCGCTACTTTGAAACCCTGAACCTGACTTGAAACCCTACTTTGAAATCATAACCCTAACTTCAAACCCTACTTTGAAACAGTAACACTGACTTAAAACCCTATTTTGTAACGCTAAATGTGACTTGAAACCCTACCTTAACACCCTATTCTGAATGCCTAAAACTGATTTGAAACCCTACTTTGAAAGCCTGACTCAAAACCTTACTTTGTAACGGTAATTATAATTTGAAAACCTACCATGAAACCTTACTTTGAAACCCTAAACCTCAAATGAAACCCTACTAATGAAACCCTAATCCCGACTTGAAACCCTAAACCTGGCTTGAAACCATATTTTGAAATGCAAAATATGACTTCAAACCCTACCTTGAAACCCTACTTGGAAACCCTAACCCTACTTTGAAACCCTAAACCTGATTAGAAGCCCTATTTTGAAACCCTCCTTTGAAACCCAATCCCTAACATGAAAGCGTTCCGTTAGTGCTCTGCTGCGCTTTGGAAGCTTGCTGTAATGAGACAGACCAACAGACATTTCCCGTCAACTCCGAGGAACACAAAGGACTAGAGGCACAACAGCACTGCTCGGGATGACGCTTTGTGTGTGTATGCGCGTGTACGCGTGTGTGTACTTGGTCTGATCCCGTTATTTCTCTAAGGGTGACGTTAGCTCCTAAGCGTGAAGCTCATATAGTCCATCTAATGCAATAAGTCAATAACACACACACACACACACACACACACTGCAGCAGCCCCCCAGAGCAGTTTGTTCTTCAAGTGTGGATTGGCATGCTGACTGCGAGTGTGTGTACTGTAAAAGGCAGCGAGCGAGGCGGTCGGGCTCAATAGAGGCTGAAGCCGACATCCACGGAGGTCGACGTCTGCATTAAATGGGACACTCGGAACGCTCTCTCGCTCCTCTACTCTCATATAGCATCAACGTATTATAGGAAAAGTGACTTTTTAATGGCTCGTTAAAAGGTGTGTTGAAACTTAAAATGACGTGCTTAATTGGCCTACAAATTCACAAAATGCTGTTGTACTGTGTAAGTGACACATTCAATTGAAAAAGTCTGCCCTATGTTGTTGCATAGTGACCCTATCTGTTCCATTACTTTTTTTCTTTAATCGGGCTTTGGGGCACAAATGAGTGTGCCCCAGGAATCCTGCCTAGCAACAAGATAGTCATTATGTTTTTATATGTGCACGCGTGTTTAAGTGGCAGATCCCGATGGAAATAAATTCTCAGGATACGCTTATAGATGACGGACTAGCAGTTGCAAGAGTGACAAGCGGGGCAGTGCCCTAAGACTCCATCCAGCAGATGGCGCTGTGGCACGTCAGGAAGAAAGCGATGAATAAATTTTGTCTTCTCCACTGGTCGTCCGTAAAGTCTTTATTGCTCGTGATACATGGTGTACAAAACTAAAGACAACTCAAAGAAATGACAAAAGAAAGCAACATCAGCAGGCATATGTCACTCTAAAGTTAATAACATGCGCGTATACACACACACACACACACACACACACACACACACGAAATGAGGACCATTTGGTTGTGTTCCGCTGGCGGAACTAGTGGAGTGGGGAACTGACCATGAAAAAGTTTTGTCGAGAGGAAAATCTTATTATATTAAATCAAATTATTTATAATTTTAAATAAAAGTCCAAAAATTAGCCATTTATATGTAAAGGAGCATACTCTTTTTTTTCTTTAGGGAAAAAAGCAATACAATCATTAAAAAAATTAAAATAAATTGATTTAATAGCCTAAGTCAATTACATAAAAAATGTTGATTAGAAATATATTTAATCATTTTTTTCATGAAAGGAAAAATTTAATTACTATTTTTATTTTATTTAATAATTACTTTTTAATGTTCCTTCTAAAAAATTGTAATGCATTATTTGTGAGTGCTTTTCTAAGGAAAATAAATGATTTAATAATTAATTTTTAATGTTCCTTCTAAAAAAATGTTACGCATTATTTGTGGGTGCTTTTTTTAGGAAAATAAAACAATGAAATAAAATAATTTCATTTTCTTATAATGTCAGACGGATCCAATAAATGAGCCAAATATATATATATTTAAAAAAGCTGTTTGTATTGAATTTACAATTTCTTTCAAAGAAAAAAAACTTCATACACGCACATTAAAATAAAAACGTGTGTGGTGACGCATGACAAGCAAGAGAAAAAAAAAAGCAAAAAACATGAGCGCTAATTTTGATGCTCTGACTTTAACTGCGCCCTTGACGTTTATCTTGTGTGTGCATGTGTTTGTGTGCATGTGGGTGTGTGCGCGCGTGTGTGGCTGAGAGATGCAGGAAATTTGTGTGGCTGAAGATGTGCGACACATTTGGACTACTAATGGCCATAGCTGGTGGAAACAAAACAGCATGCATATTTCCTTCCCATCCAATGAGTGTTTTCTATTCAATACAGAGCAGTGAGACACCTGCAGAATTGAAACGTATACATTTACAACCCTGTAATCCGCATACATTGTTATTTTGTCAGCCATTCAAACATACATCTTTCTTTTGAACCCATGGGGCAGTAAAGAGTGAGCATCAGGAATTCTGCCTAGCAACAAGCTAGATAAAAAAGGGCATCTCTCTTATATATAAAAATTGTGTATGTCTGTGTAGAAAAAAAAAAGTTGTTTTTTTGTTTTTAAATTAGAACACTAATACACAGTGGAAGCTGCCAAGTCAAAATGATTTGGAATTTCTCCAAAAGTGCTTTTACAATCTTTTTTTTTCTTTCTTTGCAATGCACCACAGAACGGTACCAGTGAAAATGTATTACTGTACTGTACTGAATGAACTATATATATATATATATATATATATATATATATATATATATATATATATATATATATATATGTGTATATATATGTATATGTGTATATATATATATGTGTGTGTATATATATATATATATATATATATATATATATATAAAACAAAAATATTTCTTGACTTTAAATTAAAATTAAATACAATTAATTGTTTATTTTAATAATTACATTTTAGTTTAATTTTTTAATTTTAAAATTTCTTATTTTTTTTAGTTAAAAGGAATTTTACAAAACATTCAAACTTAATACAAATTTTAAAGTTAAAATTATAATTGTATTATATAATTACAACTACTTATTTTTAAATAAATTGTAATCAAAATTAGCTAAGAATTTTTTTAAATTTTACTTATTGTTAAAATTGAACTAAAAATAAAAAAGTGTCTAATAATTAAATAGAACATTTAAAAATATATAACTACTTGTAATCTACATTAATTAAAATGAATATCTTTTAATTTAATAATTACTTTTTTCCCTTTAAACATTTTTTCCTTTGCATACAAATAGAAATTGTGCATGGGGAAAACATATAATATTGTATATAACATTTATATTTATAAAGGGGAGTTAACAAATTAGCCCAGTTGAAACTGTTGTTTGTATATAAAGAACTATGCTGCTTTTGTGATGAAAAAAATATTATAAATGTTAAATATCAAAAACATATTTTGATAATTAGATTCATTCAATTAGATTCATATTTCATCATATTTTTGTAATTTATTTCATTAAAATTAATTAATTAAAATCCCATATATATATATATATATATATATATATATATATATATATTCAGTATATATGAAATAGTATATGCACAATAATGAATTTAGAATTTTGTGATTAAGCCTCAAGCAGAATTCAAAGAAATTTTTTTGTAATGTTAACAAAGCTAAAAAAAGAAAGAAAAAAAAAGAAATTTAGATCCTAGCTAGATTTGATTCATTTTTGTCCTTTTCCCTCATCCCACCGCTCCATTTAGTTACCCAGTTATGAAGTACTTTTGTGTAGTGCTGCTCGGCCTTGGTGGAGGTAATGACATGGGGGGATGAATCACTGATTTTGAGGGCGAGCTCATTCCGTGTGATTGTGTTGCTCCACTTACATACATACAAACACACACACATACACACTGAAAGCAGGCCAACAGGCCGCGGTCATCCGAGCCAGTCACTTAGATTCCCGTTGAGCTGGGCGACGCTCTCGATCACCCTGACGTGGTCTCCGTGCGTTAGCCTGATCCACTTCCTCCACCAGCACAGGTTGGCATCCCGGAGATAGCCGCGTGTCAAACACACACACACACCCACACGCACACACACACACATTCTCAAGAGTTTACGTACACGCGCATGACATTAAAGGTAACTTGCACATGTTTTTCTGTTATTTTACATTCATCTGTTGTTTTTTTGGTTTAAGGTACTTTTACATGTTGGGTGTGTTTTGTGTGTGCATGGAAAGCCGTTTGAGCATTTATTCCATGTCCTTGATATCCAGTTTAAGGTCCATGTATGTACTAGTATGCTCTTTGTCCTCACAAGTAAGACAATTCAAAGCACTAGTAGAACAACTGTTTCACAAGTTCTGTTTTTCCCACTACTATATATTTCTACACACTAGCAGGACAACATTAGCATACTAGCAGGACACCTGCATGTTTTCAGTGAGGTAAAACTACTAGTGGGCATTTTGGTGTTAGTAGGGTCCAGGAGGCTACTAGTGTATCACACCTGCCTACTAGTTGGGTATAAAGAATAAGAAAAAGATATGCAGAGTTGGGTCTAGAAGTTTTACTAGTGCAGCAGTATGCAAAGCCGTTTGAGCATTTATTCACTATCCGTCTAGTGTGCTGAATGTATGAGTACACTCTTAGGTCCTCCCTGGTAAGTCAAACCATCACACTAGTAAAACAACAAGGGTGCACTAGTAAAACAGCTCCATGTTACTAGTGAGGAAAAACTGTACACTAGTTGACATTTGCACAGTACTATCAATAGTGAAGCACTAGATTTCAACTCGTACTATTCTATAATGTCACGTAGTAGTATTTTATAATGCCACAAGTAGTACTAGTGTCATTTAGTGAACTGACAATTTTTTTATTCACGAGTAACAAGTAGCTGAATATCAAGGATATCAAATAAATACATCCTTGATAAGCAACTAAAAGTCATTGTATTGTCTGTATGCTCTTTGTCCTTACTTGCCCTGCAATTTAGGCATACTAGTTGGGCAACTACATGTTATCAGTGAAGCAAAACTACTAGTGGGAGTTTAGGAGGCTACTAGTGTGTGACACATGCCTACAAGTGGTGTTCAGCAGTGTTACTAGTACAGCACCAAGGCAAGCTGTTTTAACCATTTATTCAATATCCTATTAGTTTGCTGAACTGTCCATGTACTAGTACACTCCACTCTTAGTCCTCACTCGTAAAACAGTGCACTAGTAGAATGACTTAAGGCAGGGGTGTCAAACTCAAATTCACGGTGGGCCAAAATTAAAACTTGGGACAACGTCGCGGGCCAAACTCAATATTTAATGAAACATCACTGCGATGCGCATGTTTCCCTTCTCTGCAGAAATTTAGCGTTAAAGTTTACCATATGACAACAAACTTAAATTTTGCTGAAACACTGAATCTGGAATAAACAAACTTTAATCCATAAACACATGAGAAATCAAATTTCCGATAAAAGACATCAGTGGTATTTGTTCGTTGTTTGCTATTTAAATAGATAACATGAATTCTTCTGCCTCTCTATCTTCTATTTATCTCCCAACTACCTCTCTTTTTGATGTAAATCTTTTTTTCAAAGGCCAACAACAAAACAACCCAAAAAAATAAGAATGTACTTTAATAAAAATCCAAACCTCAAACTGTTAACAGTCCGGAGTTGATAAAGGGCTTAAAAAAAAAACGTTAATTCAATGATGTTATATTTTTTGTTACAGCCACGTTGCTTCGCACACGACAAGCAGGTCTGTCTTTTACTTTAGTGAACAGATAATCTGCCTCCCACCTGTCCTGGAAGTTAACTGTTTTCCATCTTTCGTTTGGCCATTTTTGGGAAGGGGAAGTGTAAATTTGCCCCAGGAGACTGGTAGCATAGTTGCTAACGACAGCAACAAAAAGGCAAGGGGCGCTCACCGACTGATGGGCCAACACACTAGCAAAGCATTCTGGGATTTGTAATATTAGTGGTGCATGTGCTATATAGTGGCGGGCCAGCTCTAATACACATTTGATGTAATCTTGCGGGCCAAATATAATTACATCGTGGGCCAAATTTGGCCCCCGGGCCTGAGTTTGACATATATGACTTAAGGGAACCTGAAGTTCAACTAATGAAGTGCTAGATGTTAACTCGTACAATTGTATAATATCACAAGTAATATAAATAGCAAGCAGTGTCAACTAGTGCAGTTTTTCTCCACTAGTAACATTTAGTTGGATATCAAGGATATGGTATAAAGTATTTATTTTATATCCTTGATATCCCAAATGCTTGTGTGTGTGTGTGCATGTTTGTGTGGTGTGTGTGTGTTTCATTTAAAATTCTTAGCATCACAAGTTGCCAAGAGATAAGCCCAGTAACAAAAAAAGCTCTGTGTGTTCTCATGAGAATTCAGTAGGATATCGTACAAAAAAATGTAAGCATTATTTTTAATAATCCCTCGCATATTCGTTATTCAATATTCATGAATTTAACTGTTGTTGTTTTTTTCCTGTAGAACCTATCCCCAGCTATTCGCTGAAAAATCCATCTATCGGCCAAATCCCTGTCTAAATAGGAATTGGTGTCAAGGAAGTATGTCGAAGTGGTACATCTCGACAGAGAGACAAGCGTTCTATGTCGGGAGGAGTAAAATTTAGCCTGGGTTGTTAGAGGAATTTACAGAGCGCCTTCACCACATGTGCATGTAGATGCACATTTCCAGTGCATTTTTTTTCCAAATGAAATAATCTGCAACCTTTTATCTTTAAGGGCAATGTTTTAACATGAGTTTGACATGAAAATGTTTTGAGATTGTAGACAGTGGTATATTTATGGTTTAAACTATTAATATAGGCATTTTTAAGGGCGTATCAATTACTCGTGTTTTTCGGTATTTGGGGCAGGACATAAAATTACCTTTAATTAGATGGAATGAAATGGAAACCGTAAAATAAAGAATGAAAACAAATCCAATCCAATAATAACTTAAAAAATGCAACAAAATAAGTAAGCGCGATGTCTCCTTTTAAAGGAACATGTGAAGTGCGCAGTACCATTTCCCCAAAATTATTTTGATAAAATCAAAGGTGTCAAAAAGTGTCTACCGGTACTAATGAACAAAGTAAACTTTAAATTGCAGTTAAAATAACAAACAAAAAGAAAAGATGATAAAGAAAATAAAAGATAATAAAACAAAGATTTTTTGGAAAAAAAAAAATATTGCAATACAAGAAAATAAACAAAGTGCCTCTTTTTTTAAGTAACTAAAACAAATTAAAATGTCATTTTACAATAATAATAATAACTTAATTAAAATACAAGACATTAAAATTTGAACTGAATAATGACAAAACAGTTAAATCGAATAATTATAAAGTGTTAGCGATTTTTGGGGTAGAAAATCCTACTAGATTCCCAGGCGACTGGTAAGTGCGCATGTGCAGGGGGTTATTGCTCTCAATAATCTTCCCTATTCACAAGGTGAATGCATACAGTTGATCTTCTGGTTTAGACACACACACACACGCACACGCACACACACACAAACACACACACACACACACTCTTTGTATTCACACCTAAAACACACATTCCGTCCTTGTGTTAAGGAATACAGTATATTGACAATAACAAAGGCTGTGTTCGGAAACATTCACTTGCTCCCTACTCCCTAATGACGTCATCGTCACAGATTCTTTTTTTTTTTTTTGGGGGGGCGGGGGGCTAACCTCCATTATTTTCTAAAAACATCACTTATTCATGATTCATGATTTTGTGCCTGGACCAAAGCTTTGCCCAAGTTAAACGTATTGGTTTGGTGCCATCTTCTGGCCTCCTGGTGCCAAGGAACTCTGTTGAAATTAGTTGAGGATCTTTATTAGTAGTGCGTTGCCACCATCTTATAGCATATGTAGGAAATTATAAACCTTTTTTTTTTCAATTACTCGCAAATATTCGTTGTTCGTGGCAGAGCTCGGTCGCTGTCCCCATCCCCCCTTCGAATAGTTCGCTCTTACTTTTCTAGCGAGCAACGGTTGTTCACTACTTTTCAAGCTGCATTGTGGGATACGTTAGGGGAAAACCCATTCTCACTCCACATTCGAACAGCACTACAAAATGGTGACCTCACTATATAGGGCGCTGTACAGTGGTTAGGGAGTGATTCCGAACACAGCCCAAGAGAACGAGATCCACGGATGCAGTCTTTGGTCTCAGAGTCATCGGCGGCATCAGACCTGCGTGCCAGGCTTGCTCACGTCTCCGTTTCCCTGCTTGCCCCCGCCGCCCCCCCTGGAGTCCTCGTCGTCGCTGTCCAGCTCCTCGCTCTTGCGTTTGCTGTAGCGCTCGTGCAGCACCATGAGCACGCCCATCACCCACGCCGACACGGTGCCAGCCGAGAAGATGACGAAGCCGATAGCCACGAAGAAGAGGTAGTCCCAGTAGCCCAGGCCCTGGTGGCAGTCCGCCCGCAGCTGCATTCCCACCTCGGCCAGATGCCGGCCCGCGAGCTCGGCCGGGTTGTGGCACACCGTCTGGCCCTCGTCTGGAGCGGAGCGAGACATTATCGAAGGAGAGGGAAGAAGGAGAAACCATCTTTATTAAACATTTGCATGTGACATCAAAAATATGAGACGAGTCGATTTTTTGCTTTGTGTTGAGAGACAACATTTTTGTTACGAGTGAGTTTCTGGTTTCCATGTTAGTTGCGCCTCTAACTTGTATAAATGTAGTTTTGACAGGCAAGATAGATCAACATGTCAGCTCTTATTTCCAGGTTCCAGCATCTAAATGTGGTGTTCAGCTTGATAATTAAGTTTTCATCGATATGTTCCAATACTTTTACTCATCTAAAAATATGCTATCTTGTATCTTCTTTGAAGATTACATTTACACAATTTAGGTGTTTTCTCCGGGCACTCCGGTTTCCTCCCACATCCCAAAAACATGCATTAATGGGAGACTCTAAATTGCCCGTAGGTGTGACTGTGAGTGCGAATGGTTGTTTGTTCCTATGTGCCCTGCGATTGGCTGGCAACCAGTTCAGGGTGTATGTACCCCGCCTCCTGCCCGATGACGGCTCAGAAAATGGATGAAAACAAGTAATACTAGTAAATAAAAGATGAACTGTTTTTTAAATAGCTGAACTCTCTCTTGTTTTATCTTTTGACGTCAAACCCAAATGTTTTCAGTTTACAGCCAAAATAAAGGAATTTGTCTCACTGTTCCAAGACTTTTGGAAGAGAGTTTATGTGTACATGTGCATTTTTAAGGGGAATTTGATCATATATCTCATTAAAATGGGGAATTAAAAGTCACAATTAAAGTCACAAGGGCGCTTTCACCCTCCGATGGAGCAATCAGAAACAGGAAAGCAATTGAGGATGTGTTTTTTCCCCCTCCCTTTTATCAGCTTATCTAACTTCAACTCTCATTAGCAGCACACTAATTGACATCCTCATTGTCACCCCCCCCCCACGCTTTGTGTTAAGTTGACTCTGCGATTAATAATGACGTGAGAAGACGAAGGAGAGGAAAGACAATTAGACGGCGAGGGAGCACTGGACAAATGTCCAATTTGTGTTTTTTTTTTTTTTTTATGGAATACATAGCTAGTCAGTGATTCAGTTTCAGTGCTTTAGGGTAAAACTGATTGCATGTCATGAATTTCTGTGAATCGTCAAGCAATTATTTGCATAACTTTTATTCTAGTTCCTACAATGTGCATGGTTAATTGTAAAATTACATTATACAATATGAATAAATTATTACTCTTTTAAATGCATCATTTAGTTGATCATCATTTCCTTTACTCTGGCCATATTTCTTTTCTTGGCTTGTGCGCAACAAATTCTACCTAGCAGCAAGTGGTTCAAATTTCAAAATTAATATACTGTGTACAATAAAAGCCAGTTATTTTAATTATTTAGTTTTCTTGCTTCCAAGATTTTTTTTAAATTTTATTTGGGGCAAAAAACATTTTCCTGCACAATTTCTGGCAAATGATTTTAGAGAGGGTACGGGTAGTTAGATTATTTTATACGATATACTTAAATTATTTTTTTAATGATTTTGATCTAAGTGTTAGATTTTTTAAACTCCTAGTCTGTCTTTCAAATTTTATTTTTTTGTTGGCAGTGGGCACACAAAAGATTGATCAGCTAATTCTGTCACACAATTATTTCCATAATTAAAAAAAAATAATCCAGAGTGTCTAGTTCATTTAAAAATAAATGTTTATTAAATAAATGTAATATCTCACAGACTCGCACAGCCTGTTTTCTTAAAGAA
This sequence comes from Phycodurus eques, assembly GCF_024500275.1. Lineage (NCBI taxonomy): Eukaryota > Metazoa > Chordata > Actinopteri > Syngnathiformes > Syngnathidae > Phycodurus > Phycodurus eques. The sequence goes on along the minus strand of NC_084532.1, from coordinate 22,330,497 downwards.
TGCACTCCATGATTTCTAAATTCCATTAAAAGGTATTATTATTATTATTATTATTATAGTAAATTAGTATAACCCCGTAAAATAAAGATTCCAATATAGCTACTCTACAGTATCTATGTAATTTTCTCAGTAATACAGACAATTTATTTTTAACCCATATTTTAAAAAACAAATAAATAAACTGTAGAGTGGCGTCTGGCCCCTTTCTCTTTGGCTGATGGCTCACACTGTCCATTAATGTGCACTCAGACATCAGACAAGCCAAAGGGTCCGAACACTGCAAATGAAGGATGGATGGATGAATGGTCGGGAACGATCTACGCCAGGACGCGTTTTGGTTTCGTTGCGACAGGCTTCCTCTTCCTGCCTCCTCCTCGCCAAACACCTCCCTCGTGACAATTTCTTCTACTGTCACTTCGCCTCCATCACTCTCTGTCACCCTCCATCTGCACCCTCTGACACTGATGCATGGCCTTATATGAAAATTACATTGTTGGACACTACAGTAGTCTAGTTACCATTGCAATTTGCCTTTACAGTATTCCTTTACATTTATTATTTATTCTAATATTTATTGGTATATTTAATTACTGTAATGCCCTCGCATGCGGTAAAGTAGAGCCACAGTTGTTTATCAAACGCCAGTAGAACGGTAAAACATAGCGAGCACACGCGGGCAAAAGCTGCTGTCGGCCACAGCTCACGCCCAGACTCGCCGACGTCACACGCACACTCCACCAGGCCACGCCTCTTAAAAGGACATGCATGTCGTGGCTGTGTACTACACTGACACTACAATATGTACAGTATTTGCTATGCATGTTACAGTATGCTTGCTTTTTTTGCCTTCAAATATGTTTCGAATGCGTTTGAAAAAGTATGTTTTAATGACTTGAAGTCTGTTTTAATAAGTTTAAAGCGTGTAGGGGGTAAAACTACAAAATTATATGGCCTCTGTATATGGCTGATTTTCAGATTTATGATAATTGAATTATATCCTGTAAATCTGGCAATTTACTCTGGGTTCTGTATTAAATATAACATACAAAGGTAAAAGAAAAAAATGTACTCCAAAAACAGCTCTGCAGGGATTATGATAATGGATCATGTTGTATGTGTTAATTTAGCCATTTACTCTGTGCTCTGTAGTAATTATAAAATATAAACATTTCAAGAACAATGTAGGAAAAGCATTACAGTATCATAATTTATTCACACAGTATCGATCCATCCATCCATTTCCGTATCGACTACCCCTGCTGACTTAGGGCAAGAGGCATGGTACACCCTGAACTGGTCGCCAATCACAAGGCACAGAAAGGCAAACACCTCTGGACAATTTGGAGTCTTCAATGAACCTAAAATATAAATTCTTGGAAAGTAGGAGGAAGTCGGAGGAAACCCACGCAAGCACAGGGAAAACATAAACTCCGCTCGGAAAAGACAGAGCCGAGATTCGAACCAAAGACCTTTCAACTGCGACCACTCGGCTACCATGCCGCCATATGGTGATTATAGCATTGCGAAAACAACAAACCTAATGGCTGACTTTATTGGACTTAGTGCCGCTGCATTGGAATTCTGTGCAGGTTGTAAGGACAAATGCAAATGACTACGTAATGAGTTTGATCCAAGGTTATCAAACACTGCGCACATCAATAACACCCGCCATCTTCTTTCACACTTTATTTGCAAGATTTTAATTCCAATGTAATCAGCTCCATCAACCTCTTTACAAAGTAAGAAGAAGTGCTGGACATTTTCACAGTGGACTTCAGTGACAGATAAGCGCGCTGACAAGAGGCGCAAATGTCAAGGACGTCCCTAACAGAGACAGCTTTTCCTGGCCTGACTTACTGACTGATGGGAAGTGGGGATTAAAAAATAAATAAAAAAAAAATAAAAACTGTGACAAAGAAGCAGGACCTCATCTCGCTGTTTATCAGAGGTGGGAAAACTACTCTCATGCTGTACTTTAATATGTATGTATATGTAATATGTGACAGATAAGCGGCGCAAATGTCAAGCACGTGCCTGACAGAGACAACTTTTCCTGGCATAATTGATTGACTGATGGGAAGTGAGGAAATTTAAAATGAACACACGCACACACACAAAGTGACAAAGAGACTCTTTTAGTAAAAGTACAAAAGTACGGTCTGAAATGTACGCAACTACAAAAGTAAAGATTTTTAATTTCAATAAAATAGCGTGCGGCACGGTGAACGACTGGTTAGAGTGTCTGCCTCACAGTTCTGTGGACCCGGGTTCAATCCCCAGCCCCGCCTGTGTGGAGTTTGCACGTTCTCCCCGTGCCTGCGTGGGTTTTCTCCGGGCACGCCGGTTTCCTCCCACATCCCAAAAACATGCATGGTAGGTTAATTGACAATTCTAAATTGCCTGTAGGTATGCATGTGAGTGCGAATGGTTGTTTGTTTGTATGTGCCCTGCGGTTGGCTGACAACTAGTTCAGAGTGTACCTCGCCCTGGGATGTGTGAGGAAACCAGAGTACTCTGAGAAAACCCACGCAGGCACAGGGAGAACATGCAAACTCCACACAGACGAGGCCGGTTTTGAACCCGGGTCCTCAGAACTATGAGGCAGATGTGCTAACCAGTCGGCCACCGTTAGGTTCATTGAAGACTTAAATGCTCCTCACGTGTGAATGTGAGTGTGAAAGGTTGTTTGTCTAGATGTGCCCTGCCATTGAGTGGCAGCCAGTCCAGGCTGTACCCCGATCTTATCACCCAAAGTCAGCTCCAATAGGATCCAGCTCACCCACAACTCAGGCAAGCATTATACAACCCCAATTCCAATGAAGTTGGGACATTGTGTTCAACATAAATAAAAACAGAATACAATAATTGGCAAATCATGTTCAACTTATCCATCCATCCATTTTCTGAGCCGCTTCTTCTCACTAGGGTCACAGGGCGTGCTGGAGCCTATCCCAGCTATCATCGGGCAGGAAGCGGGGTACACCCTGAACTGGTTGCCAGCCAATCACAGGGCACATAGAAACAAACAACCATTCGCACTCACATTCACACCTACGGGCAATTTAAAGTCACCAATTAATGCATGTTTTTGGGATGCGGGAGGAAACCAGAGTGCCCAGAGAAAACCCACGCAGGCACGGGAAGAACATGCAAACTCCACACAGGTGGGACCGGGGATTGAACCCGGGTCCTCAGAACTGTGAGGCTGACACTCTAACCAGTCGGCCACCGTGCCACCATGTTCAACTTATTTTTAATTAAATACAATGACAAGATATTTAATGTTCAAACTGAACAAACAAATAATCATTATCTTAGAATGTTATAGCTGCAACACGTTCCAAAAAAGCTGGGACAGGTGGCAAAAAAGACTGAGAAAGTTGAGGAATGCTCATCAAACACTTGTTTGGAACCTCCCACAGGTGAACAGGCTTATTGGGAACAGGTGGGTGCCATGATTGGGTAGAAAAGGAGCTTCCCTGAATTGGTCAGTCATTCACAACCAAAGATGGGGTGAGGTTCACCTCTTTGTGAACAAGTGCGTGAGAAAATAGTCGAACAGTTTAAGGACAATGTTCCTCAACATACAATTGCAAGAAATTTAGGGATTTCATCATCCTCGGTCCATAATGTCATCAAAAGGTTCAGAAAATCTGGAGAAATCACAGCATGTAAGCGGCAAGGCCGAAAACCAACATTGAATACCCTTGACCTTTGATCCCTCAGGCGGCACTGCATCAAAAATGACATCAATGTGTAAAGGATATCACCCCATGGGCTCAGGAACACTTCAGAAAACCAATGTCAGTAAATACAGTTCAGCGCTAAATCCATAAGTGGAACTTGAAACTCTACTATACAAAGCAAAAGCTATTTATCAACAACACCCAGAAACGACGCCGGCTTCTCTGGGCCCGAGCTCATCTAAGATGGACTGATGCAAAGTGGAAAAGTGTTCTGTGGTCCGACGAGTCCACATTTCAAATTGTGTTTGGAAATTGTGGATGTCGTGTTTTCCTGACCAAAGAGGCAAAGAACCATCCAGACTGTTATGGACGCAAAGTTCAAAAGCCAGCATCTGTGATGGTATGGGGCTGTATTAGTGCCAATGGCATGGGAAACTTACACATCTGTGAAGGCACCATTAATGATGAAAGGTACATACAGGTTTTGGAGAAACATATGCAGCCATCCAAGCAACGTCTTTTTCATGGACGCCCCTGCTTATTTCAGCAAGACAATGCCAAACCACATTCTGCATGTGTTACAACAGCGTGGCTTCGTAGTAAAAGAGTGCGGGTACTAGACTGGCCTGCCTGCAGTCCAGACATGTCTCCCATTGAAAATGTGTGGTGCATTATGAAGCGTAAAATACGACAACGGAGACCTGGACTGTTGAAAAGCTGAAGTTGTACATCAAACAAGAATGGCAAAGAATTCCACCTACAAAGCTTCAACAATTAGTGTCCTCAGTTCCCAAACGTTTATTGAATGTTGTTAAAAGAAAAGGTGACGTAACACAGTGGTAAACGTGACCCTGTCCTAGCTTTTTTGGAACGTGCTGCAGCCATGAAATTCCAAGTTAATGATTATTTGCTAAAAACAATAAAGTTTATCAGTTTGAACATTAAATATCTTGTCTTTGTAGTGTATTCAATTAAATATAGGTTGAACATGATTTGCAAATCATTCTTTTTTATTTATCTTTAACACAACGTCCCAACATCATTGGAATTGGGGTTGTAGATAATTGATAGATCATGGAAGGATAATCAGCATATAGATGTACACTCTCAGTCAAGAGAGCAGACCTCCGCCAAGGATGATGCTAAAAAAAGTAAGAAAAATGGTGGTTTGAACTTCAGGTTTTGTGTGAGTTTTGAAGCTCCTCCCCCCAGCCCCCCAAACACAATCAAGTGATTATCTAAAGCTGGAGGGTTTGAAATGTGCGCTGATGTTATCAAGGAGCTTAAACGCAATCATCGCACTGCCTAAGAATAGTTGACCTTTTCCGCATTCACGCCTTCGCTCTCGTTCTCAAACGTTAGTCAGAACGCTGTCGTCCTCCTTTTTCAGTTTCTCCATAGCAGCTCCTCTTCCTCTGGCAGAGGATAAGTACAGAGCCATACTGAAGGTCGGCTCGAAGCTAAAAGCTCTTATCGCTTCGTTTTTATAATTTTTTTCATTTAGTCTCCTTTCAGCCCCATTTCACTCTGTTTCACTCAGCCATCCTCCCGTTTTGCTATTCACTACATGGACAAAGTATTGAAATGCTCCTCTTAACCCTTGTGGTATGTTGTGTGTCAGATCTCTTTCCAAGTCTAAAATAAATAAATAAATCAACAAAAAGTTTCTAAAAATGTAAAAAGAATCTCAGCTAAATATTATTTAAAAAACAAAAATGAAAAAGAAATGGAAAAAAATAACACTAATACAATATTATGAGTGACTATGTTACATGTGCATGAAAAAAAAACATGCATGAAATGTTTTTTTTTTTTAACTGAAGTTATGTGTGAATGAATCAAATGAAAATGAAAAAGAAGGTCATGTGTGACTGTTAACTTTCATGTGGGATATTTTCAGCTGTTTTGAAAAATAAAAAAATAAAAAAACATCTCCAGGTGCCCCATTACTTTTGTCCATGTATTGTTGCGTTATGTTTTGGCTAGGGCTGCACAAGTAGGCCAGCTGAATTGGATATGTGTCCAATGTGCTAAATAATATATGCTGTGCCTGTATTGAATGATGCAATTGTCTTTAATGAATTTGAGTGGCGGCCTCATCCCGAACCTGTTTTGTTCCAGATGCTTTGTTTTGTCACACCACTGCAGCACTTCTCTTGAGTTCATTGCGAAAAAGTCCACTTTCACTTCTTCCCTAAGAGGTGGAAACCGTGGCTTACTTTGCCCACGTCTTGATCCAGAGCGCTTGTCCGACTCAACGCGTCAGGCCGCTCGACCGTTCACTGACAATTAGCGAGAGGAACTGCAAGAGAGTGCAACGCTGCAGGCGCAAAGGAATAAATAGCATAGAGACACTACATGGAAGCTTTTCCCACAAATGAATATTAACACAAACAGTGGACACTCTTCAATAACCACAAAGGGTATCTGTCATGACAAAGGGGAAAAGAAACCAAGGTGACATGGGGACAGATGCTTATATAGCACATAATGTTGCCTCCAATGTTAGCTTCCAACATTAGATTTCAAATTCAAGTTCCAACGTTACCTCTAACTTTAGCGCTCAATGTACACTTAAATGGTCGTTCTAACATTAGCTTCAACCGTAGTTCTAAAGTTAGCTTCAACGTTAGCCTCCAAAGTCAGCTTCCAGTGTTATTTCTCACGTTGGCGCTAAGAAGGACGAACATTAGCTTCCAATGTTAGCGCCAACCTCAGCTTCTAACATTAGTTAATTAATGATAGCAACAACATTACCTAAAATGTTAGCTTTCAATATTAGTTTCAACGTTACCCTCTAATGATAGCAATAACATTACCTAAAATGTTAGTTGCCAACGTTAACGTCAATGTTAGCTTACTATGTTAGCTACATTAGTGCTAACTTTAGCTTCAATGTTATCTTCGAAAGTTAGTTTCCAAATTTACCTCTGACATTAGAGCTAAGAAGACTAATGTTAGCCTCTGAAGTTAGCTTCCAGTGTTCGCTACAACATTACCTCCAATGTTAGCTTCCAAGGTAAGCTTTAAAGTTACCTTTTATTGTTAGCTTCACCATTAGCTTCATTAGTAAGCTTCCAACCTTATCTTCACTGTTGGCTTGTGAATTTAGCTTCAAACATTACCTCTGACAATAGTGCTAAAGTAAGACTAACATTAGCTTCCAACATTAGCATTAAATGTAACTGCTAATGTTAGCTCCCAATGGTAGTTTCAATGTTTCAACAGGGTACCAACAGATGGGGGCCTCGGTGACAATAAAACAAATATAATAAACCAATTACTCCTCCATACATGACCTAACAAAATGTCTATATTTATGCTTGATGTAATACCTTTCCATTAAATTACTTTCAATTCCCAGTTATTTCCCATTAATTCCTATAATTCCGCTAAAGTTTCCAATTTGGAATATTTCCAAACTTAACTTCTGATGAAAATTTACGTGAAACCTTCCCAACATTTACAGGGATTATCACACCCCTTGCTAACCCTACAAGTAACCATGTTAAAGAGAGGGGAAGAGCTTTCTATTAGACGGCCCAAAGCCCTGTTTTATAGAAAAAGTGCTTTGGCGCCATCTTGTTTACGCCATTATTCACTATTTGCAGCAGGACTCTGTCCCTATCCCCCGTGAATAGCAAGGGATTACTGTAAATGTGGTTTAATTTTCGTTAGGACTATAAGTGGGCCCTTGGAAATGTTTCTCCACTGTGAAGGGGTCCCTCGGGCCAAAAAGTTTGAAATACCCTGTCTCAAGCACTTAACTGGTTTCACACACATAAACAGCATTAACTGTGACTTTTCCCATCAACAATGTCCCACAGGGTTTTCATGCCGTCTCCATGTAGTACACACAGTGGGATAACGGTGCGATAAGTGTGCCGCTATCTGAGATTAAACTGCAGCCGCAATCGCATCATCTTAATGAGATGACGTGACAACAAGCAATATGGAGACCTTGGGGTGTCTTTGGAATACTTTAAGAGATACTGGCCCCTCACACGCGGGCTATTATAGATTTATTTCTCCATGTTTGCCAAATTGGCGCAAAGACTGACTCTGACATGATAGTGATCCTTTTAAGTCCCGCTTCGATGAGCTCTGTCTAGCCCAGGGGTGTCCAAAGTATGGCCAGGGGCGGGGGCATCTGCAGCCCATTTTGTGGTTTTTATTGGCCCACCATATATTCTGTTAATAAAAGGAAAGACGACTCGTATTGAGGGTATCTAAGGTTACCAGAAACACACTGACACATATAAATGTAACAAAAGTTGAATGCTGCAAGATATCCCAGATTTTATTTTTAAATGATCTTTAAGGGTAAAAAAAAGGTCAAATGAAAGTTTGCCACATGATTTTTTATTTCAAATTTTAAATAAATGTGAATGTTACGAGTTATTTTTTTATATGTAAAAAAAAAAAACAAGTAGTGACCATTCATTGCATTTTTGTTTCATGATATCATGCAATTTTATTTTAAGTACAGTTGTGTTTTAGATATCACACTGATACAGTGGGCCCCTGCATATTTGTGGTTCTGTATTCGCAAATTCACCTACCCGCAGATTTTTGGGTGGAACCTATCCACCATTATTTGCGGAAACCCCCACTAATTAGCTTTTTTCCCCACCCGATTCCCTGCTTATTCGCATTTTTTTTTTTTGTTTAACCCAAAACAAATTCATGGCAATTATAAGGAGTGTCAATTATTTGCGGATTTCACTATTCACAGTCAGGCCGGGTTCCTAGCTCCCATAAAATAGTGGGGGTCCACTGTACTATTAACGTTTTGCTTTGTCACTAGTAACACCAAAATGAGATTCAATCTGTGTTTTTGGTAAAGCCTGTTTCATAGACACAAGGTGTCTTCCTTTCCATTTTTTTTTTTTACCCATTTGCGTTTAAAGCAACACTGATTTCAACTAATAATCTTAATGTGGCAAACAGTAACAGCCATGTGAACTCAAACTTCAGACACAGCAATAATGCCTGTAATTTATATAATGCCTGTAATTTATATATTGGTGCGGTGGTCCCCTTAAAGAACTGAGAAAGTCAGTCCTGCAGAAGGACTTTGTACCCAAGGATGAACCCTGTTATGTCTTCCTACAGCTCATATGTGCATTTTCCGCAAAACATTTTTCGTGTTGTCACTATAGTGTGCTGTGTGTAGAATTCTAAGGGGAAAAAAAATCTTTATTCTATTTAAGAATAAGGCTGCCTGTAACATAACAAAATGTGGAAAACGTGAAGCACTCTGAATAATTTCTGAATGACTCTGAGAAAACTCTTTCAAGACTTGTGAACAATTCCATCATCCACCCTCACCTTGGAACTTGAAGCTCTCGATCTGGACCCAAAGGCAGAGGTCTTCTGTGTCGCAGTCGCACCTCCACGGGTTCCCGCTGAGTCCCAGAGACCTGAGGGCCGGCAGGCCGATCAGACCGCTGATGTTAAGGGCTGTCAGGTTGTTCCGGCTCACGTCCAGGACCTGTAGAGCCAGATTCTCGGCGAAGGCATCGGAGTGGATCTCCCCGAGACCCGGGTTGTCCGTCAGCCGCAGCATGACCAGGGACGCCAGAGGCCCGAAAGTCCGCTCATCGATCTGCAGCAGGGCGTTGAAGGACAGGTCCAGATAGGCCAGCTTACGCAGGTTCCCGAAGGTGGACTCGGAGATCTCCGTGAGGGAGTTGTTACTGCAGTCCAGGTAGACCAGGTCGGACAGGTAGTTGAGCTGCAATGCCGGGAGGTCCCCTATTCGGTTGTTGGAAATGATGAGCTGCCGAGTGGCCAGGGGAAGATCGGCGGGGAACCGGGTCAGCTCCCGCCCGGCGCACTGGACCACCAGCTGGTCGTCGCACACACACCTAGGGTTGCAAAATTCCGGGAATTTTGGAAACTTTCCATGGAAGTTGATGGGAATTTATGGGGATAGACTGGGATTTTTTTTAACTGAAGGTTGGCTCTGAAAAGGGAACTTGTATATCTATATTTTGGGGAAATATCCATTCATCCATTTTCTGTAGTTCTTACCCTGATTAGGGTTGTGGGTGTGCTGGAGCCTAATCCAGGTGACTTCGGGTGAGAGGCTGGGAACACCCTGGGCTTGTCGCCAGCCAATTGCAGGGCACAACTAGACTCTCACATTGCCACCTAAGACAATTTTAGAATCTTTACTGATCTCAACATTCATGCTTTTGGTATGTGGGAGGGAGCCAGAGCACCAAGACAAACCTGGGGAAATAAATATCCATCCATCCATTTTCTGTACCGCCTTATCCTCACAAGGGTCCTGGGCGTGCTGGAGCCTATTCCAGCTATCTTCGGCGGGGTACACCCTGAACTGGTCGCCAGCCAATCGCAGGGCACATATAAACAAACAACCATTCGCGCACACATTCACACCTAAGAGCAATTTAGAGTCGTCAATCAACCTACCACGCATGTTTTGGGGAAGTGGGAGGAAACCGGAGTGCCCGGAGAAAACCCACGCAGGCACGGGGAGAACATGCAAACTCCACACAGGCGGGGCCGGCCTTCGAACCCCGGTCCTCAGAACTGTAAGGCGGATGTGCTAACCAGTCAGTTTTTCAATTTATGAAGCATCGCTCGGGCGATTGTTTTTACTTGATGTCATGAGCGTACATTGAGTGAGCCAAAATTTTCAAGTTACAAGCAAGTTGAGTGAAGAGAAAAAAATGGAGCCATTAAGGTATTGTGTAGCCTTGATTTACTCTTGAATGTGATACATTTCTATGAAATTAACCTGAATTATTTAATTTCCATAATTCCATGAAAAGTTTCCATTTTTGGCACATTTCCAAAATCCTCATCTTAACTTCCCAACCCGAAACTTTCCGGAAATTTACCGGAAATCTTCCACCCATTTGCAACCTTACACGCACCTGTCAGGGCAGCCGGCTGTCAGAGCCGGTGAGGGGGCCGCCCCCATCACGAAAACCAAGAGGGACAGGAGCCGCAGGGAGTGGGCGCCGGGCTGGCGGGGGACACGCATGACGGGGGCCGGAGCCCGGAGCGTCACGCAGCAGGGACACCCTCCCTGGTCATCCTGGACAGGCTCTTGGGATCCAACCTCTCGGGATCCAGCCTCTCTTAGTTAGTTAGTCCCAGGCGGGCGACACCCTGGTGGGCGAGCTTAGCGAACTTTGCCCCACCGAGCCACTGAATCACCCCCGTGGTGACTCATGCTGGTGAGTTACTTGTCCCCGGCTGAGTGCATGACGGGGTCGTCAGTTCCCGAGCCAAAGGGATGACCCGCGCATACTCCACCAATCCGGGATGAGCCGTCTTTTTCCTCCTCCTGCGCGGCACGTCTCGAGGACTGATGCTGCGCGACGCGTTCTTCCCTCTGCTTGGCTCAGTGCACTACTGATGCTCCTGAGCGCGGAGCTGCCTCACTGAGCGCCTGTTCACGTGACCAGCAGTGAGTGTGTGTGTGTGTGTGTGTGTGTGTGTGTGTGTGTGTGAAGGGATAATTGCAGGGCTGATGTAATCAGGTGTTCATGCGTGCGCGAGGCACACAATGAAAACAAATGAAACACAATGAAATTTAGTGGGAGACTCATAACATTTGTCTTCCAAAATCGATTGTGAGTCTGTCCACTCCTCGTTCTATTCAAGACGAGGGCAGGAACATTTTGAACCGGTTGGATACCTGTCTTCGGAGATTTGCTTGCAGTAATGAATGTCCGAAATTAGTAGGGGACTCCTAATGTTTGTTCTCCTTAAAGCAGGGGTATCAAACTCATTTTTGTCGCGGGCCACAACGCAGTTATGGTTCCACTCGGAGGGCCGTTATGGCTGGAAACCCATATGATTGCCTCATAACATATACACAAATTAATGGATAATTACTTTTGAAATCAGAAGCCAGTAAAAACTCTTTGTTCAACTACAGTATGAATCAATGTTATTTTAAAAGGGGGGTTGGTAACAAAAAATGCTTGCAATATCAATATTTTTATAAGTGAAGGCAATTTGCAATTTTGGTATTTTAGCAAGAAACACAAAGTCGATGCAGACTCTCGCGGGCCACATAAAATGACGTGGTGGGCCGGATCTGGACCCCGGGCCACCAGTTTGACACCAGTGCCTTAAAGGATTGTGATTTTTATTTCCCTCTTCTCCTAGTTCTAGTCAGGACTTGGACCAGCAGTCTTAAGAGACTTGCTTGATGTGGATGTGCAAAAATGTGGTGGAGATCTCATCATGTTTGTTCTCCCAAAAACATTGTGAATGTTTTGGTTCTAGTCAGTACTGAGGTAGCAGCATTTTGGACCAGTCTTTGAAGACAAGTCACCAGACTTACCTTCAGTGACTTGCTTGCGGTATGTATGTAAATTTGGTGGGAGACACATCATGTTCTCCGAAAAAGATTGTGTATCTTTTCACTTCTCCTATTTTTAGTCAGTACTCAGGCAGCAGCATTTTGGGAAAACAAACTACTCCAACTATGACAATTCTGAGTGTACATATATGTTCAGTTATTTTACATTTGAATCGCCAGTGTTGAAAAATAATACCTTTTTTAAAGTGGCACTAAGCAGGCCCAAAAAAAAAAAAAAAGGCATGTAAATTCAACACACCACAGGGAAGAGTAATGATAACAAGCCTGCCAAATTTGAATGGATAGAACAAACCGCTAAGTATATAAAATCAGGTTTCAAAACGTGAATAATAAGGGCCACATCTCAGCTCTCAGACGCTGTGGGCGTGTCGAATGGATGCGCCAAAAGGAATCGAACGTACTGAGGGGATGTAGGGGGCTCAACTTCAAAACGGAATGGTTATTGTGGACTACAATCACCCGTTATGGAAGCTAAGCACAGCTAACACTCAACTGAGCAACCAAACGAAATGACGTCACTTTGTTCTTATATAGTGGGGGGAGGGAACTTGCGCTAGAAAGTATACGGCCCAGCCCCGTGATGTCACGGGCCGGTCTTTTAACCCCGCCCACAAAATCAGGAAAATTCATACGATGAAACAGATGCTTAAGCTATGCTGTATCACAGCAATTCGAAACTATATTGTCATGTCTATGCATATGTTTTCAGCACTTCAAACATATTTAATATATTTAGGAACAAAATACGGCTATCTGCTTAGAGTCCCTTTAATGATGATGTTATTCCTGGCAAGAGTCGATTCTCTTTTCAATTTGCATGGCTGTGTGATTTTCACTTTAATTTCTCTGTCTCAATCATCACTGGGCCCTAAAGCCCAGCAGCATCCGTCTGAATAACACACACACATATATAACAGACCTCATCACATACGCGCCACTGGCTAATTCCTACCCCTTCTGTCCCCCTCCCAGCGGCGTGTTGACTTCATTATGCATATTCACATTAAACTGCAGCCGCCGGTTTATTCATTCATTTTACATTTTTAATTGAGAGAGTCGGGAGAACATTGGACTGGGTAGGATGTTGATTGCCCCCATTGTCTAATTTAAATATTCTTCTTTGATTTGTTTTTTTTGTCCTCTTCAGCTGTTAGGTCGATCAGAATGCAGGATCCGTATCCCTCTTATGCCGGAACACTTTTTACTCTCTCACAGTGGAGTTTTTAAGATGCCGCTGTGCTTTCTTAGTATTATAATGGGTATTTATTGAGAATCAGAGTCGATCAACGTTTCTAGAGGGGAGTGAGAAAAGAAGACAAAAGACTAATAGCACTAATTGTAAACAAGAAGAGAAAAGTAAATCATTATATATCTAGAACAATGAAACATAAGATATGAGTGTTGTATGGCGCAGTTGTGCTACATACACCCTGTGAGGGAAGGACAGGACAAGGACAGGAGAAGAAGCATGCAGGACAAGGGTCGTGAACCCGGCTGTACAACTGAAGTGTGGTGGGCGTGACTATGTAAATTATAAAAGTCTACAGGACGAGAGTGTGAGTGAGGGGATACCCAAGCAATTCGCATATTCATGAGTTATTTGTCGCAATAAGTGAGTGGCCCCACACCCAGTGACAAAGTCCCAGGGGTGTGTGCCTGCAGACACAGGCAAGTAAATTAACACCGTTTCGCATGCACAAGGACTGACAAAAGTCTGGCTGACGACTGAACCCAATCAATCGAGAGGCGGGATCAGGCCCAGGAGTCCACCTGAGAGCAGCCCGGCAGACGGGACACGTCCCACACTGAGGGAACCAGGGCGGTCCGCCGGCCCCACCGAGGCACCCTGACAACCGGCCACCCGGAGGAGACTGCAGGGACCCGATGCCACCCCCCAGCCAACCCCTACCTGCGTGGTGGGTGGGGATTGTATCAGTTTCCGTAAAAGTAAAAGGTATGTATGGACCTCCAGAGGTTTTTATTACAGGTGCACACCATCCTAAGAGTGAAAATGAATATTTATAGTGACATTAAACTCACTTATGTGTGAAAGAGCCCATGAAAATGTGTGCCGTACACTTTCTTGCTCTGGTAATTATGTAACGGCCGCAGCCATTCATCAGCATTAGGTCGCTTCATTAGCTAAAATGACAGAGTGAGGGAACGGGTGGTCACCTCAGTGCGACCCCTGAAGGCAAAAAAAAAAAAAAAAAAGCAAAAAAAATAAAAGCTTAATAAGCATGGACTGTGCAGACAAATGACCAGCACTCATCTTTTTAATTGCTTTGTTGCATTTTTCAATGTGTATTTCTATTGTTATCAGCAATAATAATTCAATCTGTAGCAGCTTGCTGTCACATTGATACCAAGCATGAGTTGCCAAACAGACAATTGTTTGCAGTTACTCGCAACAGTTAGTACAAAAACATTCTTGGGCGATGAGCCACATGCTGCTTCACCAATATTAACTGATCACATAGCCTGATGCAAAACTTGAGTGGCTAAACATACAATTGTTTGCACTTACTTGCAATAGGGTAAAAAAGAAAAAAAAAAAGACTTTGGCCACGCGCCGCATGCTGCTTCACCAAGTCTAGAGACAAAGGCATTATTAAATCATATGTAGTGTTCTGCTGATATTAAACATGAGCTTCCTTAAGGTAAACAATGTTCAAATTTAAACTTGTAAGTTGCGTTTTACAAAAAGGACAGAATCTTTCCAATTCTCTAGTTCTCATCAGTACACAGGCAGCAGCATTTCGGAACATTAATTTACTTATTGAGTGATTACATGCCTTTTTTCCACCATACTGTAAACCATTGTTCTGCATTAAACGGAAAAACTTGCATTCTAAAGAGTATAAGTCCCCAGCAATTCATATGTCATGTGAATTGTGTCGACGTTCACGCCATCGTCATTAAGTGCAGACCCACACGTACATTCTAAGTTTTCACGTCTATTTTAATGCACGTCGGCGTCTTCGTACGTGGAACTATAACTCCTTCCTTTGGCTATAACTCTTTCCTCTCGCTGTAATAGCTCAATATGGCCATAACTCCTCTGCGGCCATCTTACCTCTTTGGACCTTTCCTTCAGGTTGTTAAGCTCCTTTATTCCCCCCTAGAACACATCCACCTCCATCGCTCTAATGTAATTGAAGCAAAGGGGAAGATCATCCCTCAGTTACAGTGATTAGGTTTATAGCTGGCGGTGTGCGTGTGGTGAATGCACGTACGTCCATGCATCAGAGTGTGCGTGTGTGTGTGTGTGTGTGTGTGAGATTGTTTACTCAGTCCAAAGTTGCCACATTATCCAATTCAGGAGTTAACGTAATTGACCTTATCTGTGTGGAAAAAAGTAATGGGACACCTGGCATTTTCTTACAATTTTCGTTTACTTTTCCTATTTCTGGTCAGTACTCGGGGAGCAACATCTTGGACCAGTTGCAGATTTGTCTTCAGAGACTGGGCCCACACACTGTGTGGATTTCGTTGGAGACCCATGATGTTTGTTTTACAAAAAAGGATAGTGAATCATTCGACATCTTCTAGTTCTAGTCAGTACTTGAGTAGTAGTATCTTGGACCAGTTGGAGACATGTCACAAGAGGCTACGCCCAATTATTGTGTATTTAGAGGGAGACCTATGATGTTTGGTTCCCCAAAAAGGATTTCAAATCTTTCTGCTTTTCCTATTTCTAGTCAGCACTCAAGAAGCAGCATTTAGGACCCGTTGAAGACTTGTTTTTAGAGACTGGGGGCAAAGAATGTGTGAATTTAGTGATGCTTGTTCTGTTAAAAAAAAGGATTGCAAAGCTTTCTAGTTTTCCTAGTTCTAGTTAGTACTCAAACAGCAACATTTTGGACTAGTTAAAGAGTTGTTTTGGGAGAATTGGGGCAAAGAATGTATCAATTCAGTGATGTTTGTTTCCCAAAAAAAGAATTGTGTATCTTTCTGCTTCTCCTAGTTCTAATCAGTACTCGAGCACCAGCATTTTAAACCAGTTGAAGACTTGTTTTTAGAGACTGCAGCCAAAGCCTGTGTGAATTTAGTGATGTTTACCCCCTAACCCCCAAAAAAAAGTTAAAAAAAGTTTTAATCGGTAATCAAGCAGCAGCACTTTGGACCAGTTGAAGAGTTGTCCTTCACCCAAACTATGTGTGAATTTGGTAGGAGTTTTGTTTTTCAAAAGAGGATTGTCAATCATTCTGCTTTTCCTAGTTCTAGTGGGTACTTGAGCAGCAGTATTTTAGACCAGTTGAATACTTTTTTTTAAGAGACTTGGGTCAAAGAATGAATGGATTTGGAATATATGAGCTTCTCTTAGTTCTGGTCAGTACTCGAGCAGCAGCAATTTTGGACCATTTGGACACTTGTGAAGTCCCCCGGTGCTTGTGTCCAACGGATGTAAGCGTGAATAGGGATGGGGGGAAAAAATGCTGTCTCTGTGCATTAAGCCATAACTTGACCGGTGACTTGTTTACCTCAATTATCTCTTGTTATCTGTCCAAGCATCCACATTGCACTCAGTCTAAATGATCATTTTCCGTTGTTTTGGAAAACAATAGAGCACAGGGAAAACACTAATAGAGATCATCCCTTTTGGAAACATAATTTTTCACTCACTGTCACCAGTCTATCCCACCTCGCTTCCGCCGAGCAAACGAGATGGTAGAAACATGACAAGATGTCCGACACAAAGGTCAAAGACAATGTGTGTGCCCGAGGCGCATCGCTGTGTCGTCTGACTTCTTGGCAGACACAAGCAGGAACATGGAGACATGGGCAGGAAGAAGATTGCTCCCTATGACTCATATGGACTGTCACCAACAGGCCTCGCTTTGACCGCCATGCTCGACGTCCGTCTGTAGCCAGGGAGGGAGCAAGACGGTTTACGTGAGCACTTATTGGATTTGATTTTAAATTTCTATCCTAAAATTATACACGGAGTGATGTTAGTAGCGGAGAAATCAATGATCTATTGTCCTAGTTCTCGTCAGTTTCGGGAAACAACATTTTAGACCAGTTGGAGACTTGTCTTGAGAGAATTGCTTGAGGTAAACGATGTGCAAATTTCATAGGGGACGCTTCACATTGGTCTTCCAAATATGATTGTCAAATTTTACACTTTTCCTAGTTCTAGTCAATACTTGAGCAGCAGTATTTTTGAGCAATTGTATTTAGACACTTGCTCGATTTCAACAATGGGTCAATTTTGATGGAGACCCATCATGTTTGTTATCCATGAAGGATTGGGAATCTTTTCTCTTTTCCTTGTTCTCTTCCGTACTCGGAAATCAGCATTCCTGGACCAAGCTGGAGACCTGTATTTAGTGTCTTGTCCAAATTTATTGGGAGACCCATCATGTTTGTTCTCCAAACATGATTGGGAATTTTTATACTACTCCTTGTTCTAATCAGTACTGTGCAGCAGCATTTTGGAGCAGGCAGAGACGTGTATTTAAAAACTTGTTTGAGGTCAACAATGTGTGGTATTAGTGGAGGGCCCATTGTCTTTGTGCTCTAAACAGGATAATGAATCTGTACACTTTTTCTTTGTTCTATTAGGTTCTCGGGCAGCAGCCCTTGGGATCAATAAGCTCAGTGAAGCATGCTACATAAAAGAACTTTGTCCTCTACTGTTCGGGCTGCAGGTTGTTAATAAAAACGATCACCGTTCACCATGCAGGTCAAAAGTCTGACTCTCTACGTCTGTGTCCTTGACCACAGAGCATCAATGTCACACACTGTCCATCAGGCTCAGGTTGTGTCTCACACACACACTGGTAAACCCACGGCAAGAGTCACCTACCTTCAGTTTTCCGTCTCACTGCGTCCACACACACACACACACACACGAGAAGGGTAACGGAGGTGACCTGTTGCCCCTAAGGAACCAGAACCTTGGCAATCCGTCGGGTAGCGTTTCGCTCGACTGCAACAGAAGTCGCAGACAAATGTGAGCTTCAGTCCCATTTTTTTCACGTCTTGATATTACACCTGGTGTACCTCATGTCTACACGCATCCACGCACCCACGCACACGCACGTCTGCTCATTCATATCACTGTCTGGCTGTAATTTCATAACCTGTTAACACCAGCTCAATAATGCATTGGCAAAGTAGTCATGGCAGCCTGGTGGAAAACCTTACCATGTGTGTGTGTGTGTGTGTCAGTGCGCGTGTGTGGGCTCTGTTGTTGCCATTAAAACATGAAGTGAAGAAACAAAACAAAAAAACAACAACAATAATTTCAGTCCAAAGTTCCCATATTATCCAATTCAGGAGTAAGCTTAATTGGACATTTACAGTATGTGTGGACAAAAGTAATGGGACACTTGGCATTTTCTTACACTCTTCCTATTTATATAGTCAGTAATAAGGCAGTGTTTTTGACCAGTTGGAGATTCTCTATCGCGACTAGCTTGAAGTAAAGAATGTATGGATTGCGAAGGAGACCTATGATGTTTATTCCTCCCAAAAAGACTGTCAATTGTTCTGTATTCAATCAGCAGCATCCTGGACCAGTTAAAGGCTTGTTTTTAGAAACTTGGCACAAACAAAGGTGTGGATTTAGTAGCAGACTTATGATGTCTGTTCCCCGCCAAAAAAGATTGTGAATCTTTCCACTTATCCCAGTTCTTGTCCATATTCGTGCATTTTTTGTAATACATTATTTTAATGAAGTATGACATAGTTGTGGAGAAAAAGATCCATCCATCCATTGTATTATTACCTAATATTGTTTTAATATAAATTTGAGTGAGTAAACATCCCTTGCCTTTTATAAGAATAAAAAACAATGAAATGTAAAAAAAAAAAAAAATTGCACTTGAAAAAAATGCTCAGCAATTTACTTATTTAGCTTACTTTACGGGAGCCGTTAGGCTGAGTTCAAAGAAAACAGAAAACAGCAACGAAATGACAACCCATTACAAAGGAACCTTTGGGCCACAATTTTTTTTAAATACATAATTTTAATGAAGTATCTATTTTTGTGTGAAAAATAAGAACATAAAATATTATTCAAGTGCGTTGTAAAAGAATTAACGTACAAATGAAGGCCTCGTTTGAGTAAAAAAAAACATATTAGGCATTTCATGTTATACATTATTTTAATTAAATATGATTCAATAATTATGGGGAAAATATCAATATACCTAATATTGTTATAATACTTAGTAAGTAAACGGCTCTGGCAACTTATACACTGTATATGGAGGACCAAGAGTCTCAAAATTAAATAAATACTGAAGAAATACATCAATAAATAAATAAATATATGTGTCATGAAATATTTAATTATTTCAGTATTTATTTATTTAATTTATTAAATATTTAAATGTATTTGTATTTAATATTTCACTATATAATTATTTCACGATTTATTTATTTACTTCTGGTGCCCCATGCCGAGTACCAAAAGTGAATAAATAAATAAATAAATAAATAGTAAAATTACTCAATAAATATTTATCATATATATATATTTAAATCAATAAATAAAAAGTGAAATAATTAAACAGAAAATGAAATCAATATTTAAATAAAGAAAAAAATACATACCTACTGAATGAATTCAATATTTTATTTATTTATTTTGGGACTCTTGGTTTTCCCACTTAAAACACCAAAAACATGGAAATCTGTCATGTCCGAGCCAAAAAGTTGGATTTCAACATAACACATAACATCTACTTCGCTACTTTTACAACTCGGAGCCGTAAAGAAACGTTCAAATAACACAAAAAACACCGGTAAAATTAAAATCCACGCTGTAAAAAGGAAAAAGATTAGTTCCATAGTTTTTAAAAAAAAAAAACAACAACAACAACAACAACAAAATGACCGCTATGGACCTGTTCGCTAATGTTTAGCAGCGGTAGCTCGACAAGCTCCTCCTCCGTCTTTTGCTCAACCAGGAAGAAACCGACGACCAACTTGCAGTATTAACTTTTGCGGAAGTGCGTCATCCTCCAGCGAAGACAGCATGTCGTCGCCGCTTCTTCTCCGCGGCTTGTCGTCGTCGCTCGCCGGTTTGCGAGGGGTCGTGGCCGGCTTCGGTGGCACTCGAGGGTGCAAGCAGCAGCACATGGAGGCCGGAGGTGGCGCCCCGGAGGTGGAACTCAAGAGACTGCCCGGGGAGGACGAAGGTTGGACTGTCTAATTAGGAGAAGCGAACATGCTTCAAATCCATGCAAAACACAACAAATGCATTATTATTATTATTATTATTATTATTATGACGACTATTTAAGTCAAATAGCCATATTAACCAGGAGGGCCGGCTGTGAATGAGTTTCAACTTGGAGGGACCCAAGTGAGGATAAACTGTAGAAAATATTTATAATCTGATGAATGGAAAAGTAACTTCTACTTCTAGTAAGTACTTGTGCTTGGGCGACAGAATTTGGGATCAGTTGTAGACATAGATAAAAGTGGGCGCCTCATCATGTTTGTTCTCCAAAAATGATTGGGATTTGTACACTTCTTTTAGTTCTAGTCGCTTCTCTGGCAGCAGCGGTTTGGATCAAGTAGAGACTTGCCTTAATAGAGGCTTTATTGACGTTTGTTGATTTAGTGGGAATCTCATCATGTTTGTTTCCCCAAAATATTTAGGAGAATTACACTCGTCCTAGTTCGATTCGCTACTCGGACAGCAGCATTCTAGAGCAGTTGGGGACTTGTTTTGGCAGACTCGCTTGAGGTTAACAATGTGTGGATTTAGTTGAGACCTACTGATGTTCGTACTTCACAAAAGGTTGGGAATTTTTCCCAAGTCTCCGAGGTCTCGTCGGTACTCAGGCATCAGCATTCTGGACCAGATGGGAGTCTTGTCTTTAGAGACTTTATTGGGGTAAACCAATGTGCAGATCATATTTGTTCTCCAAAAATGTTACGGTCATTTTCCACTGCTCCTAGTTCTAGGCGATACTCGGGCAATAGCATTCTGGACCAGTTGGTGACTTGTCTTAAGAGACTTTCTAGAGGTGTGTGGATTTTAGTGGGAGATTCCTTATGTTTGTTGTCTTGAAAGGACAGTGAGCGAATTTTGGATCAGTTGTATGCAGCAAGTTAACGAATCATTGACTCAAATGATTCTACATTCTTGGATATTCTCTCTCTACTTGAATAACTCCAATTTCAATGTGCTTTTTTTGTTGTTGTCGTAACACGATGTGTTTATTGTGTTTATTTTTATTTTTTTTCAGGCATTGTGGAAGTGCTCATGTGCAGACACAAGGCCCGAAACGCTTTGGGCCGCGTGTTTGTGTCACAGGTGCGTATACACGCATAATGCACACACACACGCGCACGTTGACTTCAGGAAGGCATTGTGTGAGCAGATGAGGGAGCTGGTGTCCATGGTGTCCAGTGACTCGACAGTACGCGTGCTTGTCTTCAGGAGTTTAGTTCCCGGTGTTTTCTGTGCAGGTGAGCGCTGTCAAATAAAGCTCGAGTCAAGTAAAAGCTGTGGAAGTTGTGTGACTTTTGTAATATATTTTGGTTTGAATG
Organism: Phycodurus eques; assembly: GCF_024500275.1. Classification (NCBI taxonomy): domain Eukaryota; kingdom Metazoa; phylum Chordata; class Actinopteri; order Syngnathiformes; family Syngnathidae; genus Phycodurus; species Phycodurus eques. The sequence continues at coordinate 22,308,924 of NC_084532.1, read as the reverse complement.
AAACAGTTTGACATTTGAAAATGTTGGTGTGTAATTCTCACACTTTTGAGGCAATTTTAATCGATATAAATGTTTGGTTTAAAATTGAAATTATGAGACCAGGCGTGCCCAAAGTCCGGCCCGCGGGCCAAATCCGGCCCGTGTCCAAATTTTCTCCGGCCCGAAGCATCATGTCATAAAATCAATGATATGTGGCCCGCCAGCACAGTTTACCACAGGAAACAATACACACGTACAAAAAAAAAAGGCATTTTATATTTCACCAGAGGGAGGCAGTAGACCTGTGGCTGCACTCTCGTCGCGTGACCCCTGTGTGAACTTTTACCCCTGTGGTATGTTTTTAGCCCATTTCTAAAATGGCAACTGAAACTAAAAAGAGGAAAGCTGACAACGAGGGCCGCCGTGCCCAGGAGGAGTGGATTTTTTCACTGACATACGAAACAACTGTGTCTGCCTAATTTGCCAACAGACTGTGGCTGTTTTCAAATAATTTAATATTAAGAGGCACTACCAGACGAAACATGCTAACTACGACAAGCTAACGGCGAACGAATGCGCCAAAAAACCGAAGCCACTGGAAGCTGTTTTGATAGCACAGCAGCGCTTTTTCACAAGAGCGCGTGACTCAAATGAAAATTCTACAAAGGCGAGCTACGAGTCTCAGTGAATTGATTTTTTGTGATTATCAAACCACAGTTTTGTCAAATTTCTGTCATCTGATTTGACAAATCAGTAGTATAGTCAAATCAGAATAGTATCGTCACTATACTATTCTTTGTCAAAATGCACTGGGATGTGATTTGTTCACACAAAATCAATAAATATGTGTTTCTAAAACATTTCAGTCAACTTTCATAAAATAGTTCATTTGTATTTAATTTATTATTATTTTAACCTTTAACTATCCTGGTAATGCAATCGAAAACAGATTCTCATTTGCAATATCGACCTAGCTGCAGACAGCAAAGTGATACAGTTACATATTTACATGTTAATTTACAATGGTAATGGTTCGACAAATGTCAGGCCCCCATGCATTTTCTCCTGACCAAATCTGGCCCTCTTTGCAAAACGTTTGGACACCCCTGTATTAGACTTTTGACATTTTTGGTTTGAAATTCAAATTATTTTGCCTTTGATGCATATTTTCTAGAAAATGTTGGTTTACAATTCAAATTTTCAAATTGTTGGGAATTTTTGAGGCATAAGGCCTACTTTTTTGTCTTCAGAAAATTGAGTTTGGAATTCAAACAGTTTGATTTTTGAAGCATTTTCTCACATGCAATTTTGGTTTAAAATTGTAATTGCGTAACTATTTTAATTCTGCAAATGCTCACACCCTGGTGAGGATAAGCGGTTCGGAAAATGGATGGTTAGATGTTAAGTTTGAAATTCTAATTGTTGGACCTTGGAAGCATAGTTTTCCAGAATAGCTGGGTTTCAAATAATTTTGGGGGGACTTTTGCAACATATACTCTTTCGGGAATGTTTGTTTTTAAAGTCGTGACCTTTTAAAATTTGGGTTCAAAATTCAAATAATTTTGCCAGAATTTTTGGTTTTAAAATTGAAATAGTTTGACTTTTGAAAAATATGTTTTAAAATTCAAACTGTCGGAGTTTTCAGGCATATTCTGTCAGAAAGTGTTGATTTGAAATGAAACTTTTGAATTTTTTAAATATTGGTTTTGAGTTCAAATTGTTTGCCTTTTCTAGTTTAGGTTTCCAAATGAACTTTGGAACAACCTTTCCCAGAAAACTTGGTTTACACTTCGAATAGTTTGACCTTTGAACATTTTGATTTAAAATTTAGATGACTTGGACTTTTGAAAATGTTGATTTACAATTTTTATTCTTGGACGTTCAAGGCATATTTTCCCATTAAAAATGGTTCAAAATTTGATTTATTTGACATTTGACGCATATTTTTCTTTTCAGAAACTGTTGGTCCAAAATTCAAATTGTTTGTTTTGAGAGTCATAGTTTCCCAAAATTTTGTTTTAAAATTCAAATCTATTATTGTTTGAACTATATATTTGGTTCAAACGTTTGGGGCATATTTTCCCCTTCCATTGCCATTCCACTGTAGTTTTTGCTTTTCCATGCAGGCGCTGACCTGAAAGAAAGAGCTGTGATGAACAACCAGGAGTCAGACCTGTTTGTTCACGGCCTGCGATCCCTCACGACTCAGATCGGTGAGAGAAGAAGAAGAAATGTTTTTCCATTTTTTTTTATTATAAAAACTTGACTTAGCATTTATTTCTACTGTGTTACACAGCCTTGTTGCCCATGCCCACCATAGCAGCCATTGATGGTGTGGCAGTGGGAGGTGGACTGGAGCTGGCCTTGGCCTGTGATCTGCGCACTGCTGGTGAGGGAATTTTTCGCCATTTCAGAACTCGTACTTTGACAAATTCCCACGAGGGATTTTGCCCAAATGACCCCAGCTGGAAGCGGGCATCTTAGAATGACATCATTCCATATTTAGCGTCTGAGAATTGGTATGACATTCGGGCAAGCATTATGAGTCCTCAATTCATTTTTCATTGACATTTAAAATTTTTCCAGAACATTTTCATTTAAAATTGAAACAGTTTTTGACAGTTTTTTTGGGATGTGAAATTAAAATTGCTGCACTTTTGAGCACTTTTGATTTTTTTCATTAAAAAGTCAGACTTTTAACATGTATTTTTCCAGAAAAATATATATATTTTTTAAAAAGCATACAATTCCAGAACATTTTGGTCCACAATTTAAAATGTTTGACATTGGAGGCCCATTTTCCCCCTAGAATTTTAGTTTAAAATATAACTAATTGGATTCTTTTAAATTATGATTTTAAATTCATAGTTTCCTTTTTTTGGGGGGAATTTTTAGTAATATCTTTCCATAAAATGTTGGTTTAAAATTAAATTTGTTTAATATTTGTGACGTATTTTTCCGCACAAATGTTGGTGTTCAAATGTAATTGGTTAACTTTAGAAGCATATTTTCCTAGAATATTTGCGTTTAAAATTCAAATCAGTAGACTTTTGAAAGTGATGGTTCAAAATTCTAATTGTTTGACTTTTGAAAATGTTGGCATGAAGTTCAAACTGTTTGACTTTTCAAGCATATTTTTCCAGAAAATGTTGGTTTGAAATTCAAGTTGTGTTACTTTTAAAAAGGTTGGTTTGAAACTCAAATTGTTTTAACTTTTTAAAAATGTTATTTGAAATTAAAATTGCCTTTTGATGCATACTATTCCATAAAATTAGGGTTTACAATAATGCTGTTGTTGGACCTTTCAGGCATATTCTTCAAGACCACTATCTAAAATTTTTATTGTTTGACTCTTGAAAATGTAGGTTTAAAATTCATATTGTTTGATTTTTGAGGAACATTTTGCCCAGAACATTTTCATTCATAGTTCTACTTGTTTAACTATAAAGGCATCCTTTTTTTACCCAGAAAAGTTTAGTTCAAAATTCAAATTGTATGAATTTTGAATTTTTGAATTTTTTTGAATTTTTCAAAATTCAAATTGTATGAATTTTGAGACATATTAAAAAAAATGTTGGTTTAAAATTCAAATATTTCGACATTTTAGGCAAAAGTAAAATTGACTTTTGCAAATGTTAGTTTGAAATCCAAATTGTTAAAATGAATTCCTTTAATCAGCATTTCTCAAAAACATGTGAGGCGTGAGCTACTATGATTGACAGGCTACCAGTCCAGGTGGTCTTCACACACATTGAGCAGAGTTCTACTTAGGCCTTAACGACGCTCATCATCTCCGACCTTCACTTGTCCGCTTGTTTTTTTTCCAGCGTGTTCCGCACAGATGGGCCTGATTGAGACGACACGGGGGCTGCTCCCAGGGGCCGGTAAGACGTCACGCTCCAAAATATTTTACCAGGGGCAAAGGAAGCATTGACTTTGAGGGTTTTTTTTATTTTTTATTTTTTTCCCCCCTTTCTTTCCACCACAGGGGGCAGTCAGCGGCTGCCTCGCGCTGTGGGCCTGGGCCTGGCTAAGGAGCTCATCTTCACAGGTGGTATCTGAGTGGCGAGAAATACAGTGAACCCCCGTTTATTACGGTGGACACACTCCAGACGCACCCGCGATAGGTGGACCTCTGTAATAAAGAGAAACCAAAAAAATCCTACCACATGCTTTAAACACATTTAAACTTAAAATGGATGCCAGATTAGCACCTTTTTTTTTGTATGCCTACACATAACTACATGTTTGAGCTGCGAAAATATATCTGCTTAAAGCCTCCCGTGGCTGGATTATATCGCAGCTTGCCATGCCACAACGAGGCACTCTAAAGTGCCCACTCCAGCCCGAAGCCCTGGGCCAAGCGCTGGCTGTGAAGTTGGACTCCCCGTCCATAATTCTGCCTCTCTCTGCTTCACGTGCACGCACTCATAGCCGACAACGAGGCACTCTCACACATATGAAGCAGCAACATACATACACAGGCATACTGTATGTTCTCCAAACCAAAGGTTCAACCAAACCGTATAATTTTGTCTAACAAAGGTCTATCTTACTACTTACATATAATACGAAATGACATACAGGGGCTAACGGAAATGACTGCTATTTTAACAAAACACGGAGCAGCAGCTGTTTGTATACAACAGAGTATATAACATGGTACTACACTGACGGCAAACCTATATAAAAACAAAAAACAATTGTTTAAACAAATCTGCTGATAGAGCAGGGGGTGTGAACTATGAACCGTAATATAGCGGGTGGTTCAAAGTACCCCGCAGGGACATGTACAAAATAAGCAGCGTTTCTTATTTCCACTGACAGGGAGACGCGTGGGGGGGCTGGCGGCCGCCGAGATGGGCCTGGTGAACAGAGCGGTGCGGCAGGACCAGACGGGAGAGGCTGCATACGCGGAAGCGCTCGGCCTGGCCAGAGAGATCCTGCCCCAGGTCTGCCTCCACCTTCCCCTCCTCAGACCATTAAATCCTCTGTCAATTTACGCTCCCCCCTTCCCCCCTCTTCGCGTCTTTCTCTGCGGGCTTCTGTCGTTCCGTATTTCTTCTACTCCAGCTCAGACGCCCGCAGTCAGCAAGGCCACATTTGCAGCCGACTAGAGAAATGGGCCAACCATAGCGTACACACAAGCGCACTACAATATACTGTAGTGCACCCAGTCAAAGCATATGAAATACAAATATTTGACAGAAAAAAAACATTTCTCAATTCAACGACAGTAAATCCTCAGCTTTGCAAGGGAAAGGGACTGTGCCCTGCCACAAATAGCGAAAATCCACAAGTAACTGATGCCCACGAAAAAAGGCTTGTAGATGCCACAAGAGCGCGACAGAACTATTGTGTAAAGTTTCTTGATACCAAGATGCCACCAGTTGGCGTCAAACAGTGGCACCATCCAAATAGGAAATCGTGGGCCTCAGTATTTCCAGAAAATGTTAGTTTGAAAGTCAATTTGTTTGATTTTTGATGTTCGTTTGAAATTCAAATAGTTTCACTTTGAAGAATGTTTCTTTCCCAGAAACTTGTTTTAAAATTCCAATTATTTGACATTTGAACCATATTGTTGCTAAAAGGTTTGGTTAAAAAATCAGTGTTTGACTTTTCAGGCGTTTTTATTTTTTCCAGAAAATGTTGGTTTGATGTCTTTATTGACTTTTGAAAATGTAGGTTTCAAAGGTGACATTGTTTGACTTTAAATGCATTTTCCTTTTTGGGGTGGGTGGTCAATTCCAAAGTGGTTTATTGCTAGTTTATTCCCGCTTATTCAAGAATTCTTTGGGTTAAAAATAGGCCTAACGACACCACTGGTTTTCTCCATCGATCCACCTTCTTTCTCGTTTCTGTGAGCACACCTAGCTACACTTAAAATGAGGATGATTTAATCCAAGTCTTGTTTGACTCAAGTGAAATGATCAAACTGTCCCCCAGGCTCCCATTGCTGTGCGGCTGGCCAAAGAGGCAATGAACAGAGGCATGGAGGTACACAAGTTGTTTATTATTGTTGTCGTTTTACACCAGCTGTGTGCCATGACTGACATTTGACTCTTTCTAGGTTGACATCACTTCAGCAATGGCCATCGAGAGGATGTGCTACGCTCAGGTAAACGACGACTGCACTTGTTCGGAGTTGGATTGCGTTGGATCTCGTTAGATTGCGCAGGTGTACCTAATAAAGTGGTTGGTGTATCGACAATTTCAGGTCATCCCGACGCGGGACAGACGGGAGGGAATGGCGGCCTTCATAGAGAAGAGACCCCCAAGATACATTGGCGAATAGGCTGTTTTTATTTTTTGGGGACGAATCACTTTTTTTTTTTTTTTGTCTCTTCGTGCTTGGCACAACCAACACTAACTCATTTGGAATCAGTCCAAAATATGTATACGTATGAGACGAACTGGCGAAATAAAACTGAAAATGTGTATTGTTTTTTTCCTGATTGGAAAACATGATCAATAACACCCAAAGACAATGAACTCATGGTGTTACTTGGTGCGACAGGCACTAAATCGTTCAGGAAACAGTCAAAAATGTCGTCACATATGACACGAGTCAACTAAATAAAACTGTAAATATATGCGTGATTGTGTGATCTTTATTTCCTAATTGGAAATCATGACCAATTGTACCAAAGTGGATACTTGCATCTTGTTTAGTTTTTTTTATTAAAATGACTCAAATCATCACAAACAAAATAAGCGTACAATAATATGTGATGCAACCTTTAAGCTAATACAGTTTGTCTTTTACAGCGTATTTACACATTCCATTACCGCTTTGAAGCTAACAAACGTGCTCACACATGGTGTATAAGAGAATAAAATTGTAACATGACAAGAATAAAGTCAAAGTGATGATGTTTATTAGAATAAGAGAATACATCGTCACGTCGCAAGTATAGTCGTAGTTTGAGAATAAAGTAATTATGTTGCAAGAATAAAGTCTTAACATTACAAAAAATAACGTGAAGCTGAGAAAGTCGCTACGTCAGAAGAATATAGTTGAAACAATATACATTTCAAGAATAAAGTCGGAGGATTATGAGAAAAAAATAGCACCAAGTTACCAAAATGACAATAAATATGGCAATAAAGCAGTGAAGTTATAAGAAGAAAGTCGTAAACGTTACAAGACGACAGTAACATTGAGAATTATGCCGTAATGTACTAATAAAGTCGTAAACGTTACAAGACGACAGTAACATTGAGAATTATGTCGTAATGTACTAAGAATGAAGTCGGAACATTACAAGAATTAAGTTGTAATGTTGCGTGTTTAAAGCCTGGAAGTTGTGAGAATTTCTTTTTCGTATAACTTACGATTTCATTCTCAAAATATGGCAATTTTGATCTTGTAACTCTTGTAATATGTTTCAAAGTTATAATAGCAGAATAAAATCATACATTCACCCACATACCCACGACCTCTGAACTGTGAGGCGGTGGTGCTAACCAATCGGCCGTGCCGCCCTGTGATGCAAAATTACGAGAATAAAGTCACATTTTTCGCAAACTTTTTGCGTCAATTCAACAAGATTGTTAAAGTTGTCCAACTGTTTTTCTTAGCATTTTCGGACTTTTTTTTTTTTTTGTCAATTCCCAAAATTTGTAACATTGCATTTATAAAGTCGTAAAATTATGAGAATAAAATCATGCTTTGAGAAAAAAGTTTTGGACATTTTATGAGGGAAAAACTATGAGAATGTTAGTTGCGTAAAATTTCTGCCATTTTCTCCTAATATGACAACTTTATTTTTGTAAAATGAAGACTACCTCCTAATATTACACTTCATTCTCCACTGTTTTTTTGCGTAAAATTACCAATTTTTTTGGGTGGTATTTCGACGTCACATTAATAAACTCAAAATGTCGCGAGTGCATTTTGAGAGAAAAAGTTCAATTTAGAGAATCCAGCAGTTATGAGAATAAAGTTGTAATGTTATGAAGAAAAATAGGCAACTTTCTGGAGTTGTGTAAAAATTCCACCTCATAAAATTATAACTTTCTCCAGATATCACAATTCATTGTCAACCGTTGTTCTCGTAAAATTACAAATTATTCTCTGTGGTATTTTGACTTTATACTGTAACCAAAGCATATTTACACATGCATCACTCCATCGATTAAACTGTTGTCATTCTGTAGTCTACAATACATTTTTCACCTCAGTTTCCTATTCTTTGTTTTCTCATTTGACAGCACCTAAGTATTATTGCGGCATGCTCCAGCTCATCAAACAAGAAAGGAGAAAAAATAAAATAAAAAATCTCATAGACTTTGAAGCATACTTGCAACATTCGTATGTGACATAAATTAGGTTTGTGTGCAAACAACTGCATCCTCTCTGTCCATTTATTTATACATGAGACTCACTCGAGTCTTGCAGGATTGGTTACCTGAAAGAGATGAAGAATTTGACACCATCAGAGGGACCTTAAAATTTGTTTTTGTTTGTTAATTTGGAGGGTTCCCGTATCTTTATTTTGTATTTTAGCATATCATTTAAGAAAAATGAAAATGTTAATGAACAATACTTGTTGAGAATGGTATCACTTCTGCTTCAATTTGAGCCAGGAAAAACGCTAAAAATATAAATAGTTTTTACCCTGGTGTAGCTTATAGCGGTGGCGGGCGAGCAGCGGTGGGCCGGCCCGTGCGTGCCCGATGGCGCTCCAGGCTCTCCAAAATGCTCTCCGTAAGCTGCCCGACGTCCGGGTGCGTTTGCGGGTTGGCGTGCACCCGTTCCAGCTGCTGCAGGCCGCCTTCCTCCAACAGCATACTGCAGTAGCGCCCGGCTGTGCGTGCCCACGCACAAACAACAGTACAAACACACATAACTCACAAATATTCATAATCTAGTGAACCCCTGCCTAGTCGCGTTTCACCATTAGCAAACTACTTTCTGTCCTTTCATCTGTAAGCCATTTATTAGATTTTTTTTTTAAGGGTAATGTTGTAAGATATGTTTGAATATACACAGGGTGGGTGAAAAGTAGCTAGGTATTAGAAATTGCTTGTATAATTCTGAAAACATGTTCAACAACCACTAACGTGGATTTTCTTTTTGTCTTTTCCTTATTGTCCTTCAGAAAGTCGTTCATTCCATCCGTGGCCATTTGAGGAAAATGATGCCACTGGTGCCGATGTTGAATTATGACGACATACTTTAATTTTCCCATGTAATGAAGAACATGTCTCATTTGTTTAAATAAATTTGAAGTTGACATCATTTAGATTTTATAAACTATTTTCAATACCTACTGTTGTTACTTTTCACGCACCCCGTATACTGTGTGAATATGTGATTGGGAATCACAGTTTGGGGTAAATTTAGGGTTTAAACTAATAATATTGATGATTATATATATTTTTTTTTAAAAACTAAAAACTTTAGGGCTGTATCCATTATAGAGTTTTCACTATATGTGTCATTAAATTGGACAAAATTTAAGAAAACGGACCAAAATTTTGTCTTAAGTATTGTTTTAAACAAACAAATCACAGGTTCTTCATGCATTGTGCTGTGTTATTCTGTTTTTGTAAATACAGTGTAACCTCTGTTCACAAATGACTCAGCCACAAACAAAACAGTTTACAAACAAGATTTCCAATTTTCAAACACGTGGCTTTGGTTCACGAACAAAATACACTTGAAATAATCGATGAACCTCCCAGCCATTTTTGATCCGTTTGTCGTGGATGTCATTAGATGGTGCGTGTGTACCTAATGAAGTGTCCAGTGATTGTACATGGTCTCTCACCGTTCTTGCTGCAGACATGCTGCATTGCCCACGCAGCCCACAGCTGGACGCCTGGCGTATGGAAGCACTCCAGCAGAGGAAAGAAGGGATTAAACGACCTACAGGACAACACACGTGCAATATTATGAGCAATATTCTAATGTACTCTGATATCTTTGAAAGCCTTTAGATGTTATTCCCTATGGAAAGCCGTTTGACCATTTATTCGATATCCTTGATATCCATCTTAAGGTCCATGTACTAGTCCACTCTTTGTCCTCACTAGTAAGACAATTCAGCACGAGGGGAACAACTAGGGAGCACTAGTAGAATGACTGTCTTTTCCAAGTGTGTTTTTTTTTCTTCCCCCCCACTACTACTTCCACGAATGTGCTCCACTTGTTAGACTAGTATCACTCACTAGTAGCCTCCTGGACCCTACAGTAGAACTAAAATGCCCACTACTGTAGTAATTTTGCCTCACTAGTAACATGTAGGTGTCCTACTAGTAAGCAAAAAGTTGTCCTACTCGTGAGCAAAAATGTCATACAGTAGTGGAAGGCAGTATTGGGGAGAAAAAAAACATTACTAGTAAGACAATCATGCTAAAAGTGCACCCTAGTGCTCTTTAATGTCTTACTAGATAATAATAAAAAAAGTTATTTTACGAGTACGCCTTTTGCCCTCACTAGTAGGACAACTTGGGCATGCTAATAGGAAAACTATATCTCACTACTACGACTATGTCTTACTTGTATTCCTAATGACAAAATTCTACTAGTTAACAGCGAGCGCATCACTCGTAGTAGTGGTGCAGTTTTTTCCTCATTAGTAACACGTAGTTCTACTAGTAACCACCATAATGGCCAACATTAAAATAGTCACACAAAAAATTTAAATACAGAAGCTGACGTTTTAGTCCTAAAAATGTAAAAAGTTAAATACAACTGAACTGTACTTGTAAAAAAAATGGACTGTACTTGCGAAGTTAAAAAAAATAAATAAAATAAAATAAAATAAAAAATAAAAAAAAAACAGTGCAGTACTGGATTTAACAAAAAGTTTCCATAAGATGTTGCATAGCTACAGGCTTCGATCTAATATGTTTGATTATATTTAATTCAGTGATTTCTTCCCCCCCCGCATACCACTAGTGAATTGTCTTACTAGTGAGGCCAAAGGAGTACCGGTACATGAATTTTAAACTGGAAATCAAAGATCTCGAATAAATGCTTAAGCGGCTTTCCATAATTCCGTACCTGTAAGCTACCATCTCGCAGTTGGGCGCTGGCCACTTCATGATGACGTTGTGCTAGCAAGAAGATCAACGTGTCGGACTTTTTTTGGTTCGCTTTTGTTGCGCGCATTTTCCCGGTCGACCGCTCTTACCAGCTGCTCCAGCAGGGAGAACCTGAGTTCGGGGCCGAGCGTCCACGCGTCCTTCCCGCGCGATGTCAGGTGCGCCAGGATGCCGGCGGCGAAGTAGCTCACCTCCACTTCAGGGCTGTGAAGGAGAGTGCTGATGTGGTCCAGGAAGGTGTGCACCATCAGCTCACAGTGCAGCTCACCCACCTCCGCTATGTTGTTCTAATACAGGACAAGAAGGCAATTCAGTGAAACCCTCAATACCCGCTGTCTGGCATTCACAAATTCATAGATTTTTATTTTGAATCCATCCTCCGTTATTTGCTCAGTCAGACTTGCCTATTCCGTTTTTGTGCTCAGGCCAGAGCAAAACTATTACTTTGGCACCATCTAGTGGAATCTGGTTGTTGTTGTTGGGTTCTATCCGTTGATAGTGTTGAGATGTTAGATGATATAGCGTCTGATTTTCGCCATTTGCAGCAAGGTTTGGTCCCTATAACACTAACAGTGTACTGTGGTCCCCATCAGTAATAGTCATTGTTACAATGCAGAAACGTATGCCAGTGAGTATTTTTATATGCTCTGTTTGTGTTCTGTAGCTTAAAGAAGCAGTTGTTTGAAGGTTTATAATTACTGTAACTTCGATGCTCATTTCTGTTAGCCCATCTATGGTGTTTTGCATTATATGTGAGTATTGAGCTAGCAGACAGTCATACACAATTATAGTTTGGTTGAACATTTTGAAAATATACAATGTTAAATTCTCTTCTGTTTTTTTTGTGTCAGTTTTACAGTAATCTTCAAATGGGAGGATGTGTGTGTGTGTGTGTGTGTGTGTATAAGTTAAAATGTGTTTAAATCATTAAAACAAGTATTTTTATTTGGTCACTCTATATCACGGGTGGATGTTGAACCGATCTCCCTGGATAAGTGGAGGTTCACTGTAAAGAATGTTTGCATGTTTTCATGATGGTGCCTGTCTTTTTAATAGGGTCCTAAAATAGAAGTTGCTCACCAACAGGCCGAGAACCTTCTGTTGAATGGACGACTCGTTAGGGAAGGACTGTGGAGAAAGGCCAAAGCAAGTGAGTCACGCTTCCCCCATAGGCATACAGTACATTAATAGGAGATAATGTGGCATGGCTATATTGATCGTGTGCATGATTAATAGTTCTACCGCGTATGCTGCACAGAATTTTGGACTATTTGATACAGTACCAGTGTGGAACCAAAACGTAAAACTGAAAAGGATCCCAACTTAAAATATTATTACAATGGCACGCTTGGGAAGAAAAAGTTGTGCTTGCTTATTTGTAATGTTAAAAAAATAGCTGTAAATGTTACAAGAGCACTGCACTTTGCACAACTTGGTGTTTTCTAACAAGGAGCTGAATGGCCCCCCAAGGACATCCACTTCTATTCCTTTCTGTGACTCTTCCAGTCACAATCTGCTGATGACACTGTGAGTCTCTAGGCACTTTTTCCACTTGCCTCTGAGAATGGCGAGGGACTTTGCAAAAAGTATTGAAACACTGAACAAGTGGATGTGTATTCAGAAGTTTAGACAAGGTTAAATTAAATTAACCTTCGAAGTTTAGTGCATTTTAGGTTCAACCTGAAATGCAACCCAAAAGTCCAATATCCCGAACTTTTTGTCAGTTGTGTTTGTAATTATACAAGAGGTAAGTTGCGAGAATGAACTTAAAATGTTGCGAAACTTAATTTGTACAGTCACAAGAATCAAGTTGTAATATTACCAAAAAAAGCTGTATTGTTACAAGAACATAGTTGTAATTATATGAGTAAAGTTAAAACAAAGTTGTAATGTTAACAGAATTAAATCACAAAGTTTTTGAAATTGAGTTTGGAAATCATGTAATGTCATGAGAATGAATTTGTGAAGCTACGAGAATAAAGTTGGAATGTTACTAAAATAGTTATGTTACGAAGATAGTTGTCACGTATGGATTATGATATTTTTTATGTACAGGTCCATCTCAAATTAGAATGTCTGTAGTTTAATTAAAAAACTCATTATATAAAGTACATTCACCACACAAAATAAACTATTTTATGATTCTAAGTTATTGTTTTAATGCTTTTAGCTTACAGCTAAGGAAAACCCACATTTTACCATCTCCCAGAAATTACAATGTTACATAAGAAACAGTCAAAAAGATTTTACTACAGAAATGAGGTTGCAATTGGCCTTCTGAAAAGTATTTTCTTGTGTTGAGTGAGTCCGTATAATTTATGAGTATCACTTTTCGAATTGCAATGCTGAAATACAATGAACTCCCCAACAGTATTCTAATTTATTGAGATGTACGTGTATACTATAGCTAAAAACTGCACTTTTGTTGACAACGGAGTGGGTCTGCTCTGTACCTCTAGAACCTTAATGAACAGGTCTAGTCCTTGATTCTCAATAAAATGGCGGCAGGTTGTCGGCGACTCATCGGTTAGGTTCCAAAGGGCGCTCAGGGTGAATTTGAGGGTGGCATCCACTATGCCCTGAGTGGCCTTCTGACAAACAATGTGGAGCAATTGCTGCGGGGGGAGCAGACGGTGTATTAAAACCATAAAATTTGACCACTCTAACTAAAATTGTATTTCTTTTTTTTACCTTGACAATGAACAACTCTGCTCCCAGCTGAGCCGTTTGCTCTGTGGACAGCTGGGGAAGATATTTAGAAGTTAAATATTAAAAAAAAAAAAAACAACAACAACAACAACAACAAAAATAATAAGAAACATACAAGCATACCTTAGCAGCCAGTATGGAAATGATAGCCACAGCCATCCTCTGCATATTCTGGTCCTCGTGATTGCAGAGCCACTGCATTACCAGTTTAGCTGCCTCAAACCTTGAAAATGAGCACCAAAAAAAAAAGGGTCTGTTTCAAAGGCTGCATTATTGTAAACGTCTGTACCTAATGATTCGGCCGGTCGAGCGTTCACTTCCTACCTGTTAAATGGGACCTCTTGTAAAATGTGGTCGCTGCAGAGAGACAACAGACAGTTCTTCTGCAACTGGAAAACAGAGAGGAACATGATGTTGGCTCATTGTTTGCACACTTTAAGTGGTTGACCGCTGAGCCCATTTCACCCGCGTTGCTAACCAAAACACAAACCCCAAGAAAGAGAAGCCTCTCTCTACCTGCTGGTGGTTGGGGAACGTTCTCATGGCCTCCAGCAGGAGCTGAGTGACGGTGCTGAGCAGGCGGACCGGCATCCTGACCGCCAGGTCCTGCTTGGTCAGGTTGAAGACGCAGGCGCTCGCCGCCAGCTGGACGTTGAGCGTGGCCTGGTGGTTCTTCATGCCGAGGACCACCAGCTGGGGAGACATTTTTCAGTACAAGACCATCAATGAGGAACAGAGAGTGACACAGGCGTGCGCGTCCGCACCTTTAAAATGTCCGGCCGAGGCTTCTCCATGACGTGCGTGAGGCTGAAGAGGTGAAAGAGCGCTTCTCTCACGAAGCCCTCCCGTTCGCTGTAGCGGCGCAGCGCCTCGCAGATCTGCGTTTCGTTGGCTTCCCCAGTCACCTGTTCAAACGGACACAAACAATATATCTTTATGTCTTTGCTATCTATGCCATTTGTAGGCAAACTTTCTTGTGTTTGATTTTTTAATAACAGATAGGCCATGATTAAACTGTATCCACCTGTTGCAATTCATACAAGACTAGTATTTACATCAACAGGTTTATAGATTTCACTAAGAGTGCGTACATTTGTGAGTAAAATAGGACGAGATCATAAACAGGTCTACAGATTTCACTAAGACTATGTAAATTTGTGCGTAAATTGAGTCAAGATCATCATTATTTTTTTAAATAATTTGTGTGACAATTTTAGTCGGTGTGCTGTGAGATTTTTGTAAATGTAAATGATGTGCTTTGGCACAAAAAAGGTTGGGAAACACGAGGCTAATGTATGCCACGCCAGAAAAAATAAATAAAAATAATAATAATAATAATAATAATAATCCTACTTTAAGGTTTCCTTCTCCGGAAAGGAAGTCGGAAAAACCGGCGTCTGTTGCCAGA
The DNA here is from genome assembly GCF_024500275.1 of Phycodurus eques. Lineage (NCBI taxonomy): Eukaryota > Metazoa > Chordata > Actinopteri > Syngnathiformes > Syngnathidae > Phycodurus > Phycodurus eques. Next base: position 22,293,773 of record NC_084532.1, on the reverse strand, counting down.
AGTCCCACAAATGTCATTTGCGGTCTCTCGTCTACAAACGCCTTCAGAGCTGTGTCGGTAACCTGCAAAAAGACACCTAACTGTCAGCAAAGTTCACATGGCATTTTTTAAAGGGGACATACGATGGAAAATGTACCTTTTAATGGCTTGTACAGGGTGATTGAAAAGTAACTCCCGATTTTAAAATACTTATAATTTATTCTTATGTTGTAATATTTTTCTCATTTTTTTTTTTGTATGTTCCATGATTAAAGGAGCAAGTCTATACTACCAAAGCAACGACTTTGGCGAGAAGTTACGTCTTCCCATTCCACAAGAGTTCCTTGTGAAATCAGTTAATGCGGTTCCCAAGCGGCTTTAGAAACTGGTGGCTAATGCTGGCGCCCATATCGAATTTTACATAAAACTCCATGCAATACACTTTCTTCTCAAGTTCATTTATTGTAAGAATTCCAGTTCAGAAATAATTTACAAGTACTTGAAAATAGGGAGTTACTTTTCAATCATCTGGTATACAAAAAGTCCCCAAAAAATTAAGTTGGCAATGAGTAGCCGCTCGCTTCATTGCAACACCCTAGCTCCGGCCATGCGTTATGGGCGTATCGAGTTACCGTTCAGTGATTTTCGTACGAAAATACAGACGTAACATTTGAAATCTTTCTGTATCCAAAGCTTGCTCATAACACAAATCCAAAAAGGGTAAAAACAATTATATTTTGACCGAGCGATGGCGCCAAGGACGACATAAAAAAAAAATCAAACAGGCTAGACTTTTCATTATGTGTCGTAGGGCCAAATCGTTGATCAACTGTATGCATCTTGGCCCGATAAAGTTTGGGAAACACTGAAAAACAAATTGATTGATTTGAGATTCGTGCTTTTCATTGGACAGTGTTTCAAAAATATAACAACAAAAAAAACACTGTATTCCTTTGGGTTACCTGTTTCCTTCCCGACACATCCAGAGAAACGAGAGCCGGTAGTATGCCGGGTTGTCCGAGCAGTTGCCGAGCGACATCGGAGGTGAACTGTTTGTCATCGCTGATGTCCAAATGCTGTGGGTAAACGGAAGCATATAAAAGAAGTTACAAAAGTTGGACCCTCGGCGCGGTGCTCCACACCCGCTCACCTGCAACACGTCCAGCTGGCCGATGACGCCCAGCAGCTGCGCGGTGCTCATCTCCAGCCTCTTCAGCTGGTGCAGCGTGAGCGAGCGCAGCCTCTCCTTCAGGCCCAGCAGCGGGTTGAGGTTGGTGACCGACGTGTTGGACAGGTCTAGGCTCTCCAGACGGGGCAGGGAGCACACGTCGGCCAGACCCGAGTCGTAGAAGTCCACGTTGGCCAGGGAGAGCGAGCGTAGGCCCTGGAGGGCGCTGAAACCGTGGGGGCTCGGCTCCTCCAGAGAGGACATGGTGAGCCCCGTGAGCACCAATCGCTGGAGGGACTCCTGTGCGGGGAGAAACGCACATGGGTTGTCCTTGTAGGGAGTGCGTACAGGCAAGCGGAGGCCACACATAGAGCTGAGCCACATCGTTTTCGGTACAATCGTGCTCACCATTATTGGCACCCCTTCATTTTTTGCATAACCTGTGTAATGTACCAAACTTATTGTTAAATATATTGTAGAAGTTATCATTTATTTGCTAAGGTTGCATTAGTATTATGGACGATTTTGAGAAAGGAAGATGTCTCGCCTTCAAGAAGACGACTCAGCAGGAATCATCCGATAGAAGGGCGCCTTGACCAAGGACGTGGCAGGTGTTGGTCTCATGTCTTCACCTTGAAACCCTCCCCTTAGTGTGTTGTGTCTTGTAAGCTTAGTATGTTATGTCTTGTAAAACCTCCCTATGTCAAATAAATACAGAAGCGACGGGAGAGATTGTTTAGAGCGTGATGAGAGGCTGTAATCTGAACTATCTCCCATACGCCCTCCTCATGAGCAAAAGAAACCAGCGTCTTCATTCCTTTTGTATCTATTTTTATAGGTGTTGGGTGAGATAGATCCAACACTTATACCATCAGAATCTTTTAATTGGAGTTCCAAAGTAATTTATCCCAAAAAGCAGCAATATTGGCTCCCCCCCTCTTAATATCGGGTTGCACACCTTTTGATAGGGATGATAGCTTCCAAATGTTTTTCTTGTATCCATCTATAAGCTTTTTGCACTTCTCAGGTGGTATTTTCTCCCACTCTTCCTTTGTAATTTCTTCTAGCTCTTAAACATTTGCAGGGTTCTTTTCCTCAGTGGAAGATTTCAGCTCCCCCAAAGATTTTCAATTGGATTGAGTCAGGACTCATTGCTGGCCATTTTAAAAGAGTCATTTTTTCCCCCTTTTCAACCAATCCTGTGTGCTTTTGCTTTGGGCCTTTGTTTTGCTCGAGGACCCATGATCTTCGCCTCAAACCAACTTTTCGTACACTGGGTATGACATTTCACTCTAAAATCTCTTGATCATTTTCTTATTTCATGATACTTGTGATACAATCAAGGCCTCCAGTACCAGATGTAACAAGCAGCCCCACAGCATTATGGCTCCTCCACCATGCTTTATTATTGGCAGGGTTGTTCTTTTCCTTAAAGGCTTCATTGCGCTGTCTGTAAATGTTTGTGTGCATTGCTAAAAAGTTCTATTTTTGTTTCATTTGTCTGTAAAAATGTGCTCATCATTTGCTCTTTTGTATCAAACACAAGTTTGCTACAGAAAAATGTATTTTCAATTGATTAATTTTCTTCAGGAGCTATTGCACATTTAGTACTTAGACTTCAAGGGTGCAAATAATGGTGAGCACGACTGTAAATTCAAGCACATTTTAAGCAATTAAAAACCTTTTTTAAAAACGTTTCCAGTACTGTAAACTTATATGTCTCCAATTATACGAACACATATATATTACAGCTTAAAAGTGTTGTAGGGGGTGCATACATTTTCATGCACTATCCTTTTCCAGACCCATGAGGGAACCTGAAATAGAAAAGAACCCCTTGCTTTAAAGCCTGTGAAAAGTTAGATTACCCCCCCAACCCACACACACACACACACACACACACACATATATCCTTTCTTACCTGGCAGTATTTGTTGGTGGCCAGCCCGTGGAGAATGTCGGGGATGGTGAGGTCGGCGTTGACCCGTGCGGCGTCCAGCTCCGACAACCTGTGAGGACAGAGGGCTCGCTGGAAGGCCTCTGCGGATATGCGCGCCGTGCGGACGCACGCACGCCTCAGCCGCAGGTACTCGCAGTTCCGGAACACGCCCACCGTGCTGTCGTTCAGCAGACCTGTGATGGATATGTGCAGTTTTTTTAACTTCATTACAAGTTGAATTTTGCATACAGGGAAATCCATCCCATTTAAATGGATCCTTATATTAAAATACCGCAATTGGAACCGACGTCGACACAGGAATTTAAAATTGTATTTACTTAAAAAAAAAAAAAAAAAAAAAAAAAAAGGACATTATTTCAAATTGACAGCAAAGAAAACGCAAAAACATAAAATGATTATGATTCTGTGACTGGTTTGGTACGTAACAGAAAGAAAATGCTCATCCTTGTTTTCCAAAGTAAAAAGTGATGTTTGCCCGATGCTTTTCTTATTTTGATTAAACACAAAGTCAATCAGTCTGCTTTCAAGGAGGAGAACAAAAATCTGAGAATATTTACTAGGGATATTCGATACCACTTCTTTTCGAGACCGAGAGACGAGTACTGTCCCTTTAGCACTCACCGATATTGCTCCTGAATACCGTTACCGCAATTTTAAGTCAAAAACAATTTCTGAAACGATTAACCAATTTCCAAAATAGTTCTCAATGAATTTGATAATCGGTTAATTGTAAATGAATCGCTTAATTGTTGCACGTCTCGTACCCAGTGTGAGTGCTTTAGCCACATCAGGTGATGTTGTGTGTTTACCCTCGGTTGCCATTTTGGCCAAGAGCTGGTCTGCGAGCTCCTGGGGGAAGAGCACAGCTTCCCTGAAACACAGGGACCCGTCGGCGCGCTTCACGCACAAGCACTCCAGGTTCTGGCTGACGAAGGTGAGGCACAGGTCCGTCAGGCCCGCCGGGGACGATTCGTCCTGCGGACCACACAGCAACACCTCGTCCGGCACAGAAATCAGTCGAAGGTGAAGCCGAATGAGAGAGAAAGCAAAACCTACCGTGTCGAGGAAACTGGAGGCCATCGTTGAGAAACTATTTCCGCTTATGCGACAGGGAAAGTGTTACCCTCTCAGGCTATAGAGTGGCTCCAGCTTGGCCGGTCCTTTTTCGCCAGAACGCCGGGCTGACTGGTGGGGGTAAACGGCCTGTGAAGCTAACTAGCTAGCTCACTTGTTGTCGCCTCCGCTCGCTCTCGGAGCCACAGCGTCGACGGCTGTCCACTTTGCAGCAAGTCATTTTTGAGGATTGTTTTACAGTCTGTATTTTATGTCAACAAAAAACGGTGTTAGCCCCTCTTTATGGGGTTAAGCGAGAAAGTAGTCAGGTCTATTTCTGACGTGACAGATCACAGATATGAACAGAAGACTCGATATGGCAGCGGGCTGTCGCAGCCCGGCTTAGCGACGTGCCTACGTAGCGGCCACGTTGGTGGAGACAACTTTCCCATCAACGGTAATCAGAATCAGAATCAGAATCATCTTTATTTGCCAAGTATGTCCAAAACACACAAGGAATTTGTCTCCGGTAGGTGGAGCCGCTCTAGTACAACCGACAGTCAAGTTACAGAACACTTTGGGGACATAAAGACATTGACAAAAAACAATTGTGCAAAAAGATGCAGAGTCCTCTAGCACTTAGAGCAGTTCGAATGACTAATATTGCAATAGTCCGGTGCAATGACCATTGTGCAAAGGACGCTGAGACTTCAAGGAGTGTATGCGGTTTAAAGTGACGAGTAGTGCGATCATCTGGGACAATGTTGGTTGTGCAAATGTTACAGATACTCCTCAATCAGTGTGCAAATGGAGCAGATGCTACTCTGGCATGAGTGGCCAGTATATGCAAATAGTGCAGCATGGCGAGACAACTACAGTGAGTGCACGAGTAATACATAATTGGCCCCACAGAAATGTGACAACGAACTCAAGTCAAAAAAAAAAAAGAATGTATATTGAAAATAAGGCATAACTTGTTAATTTTTCAACCGATTTTCGTTTGGTGTGCTTTTTAGTTTACACAAAAACGTGTGAAACCAATACAGAATATTGAAAAAATAAATCGCAAAATATTTTTACTTGTGAACAGTTATTCCCTGTTCTCCGTAGTGATTGGACAGCGTTGTGTGCGACCGTATGCAGCGCAATATGCCTACATCCTTGTCATTTTGGCTTGCGTGCCGTCCACACACATGGAATGCGGCGACACTTTTGCCCCCACTCACTGAAATGTCGCCGTTTGCACGCAGCTAAAGGGGGCGTGTCCTATCTACAAATTTGTTTTATATCTTTTAACAGACCGTAAACAAAAGGTCACAACTCGGGAAATACATCCGGGGCGAGGAGACTGAACTACGGAAGCCGCGATGAGGGACTTTTACAAACCAAGAAGGATAGTGGCAAACCATAAAATCCGTTATGAACCATAGGAAGATATTTCGATTACAGCTTGTGAAACTGAACGTAGTGAATACGTTCAGTTTCACAAGCGAGGAGGTGTTTTTTTTTTTGGGGGGGGGCGGGGGCGACTGGTTAGAGCGTCAGCCTCACAGTTCTGAGGACCCGGGTTCAATCCCCGGCCCCGACTGTGTGGAGTTTGCATGTTCTCCCCGTGCCTGCGTGGGTTTTCTACGGGCACTCCGGTTTCCTCCCACATTCCAAAAAAACATGCATAAATTGGAGACTCTAAATTGCCCGTAGGTGTGCATGTGAGTGCGAATGGTTGTCTGTTTGTATGTGCCCTGCGATTGGCTGGCAACCAGTTCAGGGTGTACCCCGCCTCATGCCCGATGACAGCTGGGATAGGCTCCAGCACGCCCGCGACCCTAGTGAGGGTAAGCAGCTCAGAAAATGGATGGATGGGGGGTATTCCGTCTATATTTTATTCCTACAAACACTATTTTACATCAATAGTGTGGAACATATTAGAAAACACTGTACAAAAACGTTCATTTACAATAAAGGAATAAAGAGCGGCGGGTCTACGGAAGTCTGGGTGGGTATGTGACAAAAGCAGAAGCGGAAAGAGAGAAGATGGTTCGGTTTTTCTTCATTCATATGATACAGTATAGGCATAGTTAGTTTTATGAAAAATTATTGTAAAATTACGTTTTTCCATAAAAACGCAGCCTCGTAGGTTTAGCGAAGTGTAACGTCCCTGGCGCACGGACTTTTAAAGTCGCTCTTTCGTTGACAAAAACTCAAACATATAAATTGTTTCGGAACGAATCAACACGACGTTGACTCGCCTCACAAATTTTGCGTAAACAACAACACTGTCGCTTCTTTAGTACGTCATCACCTCTTACTTCCATGATCTCCGTCTGTAATAACATACAAACAATATAACTATAAAAATCCACAGTCAAACTTCATTTGGCTTGGTAATGTTTTGTTATTATATATATTATTCTCCCACTGAGACGTGTCGGCTAGAAATAAAGCCAGTTAGTTGAGTAAAATGTATACTTTATGAAACACAAGCTAAAATAGATTGCAGTACGTATTGGCGTCTACAGGGAGCAGTGCAGTTTTAGAAGTAGCGTCATGTCAGAGTGGACGGAAAGGAAGTAGAAGACTGAATGTCAAATTGTAGCATGGTACGCTAATGTCGCCTGTAGTTAGCAGGGTACTGTAAAAAAAAAAAAAAGAAAAAGAACAAAACCAAAAAAATGTCCGGCCACCCTTTATTTAGGGTCGCTTTGTTAACTAAACAAATCGCAAACAATGCGCCACTTCTAACATTCCGTAGGAAGGACGCGTTAAACAAGTTACAAGAATGTGGATATGCGAAAAAAGTGGGTGAGTAAAGGAGCTTTTTCAGTAAAAGTGTATTGCCTTTCCATCAATGGCGACGTGTTTTTAATAACAATGGCAATGTCGCTCCTTCAGCCACCAAAGGCAAAGGAAAGGGGATGGTTAAAGACGAGCTAAAAGGACCAGAGGTGTGCAAAGATCCAGTCCTGTTGACTTCTTATGCAGTGGGGGCCAACATCTACAAACAGGGAGCAGACCCCAAACTCAAACCTGTGGAGGAATACCCAGAGTGGTAAGAAGGTTTTAATCTTTCTTCCATTATATCACACATTAGTATTATTGCGGTAATTGGCCAATGATAACATTACAGCTGCAAATAAAAGACAGCAGTCATTAGATTTTTGTTTCATTAAAGTTAATTCCACTGGTCAATGGTTACAACAATGAATGTAATTTTGTCAAATGCATTTGGCCACATCAAGATAATCAAAACGTTTGGATGGTTCTGCACTGTTTTTGTGCAGGGGTGGCGAGGGGCCGGAGAAGCCTACGCATGATGGGATTTGTGAAGAGTAACAGTGTTGATTATATTTGACTTTATTTTAGTTCCACTTGAAGCATTAAGTGGACGTGTTGTGGAAGTAATAATTCAGTCACGTAGACAATTGATTCGTGAAACAAATCAATGACATGACATCATATTCTCACATTAGAAAAGAAGGTCTCTGATCGACTCAAATCAATTCTCAATGATACATAACCAATTGATGCATGATACAATTTACAACCAATTTATTACAGTACTGTTGAAAATAATACAGTCCTGCCAGGTTTGAGCTTCTCCTTGGATTTCTTTCAATAGTTTCGTTCATGTCGAACTGCCGAGCTGCTTAACGGTTCCCTTTTGATGTCAACAGTGGTCACATTCTTCTTAAGAACACCATAGTAACTTGCCCATATTTTACTTGACAATTTTTAACTTTGGAGATGTGCTCTGTAAAGTGGCAGTACAAGAAATATATCTGCTGCAGACGTTAAATCTAACAAACATGGTGTTGCCCGCGAGGCCGTCATGATTCTCAGTGTGCGTTCGGGAATGTACTCCGGCGCTGCTCCGCTACACTCTGGACCGTTCGGAAGCTCAAAATGTTATTGGAATATGCGGAAGACGCACACTCTCAGAGTTAGGGTGCCGTCAGATTGAATTTCCGTATGCCTCCTTGGCGTGCAGTGGAAATGTATTTTTTAATTTTTTTGTAAATGTATATATTTATGGTTAGAGCGTCAGCCACACAGTTCTGAGGACCCGGGTTCAATCCCCGGCCCCGCCTATGTGGAGTTTGCATGTTCTCCTCGTGCCTGCATGGGTTTTCTCCGGGCACTCCGGTTTCCTCCCACATCCCAAAAACATGCATTAATTGGAGACTCTAAATTGCCCGTAGGTGTGAATGTGAGTGCGAATGGTTATTTGTTTCTATGTGCCCTGCGAATGGCTGGCAAGTTCAGGGTGTACCCCGCCTCCTGCCCAATGATAGCTGGGATAGGCTCCAGCACTCCTGCGACCCTAGTGAGGAGAAGCGGCTCAGAAAATGGATGGATGGATGTTTCTATAAATCTATCACAGTTAGACATTACATATCATATTGTAATGAAATTACACCTTTACCGCAACCCCTAGGTACAGTTATGTTTATACAATGTGATTCCCCACCCCCAGTTTTCCTTATACCTATGTATAATACGCTGTATAGACTTTTGATAAACTTTTGGGGGAAAAGTGCATATTGTACAGCAGTGGTTCTCAACTTTTGTCACCCTGGGACCCACATAATCCTATTGTTGCAAAATCGCGACCCACTTTCAGAGACCTGAAGAACAATCATTTGTTTTTGTCTAAAAATAGCCTCTGAAAACATATGTACAGTATATTGTATTTTTAAATGCTGTTTCAAATTAGTTTACTGTACCGCCAACAGATCATTGCTTGCCATTAAATCCACCAGCCAAAGGCTGAGCTGCACTGTATTTGTGTACAGAATAAACTAGTAGGTAGAGAACACGAAAATAACTTTCTTGTCACTTTCCTTCTATGTTCCGTGTGGGAACTTAGTGCGCCTCTGTACTGAAGGGAAAAAATCTAGACTAATAATAAGAACACGTAATTTTTTTCACTATCTATTTGTGGCCCACCCAAAAAGGGTCCACGACCCACCAGTTGAGAATTGCTGTTATTCATTGTGAGCCAGAAATTATGATCGATACGGGCAGCCATAATATCGATAGATTTCAATACTGTACCTGTAATGGAAAATCTGCCTGCTATATGTGATCAGATAAGTCTTGGTGAAGCAGCATGTGGCTCAGCGCACCAGGTTATTTTTGAATGCTTTACTCAAAGTAACTGAACGATTGTATGCTTATGCTCATGAGGCAGCTCAAATTGTGCATGTTGTACACTGCAATAAACATTACAACTTGTATGTTTCCCCCCTGCAATCTACAATAAAATAGGAGTTTTCTTAAATATATTTAGTCTAAAATGAGTATTTTCCTGTTTTAGGCTCTTTCAGTTGAACCTGGAGGCGCCCTACAAGCTCCACGAGCTGGAGGAGGAAAGCTGGGCGTACTGGAAGCGTCTCCGAAAGGAAAGCATTTGGCGTCACAACAGATTGCATAAAGGGAAGAAGTTCTAGACTGCACTGAAATCAACTTGGTTGTTTATATCATGTCACAGCATTTAATGACTCTAATGTACATGTGTTCATGTTTGTTTTTTTAATGTCCATCTCCTCATTAAAAAAAAGTTTCCCCATTGTTGTGCAATTTAATTTTCTTACTTCACTGCCAGCCTTCCCAGTTAACATGGATATTTGACTTCTAAAGCAGTGAATGTGTTTTAATTAGCATAATGTGATGATACAAGTTACATTTTCATCAAGAAACCCCAAATATTTGTTTTGGATAAAAGTAAATGTTTTTAAATCTTTTTTTTACGAACACTGCACACTTATTGGTGTGGTCTTACGAATGCTAGTTATGTTAGCTAAATGCTAATAGAGGAACTTTCACAATGGCTGGAATCCAGAAACTGCACTTCAGTGTCAATCAACTCTGAAGATATTACTATGACGCTTACTTCAGATAATTTGCTGTGCCATCACTGCTTCTGTGGTGACGTCACAAGGATTGATATGCTGTGATGTATTTGTATTGCTCTGTTTATTTTCTTCCTTGACCAAAAAAGAAAAGAAAACTGCACCGTTGTGGAGTTTCCAAGTTTTTGTTTTTTGTTATGTTGGTTACCCTTGTTATAACTTAAAAGGATAGATTTTTAGTTAGAGGATTTTATTAATGCAATTTCCGTTAACATTTGAAGTCACTCTCGTGCCAAACAAAAGCAAGTCGTCAAAGCAGAAGAAAAAAATCTGTGTTTTTAATGGGAACAATCAAGTGATGTGAGGGGGAAAAAAACAAAACAAGAAAAGTGTCCATCACCCAGCAGAGACCAGCTCTGACTGAGGAGACGGGACAATTCATTAGATACACACGGGCAATCCAATGGCATCCAATACAAGAGTTGTGTCGTAGGAAATGAGCCCTTTTACGAAGAGAATAAGGATAATTTCAATGAGGTATTAATTTAAAGGGGACATATTTTGCCAAACCAACTTTTTCTAGTATTTGGGATGTAATATTGGCTCTGTGGTGCCTCAGTCAACGGGAAATATGAATTAAAATCGCCTACGTATTCCTGAGTTCCAGACGTTTTTCTGCCGAGAGGCATTTGAAGTACTCGACTTTACGCTAGCGAAGATCTCTGCCTTCCCTTTCCGCTCCCGAGACAGCGCTGTCAACATAACAAACACATGCTCTCTCAAGTGGGCCTTCTACACCGAGGCAACCAATCAGAGAAAAGGGGGAGTCTTAGCCAAATATGGACAAAGCGGATACAAAACTGGGTCAAACAGAAGAAGCGGTCTCAGGGGCCTTTTCTGGACACTTGTATGACAAAACCAAGGTGTTTTTTTAAAATGAAATGGACACTTTCATACTAAAATCACTTTGCAATTTGAAATGTTTTTCCATTCTTTCATTCATTTCCTTTTCAATTATATGTATTAATTTAGTCCTCTTGTTTTTATTGCTAATTATTATTTTTTAACTACTACAATCATTTAAACATCCCCTTTCAATTGTACTTATTGTATATATTTTTCATTTCTTCCCTTGTCTTTTCGTAATATCTCATTCAACTGGATTTATAATTATTCATTTCTTTATTTTTACTTTTTATATTAAATGTACTTTTAAAAGACTTTCCTGTATATCAATTCATGTATGATATTTTTTAGGTATTTATTTTAAAATATTACGGTACTTGTAATTTATTTAATTTACTTTTTTTGAATAATCCCCTTTAATTGTATTTATTTATTAATTTAGGTCACTTGTAATGTAATAATTTTTAAATTTGTCATTTTTATTTTAGGATTTCTACTATTTCTTATTTCAATTGTATTTATTTATAATGCCTATGTTTCATATTTGAAATTTGTTACTGAACTTTTTATTCAAATTTGTTTTACATCTTTGTTTTTAATTATTATTTTTCAATTTAATTATTATTCACAAAAATCATAATTGCATTTATGAATTTTTAATAATATAATGATCAACTTTCCATGCCTAATTTTAACTGTCAATTGTTTTTTAAAATCCCCTTTAAATTGTCTTCACTAATGTATTTGTCATGGGTGTGTGTTCCGGTTTTTGTCCCCCCGCCCCCCGCCCCCCGTCTCGTACACATCTGCTCCTGAGAGCATCTTCACCACCTGTGCCTCGTTCACCCTGATTACCCCTTGCATTTAACCTCGTGTCTCATACTTTCTAGTCGCCAGTTCGTCGCGTTCCAGCATCCCTTGTTTCCACGTCACAGACTCACAGTAAGACTAGACCCTGTTCCGATTCTCGACCTCGCCTTTTTGGATACTGTTGCCCCTTTTTTTGTATTGCCTGCCTGTGTACCGACCTCTGCCCGTATATTCAACCTCTCTTTTTGAAACTGTCCATTTGTTTTGGAGTCGTGCATTTGTGGGTCCTATCCTCTGTTCCGTTCATGACATTAGTTGTATTTATTTAATTTCCATGTGTATTTTTGTAAATCTAATTTTAAGAATGTCATTGACAGAATTCTGCATGTTCTCTGTTGGACACATTGCCGTCATCTCCTACCATGCGCTTCGAGTTACAGTTGCTTTAGTTTTCGATCCGGTTCTTGTTTTGAATGTCATGAGATTGTGCGCGTGTAGCTAACGAAGCGTCCACTGAGTGCGTAGCTATCTCTGCCATCCCTCACACGCGTTCGACTGCTCGGGCATCCCGCCATCCTCTCGGTCGTGCACGTAAGACTCGGAGCCGGGTCCCGGGGGGCTGTGGCGGGTCGAGCCGGGCCTGCTGGCGGGCGACTGGTCCCGCCCGAGGCAGAGTACGGGGGAGGAGGTGGGAGAGGCCATGTGCTGCTCAGGAGAGCTGCGTTCGGATTTGACGTGCACGCCGAGGCAGGGCGCATGCGTCAAGGTAGAGGGGAAAGGGCACACCCCGGTGGACATCCTGGGAATAACAGCACAGGGGTTACTCTTGTTCTTTCAACACGCAAAATAAATTTAGCTTGAAATAAAAAAAAAAAAAAAAAAAACTGAATGTGTTTTATTATTGTGATTGTGTATACAATAAATGTTTATATAATGTAATAAACGCACACCTAACGTATTATCATAACTGAGTGTTTACATAATACATATTTATAATTAAATCTACTGAATACATTTTTAAAAAATATACACACACACAGCAGCCATTCATAATACAAACGTTTAAAAAGGAAAAGAACATCAATAGATGTCTTTCTTCAGTACAGTTTACATGTTCAAAGGGAGTCGGAAGAAGCAAAAAATATATTTAAAAAATTATCCAGTCATACCCCTTGTCTATAAATCTAGACTCGGTTCACATTAATAAAATGGATTTAGTACTGTGATGTATGCCAAAAGACAAAAAATAATAAAAAAAAAAAAACATGCTTCTCTATCATTTTACCCTTTTACTCCTACAGAGACATACACATTTTCGTTACACTCAAGCTAACATCCAGAATGTCTGACATTTCTGCAGTTTGTCATGGTTTTATATATATATATACGTGTGTATGTGTGGTGATATGTAAAATATATTAGTGGCAATTTTTTTAGACTATTGTTGCAATATTTAATTACATATTTCTTAGGTATTTTTGAATATTTAAATCGTTTCCTGTATCAACAATATTTAAAATAAAAGATGCATCCAACATTTTGCCTATCATCCAGCTAGCGAAGGGGAGCAAAATATTAGCCGAAGCTCTCAGTATAATGCAGTGCATGTTTACACCAACCCCAATAATAAACATGTTAAGTTAATACCGTCTCAAGCTGCCCATTATTATTTTTATAAAGCCGACGCTTGCATTTATTAGAGTCTGTGACTGCGTAGTGAATGTACCTCTACTGTAATACATTATGACATCCTTACCCTTGATTTATGTGAGGCCCGTGGAGTTGGTGTGCAGGCTGCATTGAGTACCAGGAATTCACTGCGCCTCGCTGCAGACTCACAGAGTGATGGAAACCTGGTTGGCTGTACTCTTGACAAAGACAAATACAAAAAAATATCCAAGTTAAACATAATGAAATAATAAGAGTGGTAAACAAAGTATCAGGTACCAGAAGCTCCAGGGGAGGTGAGGCTGTAACCAGCCAGAGTGTGGCCCAGCAGCCCAGCCTTGCCCATGGCGCCATGCAGGCCCGTCTGGTACAAGACACCCCTGCTCACGGCGGGATTCGGGCCGGCTCCTGAGCCCTGGTTGGCTCCGTCTCCCGGTAGGGTCAGAGGGGATGCTGGAGGCGGGGTCTTGGGGTCGAGCCCTCGGCTCACGTGGGAGAAGACGGAGTAGCCGATACCTGCGTAGGGAAGTGAAAAAGATGATGTGAGCAACTGTGATACCTTCACACTTCTTCTTTCTCTTGCACCTTTTCCTGACTGTGTGGAAAGTAACACAATATTGTATATAAAAAAAAAAAAAAGTACAAAAAATTTGAATTAAAGTAAATATTTAGGATGGATAGCTTTGACACAAGAAAGTGCCGAAAGACTGTAAGATGTGTTATACAGTGGTACCTTGACTTATGAGTTTAATTAGTTCCATGACCACACTCATAACTCAAAACACTTACACACAATTTGTTTCAGCCTTTTCCTAAAAAACAAATTAGAAAAAATACTTTATAAAAACATTTTTTTTTCTGAGAAAAAGAAAGTTTCACAACAATTGTGATTCAGTAGGCTGCTGTAATATTAGTCGTTTTTCGCAAAGAATAAAGAATACATGCTTGTGAGTATTGTTATATTGTCTGTCTACATGTGTTGATTCCTATTTGTGTTTAAATATCCATTGCTTTAAGTCAGGGATCCAAAATGTGGCCCGAAGGCCGTTTGCGACCTGCGGTCCAATTTTCTGCGGCCCACAGCATATCCTAAAAATTACATTCACATTTACATTTCCTGCACTTTGCTCCAATTCAAGGGCCGATTTGTGAGCACGTCACATTAATGATGTTCAAGGATGGGAGATGGGATTCATCTGTTGTTCAGTGCGGGGCCAAATCTATTTTAGTAGGATAGAGGGGCGCGGGCCATCCCAAAAATCTTGATAAATCCTAAACTATCGGCCTTATCAAGTTTAACAGAAATGTTATGTATCAGGTTTTTACAATAAGTATAATACAAACAAAATATAATTGCTTGCTTGATTGATTTTAGCGTGTTTAGTAACGTAAAGTCGAAGATTTTCAAAGTGGCCCTTGTATCCTGGAAGGAAATGGTTTGGACACCCCTGCTGTAAGTGAAGGGGGTAAAAAATAGATGATGATCGGGAATCCGTACAGTCACAGTGGAGTTACTTTTGATGACATCACAACGACTGGCAGGTGTGACAACAACTGGAGACAGAAACCAAAGATGGCTACAGCGGTGAAAAAGTCAAGTTTCGAAAAATACACCCCAACACACACACAGGCACCGCACACTTCCTGTGAGGGGACAGACAGCTGCGTGCACACTAGTTCAAGAATATTGGAACAACTTGTGTGTGGATATACTGTATTGCCAACCTCACAGCAGACTTCATACAAATCTTGATTAGAATGGATGCATGTGAATGTTTCTTCTATACCTGAGTGTGGAGGCATGAAGGAGGCGTGAGCTGCTGGTGGAGCCGGGCTGGCACATTTAAAGGCCGGGGGTCTGTGGGGGACCAGGCCGGGTCCGGATGAGACAGGGAAGCTGCTCTCCGACACCAGGAACTGGGCTTCCGGGGAGCGCAGGGGCGGAGCCTGGTGAGAGACATGATCATACACACTCACTGGTGACTTTGTTAGAAACCGTAACCTGCCTCTATTTTGGAGGGAAAGGGACCGAGCCCTTCCAAATAGTAATAGTTTAAACAGTGAATATACAACAAACTATGATCCTAAAACACTTCAATATAATTTAAATCTAATTTTACAACATTAGCCTAAAATATAAATGGCTTATAGTTGATTTTATTTTCCAGAAATGCACCAGAAGTCCACGTGTAAAGTGAAAGCTTGATTTAACGGATTCTGATTTAACAGACTACGGATTTAACTGACGGAAAATAGTTTCCAGTTGGAACTCAAAATCATCCCTCCAATGCACCAGCGAGGTAAATTTGGATAAACTTTAACACTTTTCAAACATTTTCAAGCTCTATCACATTTATACACAACACTTCAGTACTGTACTGGGTGTTTTTAAGCCAGGAAAAAAAGTACATAACCTTTAGGCCACAAAAATAGTGTTACAATTTAACAGACAATTGGATTTAACAGACGACCACTTCGCCCTATTAGTCCGTTAAATCGAGGTTCCACTGTACATGCACATATGGTGAAGACGCTCCATAACTTGCACACACAACCCAGGCTAAACGAATCTCCTCTTTTTTTTTTGGACAATTGCGCAAAGGATGCAGAGTCCTCTAGCACTTACAGCAGTTCGAATGACTAATATTGCAATAGTCCGGTGCAAAGGGTGTATGCAGTTTAAAGTGACGAGTCGTGCGATAATCTGGGACGATGTTGATTGTGCAAATGTTGCAGATACTCCTCAATCAATGTGCAAATGGAGCAGATGCTACTCTGGCATGAGTGGCCAGTATTGGTCAACAACAGATATGCAAATAGTACAGCGTGGCGAGACAACTACAGCGAGTGCACCAGTAATGTATAATTAGCCCCACAGAAATGTGACAACGAACTCAAGTCAAAAAATTGCCAGCATGTTGTAATGGAATTGTAGGTTAGGTGTTTAAGAAGTTGATCGCAAGAGGGAAGAAGCTGATGGAATGTCTGCTAGTTCTAGTTTGCATTGATCGGTAGCGCCTACCTGACCCATAAACCAACAACACATGCATTGGGCCCTACAGAAACATTATTTACTCTAGTCACTTAAATGATTGAATGAAGAAGCTGTTTGCTGAACAGACTTATGATATTGTGTGTGTGTGTGTGTGCGTGCGTGCGTGCATGAGAGAGGGAGAGAGAGAGAGAGAGTGAGCGAGAGAACAGAATGTACCCAAAACATGTTTTACATTGACTTATAACCATAAAATAGGGCTAATGTTGCCAGACGCACTGCCAAAACTACAACAGAACCTCTGCAACTTACTGCAAGGTGTTTTCTCAAGTTAGAAGTGGGCTGAAATATCCACATTTGGGCAGACGCAAAACTACAATGCATCATGAAGCTCTTGTTTTTCGGAGTCTGTAAACACTGGCTGTTTTTTTTTCCTAAAATGAGTCATTTTGATTGGCCCGTGAAGGCTTTGTGTGCGATCATGTGACTGCCTTGTGCTGTCCGATTGGTAAATTGGAGTCAAACGATCATCTAGTGATCACGTTGAATTGGCGAAATGGCGCCCTATGTGGAAGTCGAAAATGAAGTCTAAAAATGGATCGCGTACGCAATCATGGATAAATAAAAGTAGCGGGTGGCATGTTGATCATTGTATTGATTCTTAACATAAATACTCAAGTTAAAGTAAAACATATGGTGCATTCAAACTACTCTGACAAGTACAATGTATCCAAAATCTTACTTGAATAAATGTAACAGAGTAAATGTAGCGCGTTACTACCCACCTCTGCATATCAACATACTTCCTTGACACCAACTATTACATTCCTATTAGCCAGGGCTTTGGCATGGAGTGTCATAGCAAGAGCACAAAAAACACAAACAGATGAGTTTTTCAGCAATGAGCTGAGGATGCACAAACCAAATTCAGTGAATTTGTGAAGAGAGGAACAAGAATAGGGAGGTATGATCATGGTAATTGTATTGAATATTTGGGTTACTTATGAAGCTAAACAGTGTCAAAGAACATTAATACCTCCGCCAAAACAAAGTTTGTGTATTGATGACAGTTTGATGGTTGTTTAAAAACCTTTTCTGGACTCAAACTAGTTTTCCTCGTTTATTAACTTTCAGAACGCCTGTCCTGAGAAGGCTCCGGTGTTTATACTATTAAAACAACATATTTGTTTGATAAAGTAAGGAGTAAAAAGTACATATATCTGTTCTCAAATGTAGGCAGTAAAAGTGAAAAGGAAAAAAAAACAGATGTACAGATACCCGGAAAAAGTATATGTATTTCGTTACTTCCCACCACCGACTGTGTGTGTGCGCGTGTGTGCGCGCGTGTGTGTGCGTACTGACATAAAGGCGCTGGCGACCCGCAGACAGGTCCACGCTGTCGCCATATTGATATTTGTGGCCGGTCACCTGCATGCTCTCCTCGCCTTCGAGCTCCGAGGCATCCAGATCGAGGCCTTTCCTCCTCAGAGTCTGACACCAAATACAAAATAAGAACAGAGGGGGAGAAAAAAAAATATAATCAACAAAATTGATCTAAAGTTGGTGAAATTCCCATACCTCCAGTATGTCGGTGTTGGTGCGGCTCTCGTGTGGCTCGCTGTACTCTGTGTACTTGAGCAGCACTTTGTCCATGTCGGTGCTGGCGTACTGGAAGAGGCGGTCGGTGCTGTTGAAGATGATGAGGGCGATCTCGCAGTCGCACAGCACGCTCAGCTCGTACGCCTTTTTCATCAGGCCGAACTTGCGCTTGGTGAAGGTCACCTGCGATGCAAATATATATATTTCTTCAATCTCACGGCACACTACCAGACAAAAATGTCCAAAAAGTTAATACACAACTGAAGTGTACCTTCTGCCATCAAGTGGAAGTGCATTTAATTGTTCTGCCTCTCACTATACATCAATGGCATAGATAGACGAACGAATATACAATATTTGTCGTGAATAAATAATTTTCGGGCCAATTTTGCACGGCTTGCCTGGTGACTCTCACATCACACTAAAGTGGTTGGGAACCACTGCTGGAGTCAACGTATAAATAAATCATTTGTGATCGGCTCACCTGTCGGTTTCTCTGGTCCAGAATGCGAGAAATTTGTATTTTCTTTCTTCCCATCGCTCCTGTGGTTCACCTATATGAAAACATATTCGCATGTGAGAGGAGCAGAATACAAAAAGCAAAGTGGGTTTAAAAAATAAAAGGTTGTGTTACATGTCGATTCAAATAGTTGCCACAGATTTTTGGGGGGGGGGTCGAAATTTCATTTTCAGTAATTGTAATAGCACTTGCGACGACAAGCATTGGCCCAAAAGATATCTTTTTTTCTTCAATTTAAAAAGTGAAGTTTCATTTGTCCCACTCTTTTTCTAAGACGTTTATTAGGGATGTCGCGATCACTTTTTTTTGCGTCCGAGTCCAACCCTTTGATTTTAAATATGTGCTGATACTGAGTACATATATAAATAACACACACACATAACTCTGCCCAGCGGCAAGTGACCCAGCAAACATTTGACCGTTGGAAAAAACAAAAATATTCTGCTGTAAAGAGAATTAAAATGTTTACTTGCGAAGGAATCACTGATTATTTTTTTGTTGTCTATTCTGTTTGTTGTCAACTATGTCTGATGTCTTGTTCTCGCCCAGCCTTAAACAAAAGACATCAGAAGTACAAGTCTGCAGATGTCTGCATGGTGGCAAGTCCTACATCTCTGCTGAGGTTTTCTAGCCAACGAAAAAAAAAAAAAAATGGCTGTGACTTGGACTAATGGACGTCAATGTCCACGCCACAATCCGTCCATGTCATCACGCATCCTGCCCCTCTTCAGTTCTCATCAGGGCTTCTTAAGCCCATGCATGAGAGAAGAGTGGGTGGCTCGTACAGGTTCACAACTTGCCTTCCCAAACACACATTTTTCCTTCAACTGTTAGCTTCTTGCTATTGGCCAGACGACCTTTTAAAAAAAAAAGTCATCTGTTCAATATTTTTAAACGGATCTCTTGGGGACGAGTACTGCGGTGGGGCACTGCTGCCGGCCCGGTAAGCCAGACGGCGTGGGTGTCAGACTGTGTGGACTTCAGGGGCCACGCTAACTTTAGACCGCATCGCCTCATGGGGGTAAAAATATACCATGCTCTTTCCAAGGGGACTTGAGACGCTTTCACTGAATTAACATTGTTTTCCCATCAGAAATCCATATAGAGTGCTCCGTCACTATATCCCTGCTCAACTATTGCAAATTCCCTGCATTGCGGATTCCCCCCCACCCTTGATCATATTTTGCATAATTTGCTATATCGGGTGGATTTTTAGTGGATTTTGTGGTAAAATAAATGCTTCCTATCTAAAAAAAAAAAAAAAAAAAAAAAAAAAAACCTCAAGAAATATTCATTAAAATACATATTACAAGAAATAAAATATAAATGGTGTACAGTACTACTGTGCATTACTGTATATTTTACAGGTGTTAAAGAGTATAGAAAGTGTTTATAAGCGTATGGTAGAGGTTAATAGGGAAAGATTAATAAGCAGGGAAAGATCATACAGATTGAAAATATGTATAAATAATTTTTAAAAAGATGTGGTCGCTACTTCGTGGATTTCACCTATTGCAGTGGTGGTCCGAAACTTAACCGCCGCAATAAACGTGAGATTACTGTACGATGAAGCGTATAATGCGTGTAGAAATGGATGAAAGTAGATGGGGATCGTACACAAAAGTCCATTTGAAGAACTCTGGGATGGATTGTCGATGAACTGAAACAACTGAGGTGGAACGATGAAAGTGCTGTTGATTCAGTCTCAACTAGTTTGGCGCCAAAAGAAGACGCTAGATTTGATAAGTTTAGCTACATCCGCCGAGAACTGTCCTCTTGGCATGCTTTTTGGAATCTCCACCAAGGAAATAATATATTTTCCATGTGCGTAGTCGCATTTTGATTGTTTAATGTATTGTTACACGTGGCTCTCCTTTCCCACATGCGAGGGCATTAAAGTAAGTAAACTCATGAAAAATGATTGCTGAAGAAAGATTTTCAAAATAGTGGGGGTGTGAATGATGAACCATGATATAGCAGGGATACAATCTATATTTATATGATATACTAGTATATAGTGTTATATTAGTGAAGGATAAAGCCATAAAAAATAAATAAAGCAAAAGCAGGGTGTGTTAATCTTTGAAAGTTTATTGCTGATCCAAACTCAGATTCTTACACCTTGACGGATGTCTGCACTCCAACGAGTACCACTCTTCTGAACTCCTGAACTGTCCGTCTAGTCCAGAGGAGTTTCCACTGGTTTTTCCCCCCTCAATAATGCACATGTATTTCTATATTTAGAGGCATGTCCCCCATACTGATGATGCCTTAGCGGATATGGCAGTAGCGTTTCCCACGACCCCTGAAGTGTGCCGCGGACACAGGCATCTTGGGCATTTGGGGAGGAAATGCCCACCACATTACCTTATAAAGGGCCAAGATACGCATATTCATATCAAGTCTTATCGATGGTCAGGGAGGAAGTCATTTGGGAGTAATTTAACTAACGTCAATGCATCAAGTTTAAAAATCTATGTATTCATATAATCCATATTAAAAGAAGTTGAACAATATAGAGTTATTCTGGAAAATCAGTTAACAGTCAGACTTCACTGGAACATCGAAAACCGTGGTTCTCGAACTTTTCCCACCATGTACTTGCATAGTAGGCCTGAGTTTTCATAAAAAAACAAAAAACGACACTGGTAATAATGTTGTAAGCCATTGCGAAGTTATGCAGCTCGCACATTAACAGTGCATAAATATAGGAATATAATATACTGCACTTAAATAATAACGCAATTAAAACTTATTGCTCAAAAGTTCAAGAAAAAAAACAAATCTACCTATAATACATAATTAAAACAAAACATTCTTAAAGTTTAGATGCAAATGTATTGAATTTAAAAGTTAAATACAATCGAACTGTACTGAGGCGATGACTCTTTTGGGTACCACTAAAGTTACAAGTGAGAATTTGAGAATCACTAGTCCTAATTCCACAAGTGTTTTATCTTTGGCCTTTTGTTGTTGTTGTGATAACACCACAGAAGGGTCCCAGTAATACCAAAAGAGAAAAAATGAGATGAACACCATAGAACTGGCATAATTTGAGCAATACAATAAATTATACATCACATGTACACACAAATAAAATTGTTATCACACAGATGCTAACGCACTGTAAATACTGTAGCATAATGGCTAATGACTAGTGTGGAAATGACCAGAGAAGCTTGCCAACAAATTGTGTCCTGTTCTCCCTTCATGATGTGGCTGCCAGGCGTCTTCAAAGGTTGATCAGTTTTACTTTGTTTGTTATAACTAATTTAATTCAAACGTTACCCGCAGAGTTACTTGTAAACTATGAAGTAGAACACAATCCATGTCCCAATTTGTGGGTTCCCTCTTGCGCCTCAAGGCATGTTATTGCTTCGGCCGGAAGTTGTATACGTGAATGGGGGAGGCAACAAGGGCTTCTGAGTGAGAGATTCTTTTTGTTTTATAGAGTAGGTTATCAGTAGAGTTGGGTACGGGCGGAATATTTCTGGCAAATTCAATGAAGCATAATAAATGATTTAGAAAAACTTAGTTGGACAGGTAGGACATGGGAATAAATGAACAGTAATAGATATGAATTTATATTATTTTACATACAGTAAAAATGACCATATTGTTTTGAGCTGCTGTAAGCAGACATGTACACAAACTACTATTTTAAACACATGTACTGCACTTATGTTTTTTTCTTTTTGTTGTCATAATTGATTTATTTTTAGGGTATCAAACTTTTATTCGACAAACTGTTTTAATGTACACATCTATATACAGTATTTATATGTTCCTGTACTATATATACTGTAAATAGTGTGCCAGAATTTATGACTCACTTATCATGTTTTTGAACATGCTTATTTTATTATTTGATTTTAATGATTTTATTTGTAAATCTGCTTAATAGCTTATTAATTTAATTGTGTGTACATATAAACAACAGAATGTGATGAGCTATATGGCACATGCCAAAAGATTTGTGCTTTTATAAGATTTTCTGTTCGTAAATCTTTATAGTGGATACAAAGTCTCCACACTCCTGTTCAACTGCGGTATATAAAAAAAAAAAAAATGAAACCAAGATGCAGTAAATCATTCCAAAACCTTTTCCACCATTGTCTCCTACAACATGTACAACTCAATTAAAAAAAAAAATCTGTTAAGGGGAAAAGTAAGAAATGTCAAATAACCTGGTTGCATAACTGTACACACCCTCAAACTAATACTGTGTAATACTATATTACAGCACTCAGTCTTTTTAAGTGGGAGTCGATCAGTGTGCCACGTCTTTTACGTGCCAATATTTGCCCACCCGTCTTTGCAAAAAAGATGAGGGTGTCTCATGTGGGTAGACTTTTTACATCCACTGAGTATATACACATAAATGATATGCTGTATATCACGGGTGTTTGGCCCAAACCTGTCCAAATTTGGTAAATGTAATGTTTTTCACAAATCCATACTATTGGTCAGTCCCCATGTAGATATGTTATTTATACAAATTATTAACTAATATAAAGTGTTACAAATTGATTGCTCTTTGATGATGCAATGTTAATGGCTTTTGTTTGCTTGTTTTTTTTAGGGGTTTTGGAGATGCAAGGCTTCCACCCGACGCCAGTCAATGTTTCAGTTATCGGTAAAGACAAAGCTAAATTATTATTATTTTTAGAAATCAAGTTTATTCCTGCTCGTTCCTTCAAATTTCCATATATTATTTAGCATCCTTGGGTCCCTTGATAGGCCTTCCATAGAAGTATTTCTTTTTTTATGGATTATTATTTATAACTTGCTAATAATATTACAATACAAAATATAACAAATATAAAAATTTATATAATCCATCCATTTTCTTTACCGCTTATCCTCACTAGGGTCGCGGGCTGCTGGAGCCTATCCCAGCTATCTTCGGGCGGGAGGCGGGGTAGACCCTGAACCGGCCGCCACCCAATCGCAGGATATATATATATATATATATATATATATATATAATTATTATTAGTCTCTGGGTAAAGTTTCCGACTTTGAAAATTCCTTCAATTTCAGTAGTAAATGCTGTCAAATTGTCCGATGATCAAATTCTAAGTGAGGACAATTAAAGGCGCTTATGCTCAGACACTTTATTAGGTACGTCTACATTGAACTTTACATAAATAATAAAGAAGGTGTTTGTTATTGTGGTTGGAGTTTGCAGTCGCGATGCATTTCTACATCGCTGTACACGGCAAGCTCAATAATAAATGTGTTGTTGATGAATACCTCTCTTTGAGTGAACACGATAAAGGCAGTCGTAAAGATAGAAACATTTGCTGGATTTGTTCACCATTACACGTGGGGGGGGGGGGGGGGGGGGGGTCAAGCAGTTCAACAATGGGGCCTTCGCCAAGTGCAGTAATGTGCAGGAAATATTTGTCTAATTTTAACAGGAGATAATTGAATTGCCTTGATATTTTTGATAGAGTCAGCATAGCAACAGAACTGAATATATCTATCTGTGTATCCATCTGGGCACGATGCAATTTCCACAGCAAAGAGTGGACGCCATACTTCCAAATAAGATTTAAAAAAAGATTTCCGCGCACAATTTACCCTGTTGAACTGCTGACGTCGGTTTAAGAATAGCCTGGAGTTGCTGAGCATCTTTTTTTATTAATAAAGACTCGGCTTCTTGCACAGCAACACAACAAGTTATTTGGACACAGAAATTAAATATGCAGCAATCTCACCTCTCTATCCTCACACTTGTTGAAGGCCCTTGCACATCAATGAACGCACAGGAGACGTCCGATCCAGAGGAGGAAGTTTGTGTCTGTGTCAATCGAGATTACAACCTGATGTAGAAGGAGAGCGGTGCCCTCACACAGCTGGCTGACTCAACCCGCCCTCCTCCTCCTCCTCCTCCTCTTCCTCTTCTTGTCACCATGCATACAGGCCAATCCAAGACATGGACTTCAATTTCTACATTTTTGCATCAATGGACCACCTAGTAGTAACACACTGAATATTGTTACAGTTAATAACACGTTCCTATGTGGAAATGTTTTTAAAGCACAATCAATGTATATCAGGGGCGGACAAAGGTTTTGTGTTCGAGGACTACATTTGATTTTCAAAACAGTCAAATGAGCCAGGTCATCAAAAAAGGTCAAATTGTTTGTAAAAATGTGACATACAAATTATATAATTTTTTATTTATTAATGCACACCAGGGCTTGACATTAACGCCTGCCAACTAGCCAAATGCGGATGGATTTCCGCAGGGGCGGGTAACATTGCCACTCCCACTTGCCACTTTGGTGGGTTCAATTTTATGTGTATATTTTAAGAAACTCTCAAACTTCTCAACTGGTACTGAAACAGGATGTCACCATGAAACTACTGCGTCATTAATTAGATTGAGGTCTGCCATGTATTTCGTTTGGATTTGACCCATTGCCTGTGACAGCCATTACAAAGAAAATACAAAACAAAAAGTGAACAGGAAACATATTCACTGATTTACAACCCCAATTCCAATGAAAGTGGCACATTGTGTTAAACAGAAATTGATGTTAAAAAAACAGAATACAATGATTTGCAAATCAGTTCAACCTATGTTTAATTGAATACACTAAAAATACAAGATATTTAATGTTCAAACTGATAAACTTGATTGTTTTTTAGCAAATAATCATTAACTTTGAATTTTCTGGCTGCAACATGTTCCAAAAAAGCTGGGACAGGTGGCAAAAAAGACTGAGAAAGTTCAGGAAGTCTCATCAAACACCTGTTTGGAACATCCCGCAGGTGAACAGGCTAATTGGGAACAGGTGGGTGCCATGATTGGGTAGAAAAGGAGCTTCCCTGAACTGCTCAGTCATTCACAAGCAAAGATGGGGCGAGGTTCACCTCTTTGTGAACAATTGTGTGAGAAAATAGTTGAACAGTTTAAGGACAATGTTCCTCAACGTACAATTGCAAGGAATTCAGGGATTTCATCATCTACGGTCCACAATATCACCAAAAGGTTCAGAGAATCTGGAGAAATCACTGCATGTAAGACCTTTGATCCATCAGGTGGCACTGCATCAAAAACCGACATCAATGTGTAAAGGATATCACCCCATGGGCTCAGGAACACTTCAGAAAACCAATGTCAGTAAATACAGTTCCGCGCTACATCCGTAAGTGCAACTTAAAACTCTACTATGCAAAGCAAAAGCCATTTATCAACAACACCCAGAAATGCTGCCGGCTTCTCTGGGCCCGAGCTCATCTAAGATGGACTGATGCAAAGTGGAAAGGTTTTCTGTGTGTGTCCACATTTCAAATTGTTTTTGGAAATTGTGGACGTCGTCTCCTCCAGGCCAAAGGGGAAAAGAACCATCCGGACTGTTATGGACGCAAAGTTCAAAAGTCAGCATCTGTGATGGTAAGGGGCTGTGTTAGTGCCAATGGCATGGGTAACTTACACATCTGTGAAGGCACCAGTAATGATGAAAGGTACATACAGGTTTTGAAGAAACATATGCTGCCATCCAAGCAACGTCCTTTTCATGGACGCCCTGCTTGTTTCAGCAAGACAATGCCAAACCACATTCTGCACGTTACAACAGCGTGGCTTCGTAGTAAAAGAGTGCGGATACGAGACTGGCCTGCCTGCAGTCCAGACTTGTCTCCCATTGAAAATGTGTGGCGCATTATGAAGCGTAAAATATGACAACGGAGACCCCGGACTGTTGAACAGCTGAAGCTGTACATCAAGCAAGAGTGGGAAAGAATTCCACCTACAAAGCTTCAACAATTAGTGTCCTCAGTTCCCAAATGTTTATTGAATGTTGTTAAAAGAAAAGGTGATGTAACACAGTGGTAAACATGACCCTGTCCCAGCTTGTTTGGAACGTGTTGCAGCCATAAAATTCTAAGTTAATGATTATTTGCTAAAAACAAATTTGATCAGTTATAACATTAAATATCTTGTCTTTGTAGTGTATTCAATTAAATAAAGGTTGAACATGATTTGCAAATCATTGTAATCTGTTTTTATATGTTTAACACAACATCCCAACTTCATTGGAATTGGGGTTATACTTGCAGGGAAACAGATTGACTATTTTGAGGACGTGACACAATGCGATGCGCTAAAAATAAGAAATGTACGCAGTACCTAGCTCCCCCCCAAAAAAAAAAAAAAGACAAAAAGTGTCCGCTGATGCAATAGATAGCAACAAATGACCTCCGGGGAATTGTGCGCTGAACTCATAGTGTGCTGGGGGACGTTTTTGTTCCTCACGGAGGTGTTTGTTTATGCCATTAGTGCCTTAGTCTACACACTGTGCGAGCTACCACAGGGAAAAACAGCATGCGTCACATTCTATGTCCTCACCACCACTGCCAGCAGAACTGTGGTGGCATCTGTAAAGCTGATATTGACGCTAGAGTTGAAAAAGAAAGTTATTTTCACTTTTTTTTAATGACTAAAAATGAGACGGTGAAAGGCAATTGCGGCCAATGAATGCCAGTTGGGGACCTTGTAGTTATAGTAATAGGTGGGGAAGTGGGTTCTAACTATGCTCATGGCAGTGCCCCTGGCGTCGGGCCCCTCTGGCTGGATGGCTGCTTGGCGTGGGGGCTCCCGTCTCATGCCCGTGGCTGCTCTCCGGATCACCCCCCTTATCATAGCAATTATGACCATACAGCACTTGAATCCAATATGTCATTGTACTAGTTATATAATGCTTTACTTTCAGCATCTTGTTTACAGCTAGTGCTTTGTCTTTTGTTGTCTTCTTTTTTCTATATTATTTAGTTACCTTTTCACTCTCTCTCTCCCCTTTTATTTTTGTCACGTCCCTTTAAAAACTTTGTTGTCTTCTACTAAACGACTGCAATTCTCAATAAATATCCAACAGAATACAAAGAAACCACAGTGGCAGTTTAAAAAGGGATTATATAATCTTACTTTTGTATTGACCTACTAACCGAACTAGACAAAAAAAAAAAAAAAGTGTGAAATTAAACAACCAAGTTAATTTCTTGGTTTCCATCCATTTCCGAAAGTGTCTGTAAGCGACACCCACGAGATCTAGCCCTTTGTTTAACATGCATTCGCCGCCAAGTGCTCACGCCAAGATGACCGGCCCTCAAAACGAACAGTTTTCAGCAAGACAAGAAAGAGTGTGAAGCATGTCACAGACCTGGGAAATGTTTGAAATTGTGTGAAAAATTTCACAATACGTCTCCTCAAAAAAATACTTGAAGCAAAAGCCATTTAAGAGTTATAGAAGGTGCTCGAGAGGCCTTCCTGTCACTTTCCTGAAACTTCTCACTTCTGCTTTCGGCAAGTTAGAGCATGTGGCAAAGCCATAGCTTTCAGAAATGGCCTGCATTCTTTTCTTTGTTCCTGATTCATGCTAACACTGCAGCTCTGCTTACTTTTGACTTTAACATGATCCATGAACTGAGCAATACATTTCCAAGGATGTCGACTTCGATGCATTTCTGTGACTCTTCCAGTCTTTCTGTAGCTCGGTTGCAACTTGCAGATGACACCTGTTGTGAATTTCGCAATGCATCTCCTTGTTAGAGAACAGCACGTTGTGCAAAAAGTACTAAAACAGTGAACGGCTGGACATCTGCATTCAAAGGTTTAGTGAAGGTCAAATTCATTTCAACTGGAAGGGCTAATGCAGTTTAGGTTCATGTTGAAATTTCATACAAAAGCCTGATATATCAAATTTTTGGTGATGGCGAAGTAGCGTATGTTTAAAAAAATGCATCGGTAACATGTTTTTGCGCTCCAAATAAATTCTGTCAGTGCTTCCATATTTGTCATCAGGATTTAATTACGGGCATTCAATCACTGTGTTTGGTGTTCCAAAAGAAGAAAAAGTCCATTGTGGCTGGGAAGTTGGTAATCTGGGAATTGGACGCACATCACATGGGTAGAGGGGATATTGAGAGGAGGAGGGGGAGACATTCACGTGCCCTCGGAAACGCCATACTTATCATGTAGGCGCACTTTTTTATGGGCTCTACTTGACTACAAGACAACTTTTGAAACTTTAAAGCTGAAGATGACACATTCTTACAGTCAGCGGTCCGTCGTTGTCTTGTCTCTACTGGGGATTCTATCGGCCATTATGTCCGTTTTATCGGTCATTCTGATCTTCCAGCTGCAGCCTCAACACACGGCCGTCAGGGAGTCCACCCCGTCGGTCGTGCCCCCTCACGTCAGGGCCTTCCTGCCGCCGGTGTCCACGGTGCTCTCGGCTCTGTCGCTCACCCTCAACCTTAGCGCCGTGGTGGTGTGTCTCCTACACGGCTACTTTTCCACTGAAGTTAGTCGAGGAGAGCTGGACACCGAAAGGTAAGGGAACATGTTTCGAGAAAAAACGGCTGTTCGTTAAGGCACCATGCAACGTTTTGGACGTTACGGCTGTTTGGAAACCGCTGTGACCGCTTGACGCTCAATTACTATTCATAAGTACGTGGAGTCATTTGGAGACGATGCTTTTATATATTTATATATATATATATATATAGAAGATTTGCAAATAATTGTAGCCTATTGTATATCCCAATTTCACTGGAGTTGAGGTTTGTAGCTTATATGAAATAGAATTTTCTCAAATGTACACAGTTTAGTTTATGATATATATATATATATATATATTATATTTATTATATTTATTATGATATATATATATGTAAATTGGAGAAAATTATATTGGTTTGTAGCTTATATGAAATAGAATTTTCTCAAATGTACACAGTTTAGTTTATGATATATATATATATATATATATATATATATATATATATATATATATATATATATATTATATTTATTATGATATATATATATGTAAATTGGAGAAAATTCTATTTCATATAAGCTACAAACCTCAACTCCAGTGAAATTGGGACATACAATAGGCTGCAATTATTTGCAAATCTTTTTTTCAACCTATATTCAATACACTACAAAGACAAGATATTGAATGTGCGAACTGATAAACTTTATGTTCATGTTTTTTTTGTTGTTTTTTTTAAACGTTTTGAATTTGATGCCTGCAACATGTTCCAAAAAATCTTGAAAAGGAGCACGTTTACCACTGTTTTACATCACTTTTCCTTTTAACAACTCAATAAGTGTTTGGCAACTGAGGGCAGTAAGAAACGATTTGTAGGTGGATTTTTTCCCCATTCTTGCTTAATATACAACTTAAGTTTCGCAACAGTCCGAGATCTCCGTTGTCATATTTTGAGGTACATAATGCGTCATACATTTTCAGTGGGAGACAGGCTAGTAGTCCAGTCTAGTACTTGCACTCTTTTACTACAAATTTACACTGTTGTAACACATGCAAAATGTGGCTTGCCGTTATCTTGCTGAAATAAGCAGGGATGTCCCTGAAAAAGACTTTGCTTGGATGGCAGCATATGTTGCTCCAAAACTTGTATCTTTCAGCTTTAATGATGCCTTCACATGTGGTGGTGGTGCCTTGACAGATGTGCAAGTTACCCATGTTATGGCCACTAACACCCCCCCGATACCATTACAGATTCTGGCTTTTGAACTTTGTGCTGATAAGAATCCAGATGGTCCTTTTCCTCTTTGACCTGGAGGACACGACGTCCATGATTTCCAAAAATAATTTGAAATGTGGATTTGTCACACCACAGCACACTTTTGCACTTGCGTCAGTCCATCTCAGATTAGCTCGGGCCCAGAGAAGCCGGCAGCATTTCTGGGTTTAGTTGATATACGGCTTTTGCTTTGCATGGTAGTTTTAACTTGCATTTGTAGCTGTAGCGACCAACTGTGTTAACTTACAATGGTTCTCTGAAGTGTTCCTGAGCCCACGTAACATTATCCTTTACACAATGATACCGGTTTTTAATGCAGTGCCGCCTGGGGGATCGAATGTCACGGGCATTCAATGTTGGTTTTCAGCCTTGCCGCTTTTTGTGCGATTTCTCCTTATTCTGTGAATCTTATTATATTATGGACCATAGATGATGAAACATAGGTACAGTACACCATCTTCATACATTGCAATGTAGTTGAGTAACATTTAAATCAAGTTGTGATTAAAGGTTGACTGTGGCCGCCACTGTTGAGCTCCCCATACCTCTGCCTCTCAAATCCAATAAGCCTGTCAAAACAATAGCCTTCCTTTCATTCCATAGTCAGCGCAAGGCCTTTAGCTCTCACTTTCCCACGGCGGCTTATAAATTCAGCGACTCCCCCTGCCCCTGGAACTTCCAAGACAATCTGAATAATAATGAGCTTCTAAATATGTCAACACATACACGTGCAACATAACAAGCTGGTTTGTAAGACCATAATTTAGTCAACGTATGATGTTCATCTCCACAGAGCAGACAGGTTCCTATTGGACAGCAGAGCCGTGCGACATGTGGCCATCGGACTGTTCTGCCTGGGAGTTTCGGTCTATTTAGCAGGTATGAACTAAAGGTGGGAATCACACACACACACAGACACTATTGTCATCATATTTGGCGATAGTATCACGATAGCGTGTCATGTGAGATAAATTAAAATGTCAGGAAACACATCTACAATAAGTGGCTTCCGAATTCAAATTGAATAATTGAAGCATGTGTGAGTGAACCAGTGTTTTTGTAAAATAATGTAACAATACTAAAAGTTACAAAATATCACAACCTTGACAAAATTAAACATGCTTTTATTGGTTGTTTTTTAGGAGAACACATTTAATAGGACAACGGCAATTTTGATATGTGATCCTAATGTAGTGATAACGATACATACATTACAATATTGATATTTGAATATCAATTCTGCACCCTAAGCGATAGTGATCCAAGAAGTCACCCTATCGCTATTTGATGTTGGTGTATCAATATGGTACCACCAGTGATAACATTATATCACAATATCGTTATTTGATGCACTTGCATCATTAGCGTAACACAAGCAATAAAAGATACAGTACATCATATTTCATGCTTGCACCATAATTGATGTTATCACAATATCGCTTATATATATATATATATATATATATATATATATATATATATATATAATGGGGGTTTAGCAATACTTTACTATATGAACTAATGATATGCTGGTGTATCCATACCATACCGTATGAGTAACACTAAACAACAGCAGGGGGTGTCCTTGACAGCTAATGTCCAAAATGTCAGCCGTCAACAACCGAGAAAGAAAAGAGCTGTTCTCGTCCAGCGAGCTCAAGAGAACAATGTGCCCTTTGAGCGGCATCCATGACTTGAGTGTTTTTTAAAGCCGAACCTGGTAGCGCTGGAAGGCTCTGTTCTGCTGAGCAGCTTGTGCTTGGGGGAGGTGGGCTAGGCTGTGAAGGGGGTTAGGACCTTGACCACCCCACTTCAATCAAAGAGGTAGCAGAGAGAAGTAGCAGAACATGAGGAAAGGTCGGGAAGTGTTGTCACAGTCCAGAGTTGTGCTTCTCTCCTGTGTCCCTTGGCATGCCTGGATCCACTGTCCTTTTTCTGCACACAAAATAAGACAGGTGTAAGACACGTCGCCCCTTTTGTCAAGTGTCCAACTGTCCAAAATGGACAGATGAACATTGAATGCCACATAAAATTATCCGTTGAATAGATTTTCCCCATTTAAATGAATTGAAATGCCATTAATCTGCTTCAGCTCCCAGAAAAGAAAAAAGTTCTTTTTTTTTTATAAAGAAAAAAAAAGTATTATTTTATAAAGAACATAAAATATAACAGACAGTAAATAAGTTTTATAATGTGTAATTACTGTATGTATTATGGTATTCGAGAGTTGGGTGTGTGCCTTTTAGGAATCTGGCCGGTTAGATGCATGTGAGCGTCTGGGTGTGAGGTGTGGCCTGTAGCAGTTCCTTGAAACTGTTCTCATTTTGTATGCATGTGTTTGACTGTTTGTCCTGCTCAATAAGCTCTCCTTGCCCACATGCGAGGGCATTACAGTACCTGCTTCATTTGTATTTATTTTTTTCACTTCACACAAGTGGTGCATATCTAGAGCTTTAGCTTGTAACTTACATGTTGACTCGCAACACAAAGTTTATATAAAAAAACAAAAAAAAAAAAAAAAAAAGACAAATGACGACTTATTACTCAAAGAACTCGTGTGATACATCTCAACTGACAGAGTAACATCTTTGTATGTTGGGGAGGAGCTCTCTTTAGCCTGGGTTGATAGTGGAAGTTACAGAGAGTCCTCACCGCATGTGTATGTAAATGCACACTTCTGGTGCATTTTTTCCAAATCAAATCTGTAAGCCATTTATTTTTAAAGGGTAATGTTGTAAAATGAGCTTGAAATTATATTTAGCTGTTTTGCGACTATACTTGACATATAGACAGTTTAAATTATCGATACAGGCAATTCAAAACATTTTGGGGAGGATCGATCACTCATGTTTATTTCGCTATTAATCACAAAGTGAACTAACTTTCTTCTCTCATCTCTTTCCCGACAGCAATGTCCATTTTTATGTTGCTCATATTTGAGGCAGAGACGGGTGTCGCCAGCGCTTGCGTCCTGGCCTCCGGCATTTTGATCCTTCTAGTGGTGGTGATCCACTCTCTCGTCAAGGTCTCCCGAGTAGCTAAACGCGGCAGTGTAGACCATCTCGAAACGCTCTTTTGCAACAAGCACAGAAGCAGCAACAACAGCCCCGTGTCTTGGCCCTGCGAGCTGAAAATCGGCGTGGACAAACTGCGAGTGCCCCGCATACCGTCGCACCTCCAGCATCACATGTCGTTCACACCGCCCAGCAGCCCCAGACACCAGCGGCAGCACCACCCGCAGGAAGAGTACTCCCCCGTCGGAGAAGAATTGCAAGGCCACTCGAGCAACGTGGACGGCCACAGTGGCGGCGGCAGCTGTCCTCGGTCACACAGGAGCTTATCTTCAGACTCGGTTTTACTAAAGGCTAAACCCTGGAATGGTGTCAACAACGAGATGAGGAGTGTCCTGGCCCGCAAATCGGGGATTAACGCAAAAGACTCGACGCTTGTGTGAAGAAGAGGATTTCAATAAGTGAGTGTGGAAACGCAACTGACTCTTAATACCTTTAAGGATTCCAGACCACATGGAAATGGAGCTAAAAATCCACTCATGACTCTATTAAGCTTTTTAAAGTTGACTGATAAATTAATTAAATTGTGATAATCTATTGGATATTATTTGTAATATACTTTTATGCAGTAAAGTATGCCATGAGAGATTATCAAATGTGCCGCAGAAAATTATTTTCACTTAATTTGTCTGAAAATGATATTTATTTTTTTACTACAAATGTATTTCCGTTCATCTGTCTATGCTAGGCACTTATCGTGACAGTCAGAACAAATAAATGCTCAACAGGCCCAGATTTGAAGTCAATGTGACTAAATTGAGAGAATCGTCATCATTATTTCATTATATATACATTTTGTGACCTTTTTTTGAAAAGGTGTGTGTGTGTGGGGGGGGGGTGCCATGTGATTTTTTTTTTATTTTTCAATGTAAAATATGTGCCTAGACTCAATAAAGTTTGGGAAACACTGTTATAATGAGTGGGGAGTAATGGTACGCAAGGAATCACAGATTTTCAGATTTTAAGGCCACACGGTTCACATTCGGCACCATAAGGGAGCAAAACGCATAAAAAAACTCGTGAAAACAGGTACACATTTTAAACCCCTTTCCTTTTCTATTGTGCTTGACCTCATTAGTGTCCGGGGCAAACTGGAGGGAATCCCAGGTGACTTTGGCCCAAATGTTTATGGCTAGCCATGATGTTTGCTAGCCAGAGGCTCAATTTCTTGATAAATGTTTCCTTGATCCATGTTTGTTGTAATACATTAATGTCTTCTGTGTATTGTTTATGTAGAGTGTATGTTATGGAAAAATATGATTTATTTTTTAGTACGTTTCTGATCCCAGGGAGCAACCATTTTAATTAATATTTTTTTTAAATCTCAGCTTTATTCCTCAGATATATTTTTCAAATATTTGTACACACTGTGCCATCGTTGTTATGTTGTCTCAAATGATTTCTCACCAATGTGAATTAAATTAATACTTTAAAAAAAAGGCTTGTTCTGTTATACTTGGAAAGTGTGCTGTTTGAAGGTATTACTGACCTTGGACATAGCACCGTCATGAGGAAGATGAGGTGGATGAGGCACGCGAAGCAGCAACAAAGGGACTGGGAGAAGGGTTTGCATCGTGCAAAATTAATGCAGGTGGATGGCGGGGGGAAACAAACAAACCTCAGAAAAATGTGATACAAAAAAAGAAAAAACAAATGACTGGGTGATAATTAAAAAAAAAGAAGAAGAAGAAGAAGAAGAAGATACAGATATATTACCGCTGCTTCCTTACCTGCGTCCTTGAGAGATGCTCATCTGCTCCCTCATGCTGATGGCTTGTCGCAGCAGGCTGTCAATGTTTTTGAAATACACACTGCTCTTGGCCATGCTTCTCACAGCACTGCATTGACAACAACAAAACATCACTAAAGGGAATTTCTATGCGTCGTTATAACAAACCTGCATGCATATTCGACTGAGTTGGAGCCCAACAAACCTGCATGCATATTAGACTGAGTAGGAGCCCAACAAACCTGCATGCATATTCGACTGAGTAGATGGCTCCTTGGCTCTGCTCCTCCCAGCTCTGCATGTCTGTCTATAAGAGAAACGATGGGGGGCAAAAGGCCCATGGAAAGTGAAAATTAATGTCCTCTAAATCTGACACACCAGAGAAGAGTGTTGTTAACAACCCTGGTAAAATGGAAAAAAGTCTATTGAATGAATTTCCGACCCTTGCTCTTCTTTTGTCTCCGTGATGTGCGCATATTTAAGGCTAACAATGAGCCACACTAAGTGGCCACATCATCTTGAAAGTGTGTGTAGGGTGGATGGTTGATACCTTATGCTGCACCAACTCAGGTAGGGACCTCCTGACATGCTCCTGCAGTCTGTACAGAGCCACGGACGGCTCGTTAGCCAGAACGTACATGCTCTCCGTGAATTTGTCACTCACTGTAGATGAAAATAAATCGAACAAAGTAAGAACGGCAGAAATAAAATTGGTGGTGCAACACTTTAAAATGACACTGTCGTTCGTGGCTAGCGAGCTAGCTAATTTAACTTGAAAAACGAGGAAATGCGTACAATCAAATGTGCGCCACTTACCTCGTCTAACTTTAAGCTGCATCTCTTGGTCTTCCATGGCGAAAGATGAAAAATTACTCCCACAAATACCGAAGCAACTGCAGCTTTAATGCGACTTTTGGCTCTCTAATCCGCGCTACTTCCGTGTTTTGGTTGGTGGTGTGCAACGCCAATAGGCTCCGGGCCGAAAATGAATACACATGACGACAACAGTTCCCGCCTTCACGAAACATATTTCACGTAAACGCGATATATTCAGTCCTAATATGGTTCAGTTGAATGTCTTTCGATAATTAATGTTTAATTGAACAAAATTCAATGTGTTTTGCCACTCCTCGACGACTATCGTGACACGTGAGATAACTTACTTTCACTTTTGCCACAAGGAAGTTGGCGCACATTAGGCAGCAAAAGCTGGATGTGCTGAGTCGACGACGTCGTGACTGAATTTCTACTTTTCAACACTTTTTATCCACTTCACTTACTCACGTTTTCCCTCACAGCGGTGATAATGGACATAGGAGGAGACCAAGACCCAAATAATCACACATCAAGTGCAAAGTCTTGTGAATACAGAGGTGAGAAGAACAAAGCATGTGCCTCACGACACTATCTGTAGACTTTGTTTTTAAACGATCTCGTTATAACGAGATCTACTCAACCAAAGAACTCCACTATAGTTTAGTTTTCAGATTGCTATGGTTAAAATACACATGCAATTGATCAATACTCGGCACACCTGCAATACCAATAGAGCTTTACAAAGTTAATCTTTTGAGGTCTTCATCTAAGAATCGTTTTATTATGGTGGTAGTATTTTGCATTGAGTGATGTTACTGATATTTTATTTCCCTCAACTGACTGGTACACCCTGGACTGGTCGCCAGGCAATCGCAGGGCGCATGTAGACAAACAACCATTCACATTCATACCAATTGCACATAATGCATGCTTTTGGTATATGGGAGGAAGCCTGGAGAAAACAGACAAGATTTAGAGTCAATATTCGAACCCTGAACCTCAGAACTGTGAGGAAAATTTTCTAACCACTAGTGAACCGTGATGCCAAGATAATTAGAGTTACAGTAAATGCACTATTAGGCTGCAAGCAGCATCACTGGCATGGAAACAGGAGCTCAGAACATTCAGAAAGAGATGCTCTCGTCACCTTAAAAAAAGTCCACGATTGTTCATTTTCCACAGTCAATCAATTGCATATAAGTCAAATGTCAATCCCTATTAGAGCATTGGCAATTTTTGAAACGTTTCCATTTAAATGCATGTGTCTCACATGAACGGCCTTGTATATCCAGAGAATGCCGACGCGGATGAAGAGGGTCTGTTCAACCATTCGACCACGCTCACCAACAGGCAGCGTGGCAATGAAGTTAATGCACGCCCAACAAAGTTAGACTGTGAGTATATAGTGTGGTCATTCAAACTTTAACATTTCTTTTTTGCAGATCACGGCTCTATGAATGTATGGTTGTCTTTTTCGTTATAAGCTCTGTCCATACATCAGCTCGCCGCCCAGGGTGAGGTTTTGCAAGTGGCAGTCCAACTAAATAAAGGTGAGGCTGAGGCATCTGGATGTGACTGAACCGACATCCTAGTACACAAATATTGTCAAACACAAGGGTTCTTAAACTGAGGTCCAGGGACTGTAATTTGGGGGTCTGCAAATTTGTAATAAATTATGTTTTATTATTTTAAAAAGTCCAAAAATAAAAAGTCGACACACCCCTGTTCAAATGCACAAAACACATTTCCCCACATTTTTTGGGAGATTTTGGCCATAATTCCAAAACCGGTCAGTGTTAGCACAAAACCTTCAGGCTTTTGCTATAAAGTAAAAATAAAGGAAAAGCCTACTAGAATGTTTTGAACTTTATTTGGCATTAATCAGGTATTTTAAATGGTGGCAGGTGTGTGCTGACTCCCATTTTAACATGAGTTTGAATGTGAGGTGAATTCTGAACACTGCCATGTCCCAGTAATGTGGGTGTGCACAATTGTACAACCACATAATTTCACTTGTTTATTTTTACTTCGTCTCTTGAAAAAAAAAAATATATATATAAAAAAGAGCTGTTGAGGTTATGGGTCCCATTAATGGTTGAAAAAGTTTTGAAATGATTTACCTTAGTCTAATTTTTTATATCACAAAAATCTGGCATTTGAACAGGGGTGTGTAGAGTTTTTATATCCAATGTATCATATAAATATGACATCCCTGCATGAATAGCCGACAAAAGGCATTACAGGAATAAAGTCATATTTTGTTTTAGAACAATAGGGTGTATTATTATTATTTTTTTACAATATAGTCCTGTCTTTTCCAGAATACAATCGTAATATCATGAGAATAAAGTTGTATTTTTGAAATTCACTTGTTAAATTATGAATTTCTTCACTCAGTAAACTTTGACGTTAATATATTACGACTTTTCATCCCAACAAACTAACGTCTTAGTTCTTTTTGACTTTTTTTCTATTTTTCTCTAAATATATATGAGACTGATTTGGAACATAATCCCCCCCCCCCCCCAAAAAAAAACACAGGCTACTTTTTCATTCCTATGGCTTTTATTGGTACAGATGGTAGTTGTGTTCAATTGGCACTGGGATTATGAGGGGGTCCTTGGTAATATGTCTTCCCTTTAAGGGTTTGCGAATCCCTGGACTGTAACATATGCCCGTTTTGCAGACAGTTCGCTGCTGAGCAAACAGGATGAAGGAGGCTTCACTCCTCTTATGTGGGCAGCGGCGTTTGGAGAGAAAACAGTGGTGGACTTGCTCTTGGAAAAGGTTAGAGGGCAGGAGGAAGAAGTCTGTTGGATTTATCTCACCAAACATTATAATGAATAAACACAAAAGGAATGAAGACGTTGGTCATTTTACTCATGAGGAGGGCGCATGGGAGATTGTTCAGGTTACAGCCTCTCAACACGCTCTAAACAATCTCTCCCGTCGCTCCTGCATTTATTTGAAAATAGGGAGGTTTCTAAGTTTACAAGACATAACGTACTAAGCTACAAGACACAACACACTAAGGGTAGGGTTTCAAGGTGAAAACATGGCACCTGCCACGTCCCGGCCACGTCCTTCTCTCAGATGATTCCTGCTGAGTCATCTTCTTGAAGGCGAGACATCTTTCTTTCTAAACATTGTCCATAATACTAATGCAAGCTAAGCAAATAAATGATAACTTCTACAATATATCTAACAAAGTCTTATCAGGACAATCACTCACTGATGCTGTTGTGGTTCGTGTGTAAGGGCGCAGACCCCAAAATAGTTGCAAGGGACCGAGAAAGTGCGCTGACGCTGGCCAGCTCCGGAGGCTACGTGGACATCATCGTGGCTCTCCTAAGACGTGGGGTTGACGTCAACGCCTATGACTGGGTACACGTTAATTGCAAATTGTCGCTGTCGGGCGGAAACCTCTAATGTGCAAATATGGCCAATTTTATATATTTTTTTCACAAATAGATACCATTGTTTTGTCCCTAGATCGTCTATTATTTTTACACATTAACCAATTCAAAGAGTGGAAAATAGCTTGAGAGCAAATTAATTATACTTTCTGCAACACTTGAACTTACTGAGAGTTGTTGTAAAACTCCATCTCTCCCCCCACTCCGTGAGAGCTGTGTCGCATGATGTTGCCTCGAGATTGAAAGTTTGAATGTTTTTTTCGACAAAAACATTGAGTTAACCAGTTTGGAAGGAAGCAGTAATTTCAGCCTATTAAACTGCTTAGTCAGCTCATCGTTTTTATTTATTGCATCACTAATGGCTCTCTTTAAGAGTTTGGGAAGCTGATGCAACAGTGTTTTGCTTTTGTGTCGTATTAAAAGGCTTTTTGTATAGTCGCAAATGCAGCCTATGAAAGGCTGCCACAGAGACGTTCCTACCATTTTAATCAGTGACAGGGTACCAAATTAGCCTTTTTTGGGGGGTATTAAATTAGCGATTGAACATGAGGTGGTGCTGTTTTGATGTTGGTGCAAATCGGTATATGTCAGCAATATAGGGTATAACACCGACTTGAACGATGCAGTGCTTGCTAACTCAAGCAAGATGCTGTGTTTTTAAATTTCCTGAAAAGTAGTGAGTTTGGAGATGTGAGGATTCTGCTTGACCGCAACAAAATATATTTGATATTAAAGATTTCCATTCCATTTAACAAATGTATTACCCCATTGAGACGATTTGTGTCAGAGAACATCCAACATGATGAAGCACTTTTCAATGAAATACTGAGAGGAAATTGCTTGCTGACTGAAAACTGCTGTTTTGATTTCAGAATGGAGGGACTCCGCTTCTGTATGCTGTTCGAGGAAACCATGTTAAATGTGTAGAGGCGCTCTTAGGTCCATTCATTTACATTTAAAACATACTGTAAGCGAGAGGTCCTGATTGCTATACTAATTGATCATTGTGTTTTTTTTTTTTTTTTTTTTTTAGCTAAAGGCGCTGACATGACCACAGAGTCCGATTCTGGCTACAGTGCAATGGCCTTAGCTGTTGCTCTCGGATACAAAAAGAGTAATTATCACCTTTCAACTACACAATTATTAAGTTTACAAAAAGGTTTTTCTCATTTTAACATTTTATTTTTTCCGTCGTAGTTCAGAAGGTGTTGGAGGACCATATCCTGAGACACTATAATCCAACATGCCGATAAATTAAACACCTAGAAAGTACTTATTTTTGTTTAGTTTGTATGCAAGGCAGTATCACAAAAATGTATCAATAATTGCCAACTGTGCAACTCACAGGATTGTTCAATTTGGCTGTAGACCAGCAACAATGAATGTAAACAAGTTGTAATAAATTAATTTTGTTATGACGTGCTCTTCCAGAATAATGATTATTCCTTCATACTAGGGGGCATTTGAGTATAAGGCCATTGATTAACTCTGGCTGGATTTACACAGGCATAGTTTAAGTGACAATATTTTTTTGATAACAGAAAGCATAATTGGGATGTGTCATGGCAGCGTAGAGGGGAAAAAAAAAACACCGCATGGAATTGGA
The DNA here is from genome assembly GCF_024500275.1 of Phycodurus eques. NCBI lineage: Eukaryota > Metazoa > Chordata > Actinopteri > Syngnathiformes > Syngnathidae > Phycodurus > Phycodurus eques. The sequence continues at coordinate 22,253,060 of NC_084532.1, read as the reverse complement.
TATCTTCAGATCTGTGTTGTTTATGTTCAATTTGGGCATTATTTAATGAGTGTCATGAGATATGCGTGATTTGAAATAAACAACAACAAAATAGACAATCCAAAAAAATTAGATACAGGCATTAAATTTGAAGTGTAATTCCAGCTTTAGGAGAAATATAAATCAACCAATTGTTATGGTTTAATTAGCTGAAAGGGTATTGAAGGCCCCACATTTGAATGTTCTGGACTCCTGCTTCCATGCCAGGACTTTGTGGTTGTAAACCCCAAATGATGTCATGGTCTTCTGAGAGTGAATCAGCAGCACATTTGCAGTGCCCATTCATACTCCATGCCCCCCCCCCCCCAAAAAAAACCAAAAAACAATTCCTTGTATTCCTATCCATTTACGAAGTTGTAGCACATACATCCAGCAGATCTGATGTCCTGCATATTTCCTCTGGGTCATGTGGCTTTCTCCCCCAGGACGTCCAAAATATAAACAATAATTCTACCGAAAAAGTCGGCGCTGTTCTCAAACGTTATTTTTACTCTGTCCACGGCGGCCACCTCCTGTATGGGAAAGCAGTGGGTGTACAGTTAAGGCAAGATAATCTGGCTTTTTAGTCATAAAACCCATCAGTTAATCAGAAGCGGCGATGACAAACACACTCAGAACAATATTATTGAGCGCTTATTATAAACCTGTACAACGGACTGGCGACTAGTCAGTCCAGGGTGTATCCCGCCTCTAGCCCCAAAGTCATCTCTAATAAAAATAAAAAAATAATAATACAAGCTATATAGTTTGATGTAGACAGCAGTGATGAAGGATATCTGAAGGGAGTTGTTGTCTTCTGGGTAAAAATGACTGATCACTTTGAAATCTTCATCTACTGAACAACCTGCAGTGAGAGGGACAGGAAAGAGAAACTCTTATAAACAGGATGGTCCAAAAAGTAGGTACTGTATAATTTTTTATAAAAGGAACTTTTATTGTATAGGTTCTGTAAATAATGGCAAATAATTTACATCAAGAACGAAGAAAGTTGATTCTAAAGCAGTGATGGACAGGTAGGAAGGAAGCAAGTAAGGATCCACAACAAAAGGCAGGTTTGAAGGAAGAAAGGCAGAAAGAAAGATAGGAGGGAAAGAATGATGAAAGAAACAGGTACAAGGTGCAAAGGAGGAGGTAAGGAAGGAAGGAAGGAATAACAAAGGCAGCAATGTCGGTTTAAGCGAAGGACGGAAGAGTGCAAATTAAGAAGTGGGTCTTAGGGAAGGTGGGAACAAAGGAAATAGTCCAGAAAGTATGATGGGAACAAAGGAAGGATGGCAGAAAAGTAGGTTTCAGCAAAGGAAGGATGGAAGTAAGTGTGCAAGAATAATTAAAAAAAGGTGACAGAAGAAAGGAGGTGAGGAAGGAAAAGATGCAGAGAAAAAGCAAAAAAAAATAAAAAATACTGCACAGTACCTACAGTATACAAAAATATGGTAATTAAAGCTTCAAATCCGAGCATGTAAATATTAATTTGTACCTTCCATCCTGCATGTTTTGGCCGAGAAGCCTCCCTGGAACTGAACTTTTAACTCGGACACTCTAACCGACTGGGGGAAATCGAAAATCAACCACTGACAGTCACCCTAGTGAAAATAAAAACATTAATTAACACGCCTCTAATGATCTATAAACACAAAAGGGCCGACATGAATGGTAGGTACTGTAAACATAATGACTTGCCTGGTCTGAGTTCCAGCATGTCTCCTCGTTGCTGTCAAACATGAACTTCTTCCCAAATTGCTTCACATCTCTATTTAGGACAGAACTCACCCTGCAACGTACACAATATTCCTGTTCACATTCTCAAACTCTCCAAATACGTCTCAATATTAAAATATATACAGTATAATTAACTGTGTTTCTGCTGTCAAATACCTGTATTGTGTTTTACCGCATACCAAGGAAGCGGCCATATTGGTTGTGGCGCATCCTGCCGTCAAGCGATTCGGTGTCGCGCCTTTTCATTTTTACAACAGTAATCGACGCTTGTCGTTACAATTAACTCCCGCTAGATGGGTGTCAGGTTCCGTCGAAATAGACGCTAAGCAGAATATGAAGTGAGTATGCTATGCAAATATACTTTATGACGTCTTTAAAATCGCAGTCTCGCAATTAATATTACTACTATGATGATGATGATGATTATTATTATTATTGAAGCTTGCTAATCCAGTTGTCAACATTTTATTTGTTTCTTTATGTGTGGATTATACTGCCTCCTGGTGGCCAAGATGCGCACACTCGAAAGAGCACAATAAGGAGTTGAAACAGATTAATGGCATTTCCATTCATTTCAAGATGATTTGACATATGACTGTTTTAAGTTACGAACTAAACTGGTGTGTCAAGGCACAACTGTATGCATGTAAGTCATGACAATAAAAGATGATTCTACTTAATTTCGGCACTTACTATACCTTATGTTGAGCAGCTAGCCTAGTGGTGTCCAAACTATGGCCCCGGGGCTATTTGCAGCCTGCCGTACATTTTTATTTTTTATTTTTTGTAGCCTGCGGCATATACAAAATAGCATGTGTCATGATTGGGCAGCATATCAATTTCCGGTTTATTATTGGTTGTGTTTTATGTTTTTATAACCCCAATTTGGTTGTATCTCCACCATACAATGACAATCAAGGCTTTCTATTCTATTTACTGCAAGCTCTACCATACTATATGTACAACACTTTGTTATAGCTGTGATTGTGCTCTATAAACAAAGTTGAGTTGAGTGTCTCACAGCTGTTCAAGTGTGTACACGTATGCACATATGTTGCACACGTATGCACATATGTTGCATGTACGGCCGGCTAGTTCCGTCTTCGCTAACATGGCAGCATCTCAGAGCATAACAGAAGGAGCACAAAACAAGGAGATAGGCGTGAATAGGTGTGTTTTTCCAGCAAAAAAAGTTAGTTAGTTAAGTTCTAGAAAAAGAATCGCGAATGGTAAATTGCAAATTGGAGGGTGTAACTGTGACCTGGTTAAAAGCCTGGTTTTCCCCGATATCAATATGGAGGCTCATCAAGGTATTGCAGGTTCTTACAGTACATCAAGTAGTTGAGCATTCAGTTTGATTTAGAGCCGCACTAATGTCTTTAGTGCTGTGTGTGTGATAGTGTGTGTGCGAGGCTGCCGGCTCACTTATTAATTGAATGTTGCCTCGTGATGAGTTTGCATTAAGGCAGTCCATTGACTCTGCTGGCTAATGTCTGCGTGTGTTTAACGGAAAGAACCATTAATGGTTCCGAGATGAGCCTGCATGTGCAGTACTTTCAATAAACTCACTTATTCTTTTTTTTTTTTGACCCATAAAATGGAAAATTATGAGCCCAGTACGTTGCCAGGCAAACATTTCGGCTAAGAAAAAGACCGGTGCCATTATTGTGTGAATAACATAAGCAAGGTATAATATATCGGCAAGAGTCATCCAGGTGCTGGAGGGTGTTTTATTTTTTGGTCAAATTTTAAGTGAAAATAGTAGCTGTAATTATTTCTAAGTGGCAGGAACATAGAAACTCTCTGTGGCCTCTATTCCCAGATAGTTGTGATCTTTCTCTTATCGTGTGGTTTGATTCACTTTCCCCCCATTACAGTATATGCCCCTCTTCTTAAGTGATTTGAAATAAAGGCTTATGCAATTTCTTGAGTCACCTCCATAATGTAGCCTGTAAAACCTTTTTCTGATACTATTCTATATAAACTGCACCAACATGTGGTGAATGGTCGGACAAAGTCTACCTGGTAATTTTCTGCCTTTGGAGGGGAGTATTATAAACCCCTTTTACACTGCCTGTAATATTTTCAATTTTTTTTGGGCTTTTTTTGTCCATGTCACTTCTTTGCACTAATGTAGAGTAGGGGATAACGATGAGTTGATGACACACTTTTCCACCTTCTGTGTTATGCAAAGGGATATCAGAAGCCCCTTTTACACGTCTTATAAAAACACAATTGCACGACTTTCACCGTGTGGATGTTCTGTGTAAATGGCAAAGTCATGGACTCGGAAGACAATTTTGACACTGGTGTGTATAAACTCTACCAACACGGAATGGTGGGTGGAAGTCAACCTGGCAGTTTTCGACCTTCAGAGGTAGTAGCAGAAGTCCCAGTTACACTGCCTGTAATAGCATTGTTTTTTCCATCTTTTCCATGGCCTGTAATACCATTGTTTTTTCCATCTTTTCCATGTCGCTGTTTACTATAAATGGCGCAGACACGGAATGGGGACCTGGCAATTTTACATCTTAAATTCACTTCCATTGACAGCTGTTGAATTCAAATATCCATGTTAACATGGAGGACTAGCAGTGAATGAGTTAAGAAGTAGTATCTGATATTTCCTCCAAAGGTGGAAATCCCCTTTTACACGGCCTTTGAGATTAATTTTTTTGGCCAGTTTTCCAGCTCTCTTTATATACAGAATAGGATTCAGAATACAGTATAGGGGCAACTTTGACGCAGCATTTTTTTTTCACGTACATAATGCTGATATCAGAAGCCCCTTTACACTGCTTTTAAAAAACACATTTTCACGCCTTTTACTATTTGGCTTGTCTGCATAAATGGCCCAGTCATTGAGTAGGGGGACAATTTTGATACGATAATTTTCCATCTTCAGAAGTAGTAACGAGGAGCCCCTTCCCACTGCCTGTAAAAGCCTTCATTTTCTGCCTTTTTCCAAGTTGCTCTTCTGTATAAATGGTTCTGACAGAAAATGTCAGAATGACTGCTGTGAAAAAGGTCAGCAAAACAACAAAGCAGTGATCTTTTGTACAGTACAGTATATCAAAATGCTGTACTCAAATAAGGGTGCCTTTCCATAGCATGCATGATTAGCAGGCATCCAATTGGTCCATGGGACTACTCTGCTTTCTGTCATTGGCCACTGATAACATCCTTTATCTGATAGATAGGTTGATAGACTGATAGTTTCTGTTTTGTCGCGATTGATTGTTTAGATCAAAATGATAACAGACAGTTAAATCAATGCTATTGTTCTGTTTAAGGGGGCACGGTGGATGACTGGTTAGCACATCTGCCTCACAGTTCTGAGGACGCAGGTTCAAATGCGACTCTAAATTGCCCCGAGGTGTGTATGTGCTTGCAAATGGTTGTTTGTCTATATGTGCCCTGCGATTGGGTGGCGACCAGTTCAGGGTGTACCCCGCCTCTCGCCCGAAGATAGCTGGGATAGGCTCCAGCACTCCCGCGATCCTAGTGAGGATAAGCGGTGTGGAAAATGACTGACTGTTTAATGACTGTTTAAATGTGACGATATTCAGTGACTATTTTGTTTGCATTGTGTGTGGAGGAGAAGGAATTTGTCTCTCATGGTCAGTTTTTTTTTTTCACAATCACCCTTATCTTGCTTTTTCTGATCTCGCCAGAGGATTTTCTTCACTTGTTTTGCAAAATCCTTGAGTTTTGTTCTTACACAAATTCCTCTTCAGCGCTCCTTCTCTACTGGGGTACCAAGAAAATGACATTACACTACACTATGCTTGGCTAGGTAGAGAAGTGAGAAGCATCCAAGTGTGTATACAGTCAAGTTGCGACCTTGCAGCGCAACATTTAGTGGACTGATTATTGCACATAATTAAATTCTAGCCTTGTCCAGATGACCTTTATGCTGCTGCCTTGTGAACAAAGGAGTTTGGGGGTGTACGCCAATGTGATTACAGTGGAATCTCCATTGTGGAATGCGGCAAAAGTGGTGTAGCATGGCGTTTGATCAAAATCTACTAGTGAAATATGCCTCAAAAGTCAAACAAAACAGCTACATCATGCATGATGATAGCAAAATGTATTAATCAAACAGCATAGCAGAATATGAGCCGTCCAATTAAATGAATTATGGAAGACCAAAAGTGCCTAAATCAAATAAATAAAAACATCTTTAAATCATTACTAAAATGTGTATTTTATTTTACATTGAACAGATTCTAACATTCCACCATTATATAAATAAAAAGGTTAAATAATTACATAAATGTGTAATGAGTTAATTAAAATTTAAATTAAATAAAAACATTTGCCTTGACTTTATGTGCAGGGTCAGCAATCGGATGTTCGGAGCTGCCCACCAACTTTGAGGGGTAATGAGTTTAACAGATCACATAAATTCGTGAAGCGCTGCATTGTAGACCATGATGTAATTAATTAAATTGTGAAATGATTGTTTTTTCAATATAATTTATTGGTATTTGAATAACTTAATGACATATTTAATAACACAGTTAGGTATTTAATTCAAATTAGAATCAATGACACTTAACTTATAATTTCATTGTGCAATTATTTAATTTGGGCACTTGGAGTCCTCCATAATGAATTACAATTAGAATTAGTGTTTCTCTTGGCTGCACTGCTTCCAGTACATTGGAGATTTCCAGACCTTTTCCTCCAAGGGCCGCATATAGAAAAATAAAAGAATGCATGAACTACTTCGACATTCTTAGACTTTATTAAACGTGCTAAAACCAGTCCATGAAGTATTTATATAACATAGTTGTTTTGAGAAACTGCTACATCACAGTTTTCTATTAAAGGTGGAAAGGCAATTTAGGGATTTTTCATGATTTTGGGGTGGCCCGCAGCCCTGTATTCCATAGGAATATATCCACTCCTGCCTTGACCAGCACACCATATTCAGAACTGAAACATAAAATCTGTGATGAGTTGACAATCTTTAAAGCTGTGTTTACTTGAGGATCACAATTAACTGTTATGTTCACAAAACAGACCTTGAGACAGAGCAGAAAGTGGAGTAAAACCTTATTGCTTCTGAAACTGAGTTGTCTTTGTTTTGTTACCATTTGAGTTCTAAATAGTTTCTTTGCATATCTAGCAAATCTTTGCATATCATATCATATCTACCTCCCACTTATTCAACAACTCTGTTGCAGAGCAAATGTTTTTATGTACAGTATATGCTGCTTGCCGCTAAAAAATGGATAGTGGGCATCAAATGGCCCCCAGGCTATAGCTTTGACACCCCTGCAGTATGTGCATGTTTGATTTTGATTTTATTTTGGTCCAGTCAGATTTCAGCCTCTACTATATTTGTTGCCATGTCACTCTAATCTGCCCAGCGCCTTCAGAATCGGTAGTGCATTTCATTTCAAATTTGCCTCAGATGACCCGCAAGAAAGTAAGCATTTTTCTGTCCTCTGATTGGTAGGTCAAGGCGAGCCAAGTTTGACCAGCAAAACATGTCCGGAGTGATCTGCACACACTGATACGTTTAAAAATCCACATCTCAGGTGAGTATGATACAGTTTGTTTATAATGTTTCATGTTTTTAATTTGAGATATTTATTGTGCACTACACTAGATGATGCAGGAGGCACAGATGTGTGCTGTTAAATTGCATTCTGTATAGTGGTTCTAGAATTGCAACTTGAGAGTGACGGTATTAAGTGGTGGATAAAGTCTGTTAAATCCCCACTTAAAGCCCAGGTATCAAATGCACAGCTCACAAATATTTTTAACCACACAGATGCTAACATAAATAGCGCATAGCCTGTAGCATAAGGTCGTATGACCAGCATGAAAAATGAGCACAAACGATGGGCAAAAGTCAAACAAGGTGAAAAACCTGGAATGTCATCGTCATGTGACATGTCAGCAAATCTCGTCAGAGTAGAGTTTCACTTTTTCTGAGGCGTTGGTGTGATTTACTTTTAAAATGCCATCACAAAAGGGTACCAGTGATGGCCATGTGGGAAGGTAGGCTCATTACCAGAAAAACTGAAAATGGCACTGATTGCGCTGTAGGAAATCAGTTAAATATGAAATATCTTCATATGTACAGTATAATGTGATTGATTTTTAATGAAGGGAGGCTACATTCAGATCTGCAAACTCCTCCTTAATTAAGGTAAAATAAGATAATTACTGAATGAGCCCTGGAAAGGAAATTCAGGAATTCAGAAAATTCATTCAATTGCATGCAGAATTAAATTTAACAAGCAATTGCTGCCATAAGTAGCATGCACTCTAGCTTGACCACAGACAGACACACAACAATTACTTATTTCAGCAGCGTTGTTTTAAAAAGCAGGATAATGGACCAAAAAAGATGTTTAACTTCAGGATTGCTGTTTGGAACAAAACTACGCATATTTAAGGTGGATTTAGGCAATCTGTTTTATGATTAAACTCAAGCTCAGCGGCCTAAAGACACAGAAGGCATCTGCTCTAAAGTGTATGTGGGAGAATTAGAGGGACATCATGCATCCCGGTGGTTGTAAACGAGCCAATTGTGGAGCGGGAAAAGCAGGAAATGGAGAGAGAGAGAGGAAAAAAACATGAAGCACATCTGCCAAACCACTGCAGAAATTAACACGGGATTCTTTTTTTCTCTGTCTCGCTCTCTCTCTCTCTCTCGCTCGACTCTGTGTTGAAATTTTCCGCTCCAGTTTGAGCAAGCTCTTTAATTAAATCATTAAAAAGCAGTGCGTTTGCACAATATGCTCAGCTGCCTTCATTACAAGCCACAATCACTTGTAATTTATTCACTCACCGTGAGGGAGGGATGTGATTCACTGTCTCTGAGCTCACTTTCTTCTCGCCTTGTAAAAGGTGGCGAGGCATGCCACCACGGCGTTAAACCACTAACACTCACACGTTTTTTTCTTACTGAGATGTTTTTGATTTTTTTTTTTTTTTGTGGGATGGCGTTTTTCTGTTCCAGCATGACTGAAAGCAAGGTCCATCAAGGCAAGCTTATGTGAGAGTGGAGTGGAAGAAGTTGCCCTATAGTCCCCAAAAAGCATTTGGGATGAACTTCAGTTTTTAAATTTTATTGTTTTAAAGGTTAGAAGCAGAGGTGGGAGTAAGTCACACACAGCACATGCAAGTTATAAGTAGACTAAGTCTCAAGTCTTTACCTTCAAGTTTCAAGCAAGTTCCTTACTGCGTCACAAATCAAGCATGTCAAGTCGAGTCCCCACTAGGATTTTTTTTAAGTTGACGCTAATGTGACAAAAATCAAGTCGGAGTAGATATTAACTATCTATAGATATATATAGATAGATATAGTGTCGGACCAGTCTGACACGGATATATAGATGGACTAGCATAAGAAAATGACAAACAAGTGGTTAAAAGTACAACTCATCATTATGCAGACTGTTGTTGTCGAAACTAGCCTTGTTAAAACATGGTCACCCACTGCTGGGGTATGTCATACCAACACAATCTTCCCAACTTTTTGTCTTATAAATTAGGAGCCTGTAAATCGTGTTCTTCTGGATAAAGTAAAGAAGAATCGCGCACGGACACAGATAACAATAATTTGTATTTTGTTACAACCCCAATTCCAATTAAGTTAGGACGTTGTGTTAAACATAAATAAAAACAGAATACAATGATTTGCAAATCATTGTTCAACCTATATTTAATTGAATACACTACAAAGACAATATATTTTATGTTAAAACCGATAAACTTAATTGTTTTTAGCAAATAATCATTAACTTAAAATTTTATGGCTGCAACACGTTCCAAAAAAGCTGGGACAGGGTCATGTTTACCACTGTGTTACATCACCTTTTCTTTCTCTGGCTTTTGAACTTTGCGTCCATTACAGTCCGGATGGTTCTTTTCCTCTTTGGCCCGGAGGACACGACGTCCACAATTTCCAAAAACAATTTGAAACGTGGACTCGTCGGACCACAGAAAACCTTTCCACTTTGCATCAGTCCATCTTAGATGAGCTCGGGCCCAGAGAAGCCGGCGGCGTTTCTGGGTGTTGTTGATTAATGGCTTTTGCTTTCAATTTGCACTTACGGATGTAGCGCCGCACTGTATTAACTGATATTGGTTTTCTGAAGTGTTCATGAGCCCATGTGGTGATATCCTTTACACATTGATGTCAGTTTTTGATGCAGTGCCGCCTGAGGTGAAAGAGGTGAACCTCGCCCCATCTTTGTTTGTGAATGACTGAGCTCCTTTTCTACCCAATCATGGCACCCACCTGTTCCCAATTAGCGTGTTCACCTGTGGGATGTTCCGAACAGGTGTTTGATGAGCATTCCTCAACTTTCTCAGTCTTTTTTGCCACCTGTCTCAGCTTTTTTGGAACGTGTTGCAGCCATAAAATTCTAAGTTCATGATTATTTGCTAAAAACAATAAAGTGTATCAGTTTGAACATTAAATATCTTGTCTTTGTAGTGTATTCAATTAAATATAGGTTGACCATGATTTGCAAATCATTGTATTCTGTTTTTAATTACGTTTTATACAATGTTCCAACTTCTTTGGAATTGGGGTTGTTCAAAAGTATGGCATTAACAACTTTATTATAATATTAATTGTCATTATCCATGAGCAGCTGCAGCAGGCAGGTGTTGAGGATATTAGCAACTAACTGGTGAACATTTAGGAGCTAAAGAGCCAGATGTTTCCCAGTTAGTAGGGATGGAGACACAAGTAAAAACAACTTGGACTGGATTTTTCACTTTAAATGTTTCCAAAAGGGGATAAACAGGCAACTATAAGAGCTCTGAAAGCCACCAGTTAGTCAGAATCAAAGCCAGTTAATTATTTTTGCAAATTACAACATCACTTATGTTATGTTGTTGTTATGCCCGTATTCTTTTCCAGAAAATGAAATGAATATGTCAACGATGAACCCGGTAACCAGCAACAAAACATTCAACCGTGAAATTGCATTTAGATCAGTCCAGTGGTTTCTGGTGTCATATTTCAAACAAATTAAGTTTTTAAACAAAAGTTTTTAGTGAAGATTTCCATCATCATTATCATCTACTCTATTTGTAATACTGTGTATTTATAATGTGTCATCACTGTGGTGGTGTTTTTCTTGGTGCTTTTAAGTGCTACCAAATATGAGTTGAAAACCAGAACCAAAAACATATTATTATTATTATTCTGATAATGTTTGGTTCGTGAAAAGTTTAACAGCATCATATTTGTCATCGTTACTCTGTGGGTATAAACTCCAGCACACCCGCAACATTAGTGAGGATAAGCAGTACAGAGAATAGATGAATAGATCACATTTAAAATAATTAAATCATAATATTCAGATAAAAAACATTTATGAGAATAAAGTTAAAAGTATTCAGTTAAAAGCTCAGACATTTACGGGACTAAATTTTAAATATTATGACAAACAATTGTGTACTGTAGTTGTTATTTTGATTTAAAAAAAAATGTACGGTAATTTTTAAAATTCTGACCTTTCCTTGAAAAAATACCACCCTTTTCCATTTTTTTCCATGAATTGAGAATGTTTTTGAAAAGGATCCGTTTTAAAAAAAGGGTAATATTTACAACAATAAATTTTACAGCCTTTTTTGTATAAAATATACAACTTTCTTTCTCGTAACAATTTTTTTCTCTTTGGCTTTTTCTCGCAAGTTATATCGTAATTCTACAATTATTTTCTTTTCAATGTGTCTCTAGCACCCCTTCGTAATAACACCAATTTTGTGAGTTTTTATTCTTTTGGTGCGAAAAACACCCAAAGTAATTTGTCTTTCAATTTCAAATCAAACAAAAAAAGCTCACAAAATTTGAAGATGCAGGGATGCTATGCAACCACAGACCAGACAACTTTCATCATCAGCTCTGCTTTGAACGGGTTCAGTAACATCAATGTATTCTTAGCGGATTGCGTGATTCATTTTCACCCCGTGTAATCTGACAGGCGCCGACTACATGCTTTGACTCTGCTGCAATTAAAAAGAGAAAAGTGCTTTTTTTTTTCCTGCCGTTGGCTCTCATGTTGGCTTGCCCCTTGCGCCGACAGACAATGTGCCCGGGGGCTGACGGGGTCAAGTTGTGCTGACAGATGTGCGGTGGTACTTGTGTGTCAGGTTAGTTGATTTCTGTACAGGCATTCTTGATGGGGCGAGATGTACTGCACACTGTTGTGTTGAGCTCTCGTCAGATGGGCTGCCTCTTTAATCTGTGTCGACAGCTTTGTAATTGGACCGCTGCTTGAAGGGTGGGAGCCGCACCTGATAGCGCAGCTACCAGGAGAAATAAGGTAGGTGGAGGATGCATCTGGAGAAGCAGCTGAGCCCTCTAAGTGAAGTTCTTTGCCTGTAAAAACCTGAATCTTTTCGCCTTTTTTTTCTTGTTGCTGTTCCGGGTAAACAGCACCAATACAGAAAGATGGGACCACATCACACCAAAACGCTGGTGAAAATGCCATTTGCAAAATATGGACTTATGTTATGGCGTTAATATTATAATACTCACAGGCATATATTCTTTATTTTCTGTGAAAAATGACAAATATTGCCGCAGATTACTAAGTCACAGGAGTTGAGTGGAAGTCTTCTTCGTTAGTCTGCATGACAGTATTATACTATATTGTATATAAGTACAATATTATAGAGTGCTAATTTCCTGATTAAAAAAACACGTCACAAAAGTGTTTGCTGTTTTTTGGGGGGAAGCGGGAACGGAATAATGGTATTTCCATTCATTTCAATCGGGAAAGATGATTTATTATACGTCACGTCAGACGCTGGCGAAAAAGCCACCTTCCCCGTATTCAGTGGAAAAGGCAAAAGTGGGTCTTCTTTGTAAAATGGAACTTTAGGATATTTAATGTTCAGCTTTTTGTGCCATTAAACAGCACAGTAACACGCAAAGAGAAGTGAATACCATCTTTTACAGGCAGTGTCAAATTAATACTTAATTCTCTCATTCTGTTGTGTTGAAAGCAATTATAACTGCCCGACGTGGTTTTATATGTCACACCAGACTCCAACGCTGACATTGTCTAATTAATACGATCACAGGGCATGTTAAAGGACACCTTATCCAGTCGTTGGTGGGTTCTGCGTTTAAGGTAATAGTGGATAAAGTTCGGGTTTTCTGCTAAGCTCAGATCCGCTCATTTTGTAGGATTTTGTGACAAAGGCTGCTTGGATTGATCCAATACCGCTCTCCTCCCCCACAATCTGGTTATTGAGTGGCTGTCGTTCAGACAGCCAAAAGAGCCTCCTGGATTTTCCATTTCAATTGCATTTCACTTTCAATTGTGCGGCCCAACACCGTCATGTGGTCTGATGATGTAGACCATCTCCCTTTCCCCCTCCTCTTGAGACCACTGCACAGGAGATGAACTCCAGCAGACAGGTGCCGCGCCGCTTGGAATTACAATTTGCCTTTTGGAAATCAGCCTGGGGTGCCATTGTGTTCTCTGGGATTGAGTTAGCCCAACAGCAGACAGCACAAATGATATCATATGAGAGCTGCATCTTGATCAACCAAATGATGGACAGAAATGACTATACTGTACTTTACTGTACTATAATATACCATACTATGCAAAACTATACTAAACCATACCATGTTATATCCCGTCATACCTTAACGTAGTATACCAAATGACTACTCTATCATACTCTACCATATTATACATGGTATACGATACTATACCAAACAATACCATACTAAACTGCTGTATAGCTTACAACACTGTTCCATACAATACCTTACCATAAGATACGATATCATACTCTACCTTACCATTCAATACCATGACATACTATACATTATATATATACCTTACCATACCATACCTTACCTCACCTTTCAATGCTATCCTAGTTTGAATACCATAATATAACTTACCATACTAAACCAACTGATACCATACTAAACTATACTATACCATATTAAACTACGCCATACTATACTAGACCACAGCATACTATTTAATACCAAACTATACGTTGCCATGGTAACTTACCCTACTAAGCCACACAATACCAAATTTTACTATACCACATTAAACTATACTAGACCATACCATACTACACCATACCATACTGTACTATATTATACCAAACTATACTATACGGCACCATACAATACCTTACCATACTAATGTTTCCTATACCATACTATTCCATCCATCCATCCATCCATCCATTTTCTGAGCCGCTTCTCCTCACTAGGGTCGCGGGCATGCTGGAGCCTATCCCAGCTGTCATCGGGCAGGAGGCGGGGTACACCCTGAACTGGTTGCCAGCCAATCGCAGGGCACACAGAAACAAACAACCATCCACACTCACATGCACACCTATGGGCAATTTAGAGTCTCCAATTAATGCATGTTTTTGGGATGTGGGAGGAAACCGGAGTGCCCGGAGAAAACCCACGCAGGCACGGGGAGAACATGCAAACTCCACACAGGCGGGGCCGGGGATTGAACCCGGGTCCTCAGAACTGTGAGGCTGACGCTCTAACCAGTCGGCCACCGTGCCCTCATACTATTCCTTACCATACTAAACTTTCCGATACTATACTATACTATACTATACTATACTATACTATACTATACTATACTATACTACGGTTTACGAACGACCCAGTTTACAAACAATTTGGTTTATGAACAATTTTTTGTTAAAGAGAATAATTACCCCATTACACACTATTTTTGGTTTACAAACAGTCTTAGAATGGCCACGGAAGGCTCAGAATTTTGTGGGGTTTTTTTCACGCCGCATAAACATCATTGGCTCTATGCTTCAGGTATCTTTGTTCTTTGCCACCACCTCCCACAATGCATTACCTCAGTTTGCGAACGTTTTGTTTTGAGAACGGTGCCACGGAACAAATGAAATTTGTAACCTGAGGTTTCACAGAACAAACTACACTATACTATACTATATTATACTATACTATACAATACTATACTAAATCTGTATGACCAATCGGAATTTAATAATTTTACTGTCAAAATTTGCCTTAAATGTTTTATAATGGTAACAATAACCCTGGAACTGATGATTTCTAATAAAACATTTTCAAATGAAAAGTGTTTCCTAACCAAACATTATCCACTAGTGCCCTAAAATGGATGGTTTCCACTATTTCCGCACACCAAAGAAAAAGAAGCATTTAAATTGTCCTTGCTATCATCTTATGGACCTAACCGAGTCCTGTAATGAATGACAAATGAATCCAACTTAAGGAGACAGACAAGATAAGAAGACAAGAAAAAAGCCTAGGGAAAGCTGACAGGCCAAAAAATAAAAGAAAAACAGGAGTACGTCACAAGGGAATTAGTTTGGGTAAGAAGAGGGAAAGGTGAAAGGCAAACAGACAGACAAAGTTGGCAGAGACAAATCCACGTCTCGTGGGACCACTACTGTTCTTTGTAGTCCAGTACAGTGGGGGATGTGCGTGCGTGTGTATGCTCTGCCGCCTTGTTAACTCCAGACAACCTCCTGGCACTTTGTGTCAAATCAACATTGTTTTAATCGCGTATGCACACGAGACCTCTCTTCACAATGTGTTTCACCCCATTTAGCAGATTTTTTTTCTGCGATAATAGCCTGGCGTGAGGTGTTTGCCGGCCACATTAAAATGAGTCAAAGAATATGTTGTTTATGCACCGATGCTTTTTATCCTTCCCGCCTCATTTAAGTACATGAATGCTACATTTGTAGCTTTGGGGAGTGTGGAATATAGCACATACAGCTCTTGAAAAATCCCTGCTGTGAGTATGCTCAAAAATGGAAACCTTGTTTTTATCTAGCTTTCATGAGTGGATTTTAAGTGAAGACAAAACAAATCTCTCCAAGGCTGGAGGTTCTTCAGTTTAAACGAAGTCTATCACTATGAATAGACTGTGGGCTGTCAGGTACCTTTTTTTCTGGGAGCCAATTAATCAGTGAAAGGTGGCACAGGGTGGGGATATAGGCTCATTAGAGTGGTCCCGCTTGCTGTCATTACCATACATTTACCCTACCTGGCAGCCGCCGTGCTGTAAAGTTTGCCAGAAGTCCATTAGTCTTACAGCACAGCGAGAATAACTCCCTTTTCTGGGAGGAAAACGTGTCTGCAGGCATCACCCCTGGTCTCATTTATTCCGTTCAAGAGGTAGTAAGGTAGCTGGTTGGTAACACTCAAAATTAGCTACTTGGACTTGATGTAAGACAGAAGCAATGTGGAGTTTTTTATTGTGTTAGAAAGGCCAGCTAAATCAGGGTTTGAGTTTGTGGCAGAGCTATGAGAATCGTTTTAACCAACTAATTTGAGTTCATTGTTCAGGATTTTTTTCTGTCAATTATTTTGGCTGCTTCTGTAGTTCAAACCGCTAATGCGCTTGACATGCACCGCTTCGACCACCAACATGGCTGCGGACAGAGAGGAGCTATTTTCCAAAATCACAGTCACTGTTGCCAAACTAGCGACTTTTTCAAGCTTTCTAGCAACTATTGCCCAAAAAAGCAGATAGCAAGTTTAATTACTGCTAAGAAACAGACAAAATCAGCAGAATCAGTCATCACGTTGTTTTCTGTATCATCATAAATGAGCCTGATGAAAGGCAATCACTCAGTGAATCGCACTGAACACCAGAGCTACATACGTTGCCAATGTAGTGATTTATCATCATGTTGAAAACTTTTGACCAGAGGTAGCTTCCAAGCTGCTCTCCATAAGAAAAAAAGCGTGAGAGAGCTGGAGGGCATGCGATGTTACTCTGACGAGAGTTGTGGCAGGACAAGTCTCGGCTGCCTCACCTTGACGTCGTGCCTGCTGACAATGCCTTGAACATCCGACTTTTCAACACCCACAGATCCTCATAATACACAATAATAAACATTTCATGGATTTTTTTTTTCATAAATTTAATATGGCTCAAAGAGGAATTTTAAAAAATTGAACACTAGGTCCCTTGAACGAAATGAAGCACATTGCGCTCTCTCTGTATTTCTGAAATATGAAATATGACACATTCTCCAACTGTATTGTGAAACGGTTGAAAACCCCCCAAAATGGAGTACTAATTAAGGAAGAAAAAAAAACAATCGTTGCTTTTTATAGACAAATGTAATTGCCACAGAACCAAAGTAAAAGAAAAACCATTCTTGTGTGGCTTATTGAGGTGAAATTCTTAATTGGCTCCACAGCAGCGGGTAGTTAACCTCAGCAATGTTTCTTAGAACAACTAGTTTCCATCGGCAGTGACTGAAGACTCACACTGTAGCGTTGGTCTCACCACTAGGAGTGGAAAAACGCTGACGCGACTGTTCCAAGAGACTGTCGTTTATTTGATCTCAGGGATGGGTTGACCTCCGATTGTTTGCGTTGAAATAATGAACGAAGTACTTCTAGTCACCTCACTACTTCATAAGTCATGCACTGCTGCTTTTGGTCAACGTGGCAGAGGGACACCGTTACGGATGCCTATCACAAATACTCTCAGTGGAAAGTCCCACAGAAGGAATTGGAATGTGAGGACAGTTGATAACATACGTCTTGTATCCTGATGGGAAAGGTTTTTGGGCTAACAACTGTTAGCTAACTAAAGAACATAAAACACCTATTCTACAGTTGTGTTCAGAATAATTATTGAACTAATATTTAGTGGTAAAACCACTGTTCCTGAACTGAACTGCTGATCAGAGTAAATGAGTTTTATAAACAACATCAGAAATCACCGTTAGGTACTGTAGATAACATGGTTTTCAGATCACGGTTCTGTTCACATACAACAAAATCGTATGGCTAGACGTGACATCTGCTAGCCAGGGGCTGAGCTTCACTGCATTTGTTCACAGAGTAAATGTGTGGCTTGAGCAGAAGGCAGAGACACTTGCTTCCTGACTTTAATACAGTATGTTCTGTGAGGGAACTCGGAATGCATCTGTGCATGCCTTATATGAACTGATGCCGATGCTTGATGGATGTCACACTCCAAAATTTGGAACTTGAGAATAAGAAGGCCAGGCTGAGTGTATCATTGCTGCCATGCAACAACAAGCAACAAACAAGAGAAAAATAAAAATTAGCCACAGGGACGGTTAGCTTTGTCATATGCAGCAACTTTGACTATCCATCATTCCATCCATTTTCTGAGCCGCTTCTCCTCACTAGGGTCGCGGGCGTGCTGGAGCCTCTCCCAGCTATCATCGGGCAGGAGGCGGGGTACACCCTGAACTGGTCGCCAGCCAATCGCAGGCAACTTTTACTACACAATTCTAATTATTCTCAAGAGCTCACAAGAACATGGGAAGAATTTAAATACTCACCAGTCTCGAATATTAAGTTTTAGGATTTCAGCTTTACTGTTTGGCATACTTCCATTCTCACTCAGTGACAGTGTAAATACTGACGTTGTCTGGCTCAATGTGCCCTGTGATTGATTGGCAACCAGTCCAGCCATCTTGGATAGGCTTCAGCTTCTAGTAACCATGAACAGGATAAGTGGTATAGAAAATGGATGGAAGTTTGGCAAATTACAGAAAAATCACTTTTCTTCTTCTAGCTTCCCCAGATGAGCATTGTATCACATTATCTTTCTCTCTTTTCTTTTTTTTTTTTCCAATCAGTGTTTCCATTCAGCACCTGTTAAATGGACCGTGGCTGGCAGAAATAGCAGTTTGTTTTCATTTTACCAGTTTGGGAACTTATTTGAAGAGAACATGAGAAAATCATATTCCACCAGTAGATATGGCCGCCACGCGACATTGATGTATTACTCGGGCGGCAAACACTCCCGTGCAACTTCTGCAGTAATTGAGTTTGGAGGCGAGCACCTGCACACTGGAAGAAATGTCTTGAGCGTGCAAGAGAGCCAGACGTATTGTTGAAAATATGGTTTATTTGGAATAATGCTGTTTGAGTTAACCGTGTTTGACTTAAGGAGCGAGGCAAGAGGTTCCTCTGAGTATTAGACATTTAGTGAAAACAGGCCAAATGGTTTTATATGAGCTTTAAACTTTACAATCTCACCTAGAAGTGCCAGAACAACAGAGATGAATATCCTCTGAGCATTCAGTATAAAGTTTAGCAAGTAGAAGGACGGCCCCTTTTGTTGTCATAGCCTCTTTTAACCTGAAAATGCTTTTAACATGTTATTTAATGAGTGGTGCTCGATCCCATTTAGGATAAAAGCATCTACACTCATGTAAGTGACTACAGAGTATGTGTATAGGTGTTTTACGGCATTTCAATATTTAAAGCGATTTCCTCAGGACATTACATTGTTCAATTATTCCGACTCACGTCTCCAGACATTCGCCGATATTTTTTTGTGATGAGGTTGACTTGTAAATACTCCACCAAAGAAACAGAACCGCTCTAAACAAAAATATGACATCTTGAGTTTTTGACATACAAGCCGTGCCCCCCCCCCAAAAAAAAATCATTATCAACTTTATTTACAGAGCACTAAAAAATAATCTATTGGCGGTGGCAAACCACCTTAGCAGTCCATTACCGCCACCAACTGATATTGTCCTTCCACTGCAAGGAAACAAATGTTACTTGATGGTGGCCAGGTGTAGTGAAGTTTGCCGCCGCCATCTAGTGATGCGGGGTGCTGAAGTGCACGCATATCTCAAAGCTTTGCTCGTAACTCAAGACAAAACCCCAGCCAATGACGGCTTGTACTGTATGTCGAAAAGGCACGTGTATCTCAGGGGACCACTGTACGTCCTCTTTAAAGTCGATAGTAGGTATGCTGAGAAGAAAACTCATCTTTTTTTGTAGTCTTGATCACTTTTGTCTTTACCACATGAAGAGAGATGAATTGACATAGTATAATTTCAATTTATAAAATGCATGGAGGATGGTTGTGATACGTGGCGATACAATGGGCCGTTAATACATGACGTGAGATGTCGTCATCTCTGTGAATGGATATTCCCCTAGTAAGTGTTCTGGCATTCAAATCCACTTCCTCCGAGTTGGAGGGTGGAAATTTCCAGCTTTCCAGTTGTCTGGACTGTAGCATAATTGCATGGATTATGAATAATTCCCCTCATTTACAAAGCATAAAATCAGTAGCTTCCCTTGCTGCTTTGTTACATTTATCCCAAGTTTATTGATGATGTTGGGACAAGCTGAGGAAAAAATCTCCCCAAAGCACAAAGCTCCATGAGACTCTTCCCTCCTTTGCGAGTCTTGACATTTATTCTCCAATTACATCATTAGAGCGGGAAAAGCTGGAGGCGACCATATGGATGCCACGGCTGTTCGGCTCAGTCCATTATTTAAATAAACCACTCTGTGTGTTGACAGAAAGTGTGTGTATACCATAGATGATTCGAAGGCCACGAAACATGACCAATGCACACTGGGCAATGCATTGAGTTATGGAATAACTGTGTCTGTAAGACATGTCATGGCCCAAAGAACACCATAATGTCCTGAACACAACATCCTTTTCTTGAGCACCTTTTGACATTAGCCAACCAATTTGCTCCAATTGCCCATCAGAAGCTAATTTGCGTGACTTATTTCACCAAAGCAGAGGCATAAAGGAGATGTATCTCTCTCTCTCTCTCTCTCTCAGGGAAAAAGAAGCAAATGAGTCATGTCACATGTCCTCAGGCAAGATACAAAATTCTCAAATACAATCCAGTACCGCCTTGAGATACGAGGCACCTGATTTACAATTTTTTAAATAATATATGAAATATGCACCGTCGTTCCGCCAATTTTTTTATTTTATTTTTTATCTTTGACTTGCGAGCAAACGTGAGATACGAGCACTGTATGGGCAGTGAACCCAACTCAACTCACTTCACAACAAGCAGAAGTTTGTCAGATAGCGAACAATTATTCAAAAAAGAGGCTACAAGCTCTTTATCCCAGTTGATGGTAACTGTCAAACTAAACATAAAACAAAGTGAAATACAAATTGTGTATTTACAACCACACAGCTTTGCCTTCACCTAGCTTAATACCCTGCAAAACACCATAGACGGGCTAGCGAAGAGCGTAGTAGTCGCGGTGTTATAACCCTTTAAGCAACGAATATCGAAGTCCTCTACTACCTCCATTGGTGGATTTGTTTTTCTTCCTGGGACGAAGCCCACTTATTAGTAGAAATTAAAGGGGCTCTAAGCAGATATCTATTTTTTATTTCTAAATACATTAAATATGTTTGAAGGTAAGTAGTGAAAACTTATGCAAAGACTAAACAATATAGTATATTGTTGAGATATAATTTAAGCATCCTTTTCACCGTTTGGAGTTTCCTGATTTTGTGGGCGGGGCTAAAACACATGCCCGTGATATCACGGGGCTGGGGGCGTATATTTCTAACGCGAGTTCCCTCCCCCACTATAGTAGTACAAAGTGATGTCATTGCGTTTGGCTGCTCAGTTGAGTGTTAGCTGTGCTTAGCTTCCATAACGAGCCCCATTTACCACTGCAGCTTGCAGTTAGCAACGTAAGGATGGCTGCACCCCGAAAATGCATCTTTGCTGGATGCCTCAATTTACAGAACAGTTCGGTGACGTTTTTTTAAGCTCGCAAAAAAATGAGGAAATAAAAAAGCGATGGATTAATTTTTTGAAAACACGCAGATGGCGAGCTGAACATCAACACCACCTATCGACTCTGCAGTGCGTATTTTACGATGGATAGTTTTTTAAACTTTCACCAGAGACAACATGGCTTCACGGGTAACTTGATTCTAGTGAATGGGGCAGTGCCGACTGTCTAACTACCCGGGCTTCCTACTGCCGTCCCGCTGTCGTCAGGTGCCGTTTACGGCTGTGACATTATGTCACCAACAACGCGGGTAAGTTGACTTGTGTGTTTATTTTTATGATTATAGTCCACAATAACCATTCAATTTTGAAGTTTTTTGATGATGATTTTACATCATATAAGCTATCACCCCTTTAGTATGTTTGATTCCTTTTGGCGCATCCATTCGACACGCCCACAGCGGCTGAGAGGTGGCCGGTATTATTCAAGTTTTGAAACCTGATTTTATATACTTAGCGATTTGTTTTATTCATTCCAATTTTGCAGGCTTGTTAACATTATTCTTTTCTGTCGTGTGTCAAATTTACATGCCATCTTTTGGGCCTGCGTAGTGCCACTTTAAAACTTGGGAAAGCATAGTGTAGGCCAGGTTGAGACGTGGGAGATTTGTGAGCAACAATATGATTTCATGCATAGAAAGAGTACCACAGATGCCGTATTTGCACTGAGAATTATGTCTTTGTAGATGTCATAAAAGTGTATAACAGCGTGCCAAGGGAAGAGTTGTAGTATTGTATGAGGAAATCTGGAGTGGCAGAGAAGCATGTTAGACTAGTCCGGACCCACACTGTATGAGAAAATGAAGACAGTGGTGAGGTGTGCTGCTGGAGTGACAGAAGACTTCAAGGTGGAGGTGAATTTACATCAAAGATGGGCTCTGAGCCCCTTCTTGTTTTCTAAGGTGATGGACATATTGACAGATGAGGTCAGACAGGAGTCTCCGGTGGACTATGATGTTTGCACACGACGGTGTAATCAGCGGTGAGAGTAGGGAGCAGCTGGAAGAAAACCTAGAGAGGTGGAGGGATGCACTGGAGAGGATGAGAAATGAAGGTCAGTCACAGCAAGACACAGTACATGTTTGTAAATGAACGGAAGGCAGTTGGAATTTTGAGGTTCCAATGAGTAGAAGTGGAGAAGGTGCAGGAGATTTGGATCAACTCTTTAGAGCAATAGTGTGTGAGTGGAAGAGAAATGAATGAAAGACTACAGAAGAGAGGGTGCAAGAATATGTGATAAGACCTGTGAGAGAAAAGCATGCTGAGATTTTCTTTGGGAGTGATGAGAATGAGGAGGATCACAAATTAGTTTATAAGAGGACAACAGAGACGGGAAACTTTGGAGAATAAGTTAGAGAGACAGGATTGAGATGTTGCGATTGGTTGGCAACCAATTCAGGGGATTACCCCGCCTCCTGCCCGATGATAGCTGGGATAGGCTCCAGCGCGCCCGCGACCCGAGTGAGGAGAAGGGGCTCAGAAAATGGATGGATGGATGGATTGAGATGGTTTGGACATGTGCAGAGGAGGGACAGTGTATATATCGGTTGAGGATGATGGAAATGGAGCCACCAGGTAGAAGGCAAAGAGGAAGACCAAAGAGGAGATTTATGGTTGTGATAAGGGAAGAAGAGGATGCACTATATTACCATATTAGTAATCGCTCACCTGCCTTGGCTCACATATAAATAGGGCTGGGGAAAAAAACTAACGAATAACTCTGCTAAGTCGACTTCAAAAATAGGTTGATGCAAAATTTCTGCCTCCAAGATCTGCAGGTACCCCAAAATAAATAAATGCATAAATATAAAAACATTGAACAGAACCATATGTGTGCCGCTGGAACCACAGTTTCACACGGACGTTTATTGCAGACAAACGCAGTGTTGGGTCAATGATAAACTTTACTTAAAGTAAAAAACTTTGACTTTAATACATATATCCATCCACCCACCCATTTTCTGAGCCGCTTCTCCTCACTAGGGTCGCGGGCGTGCTGGAGCCTATCCCAGCTATCATCGGGCAGGAGGCGGGGTACACCCTGAACTGGTTGCCAGCCAATCGCAGGGCACATAAAAAAATAGTAGTGATAGTGGGGTTCAATCCCCGGCACCGCCTGTGTGGAGTTTGCATTTTCTCCTCGTGCCTGCGTGGGTTTTCTCCGGGCACTCCGGTTACCTCCCACATCCCAAAAACATGCATGCTCGGTTAATTGACATCTCTAAATTGCCCGTAGGTGTGAATGTGAGTGCAAATGGTTGTTTGTTTGTTTGTGCCCTGCGATTGGCTGGCAACCAGTTCAGGGTGTACCCCGCCTCCTGCCCGATGATAGCTGGGATAGGCTGCAAGCACGCCCGCGACCCTAGTGAGGAGAAGCGGCTCAGAAAATGGATAGATTGTTATGGCATTTGAGGTACTCTATGCGCATGTGGTAGTTGTATTTAATT
Organism: Phycodurus eques; assembly: GCF_024500275.1. Classification (NCBI taxonomy): domain Eukaryota; kingdom Metazoa; phylum Chordata; class Actinopteri; order Syngnathiformes; family Syngnathidae; genus Phycodurus; species Phycodurus eques. Next base: position 22,229,280 of record NC_084532.1, on the reverse strand, counting down.
TGCGGTAGGATTATGAGTAGAGTATTTGTACAAACTTCTCTCCTGGACCCAAAAAGTTTGAGAAGCCTTGCCATACAGAAAATATGATGAAGAAGAATCACCTTTTATTGTCATGAACATGCATGCATGCACACGTAATTTGTTCTCTGCATTTTACCCATCACAGTGAACACATACACATGTTAGTGGAACACACTGGAGCAGGGGCCAGCTGAAGCACCCGGGGAGCATTTCGGGGTATCAGTGTCTTGCTCAAGGACACCACAGCTGTGAGTCCAGGGGATGTTGGCGGATGGTCCAGTCGGGGTCTTGAACCAAGGTCCCCCACAGTGGCAGGCCATCTTAAGCATTGGGCCACAGCTGCCCACGGCTGATGGTGATAGTGAAGGATGCACACTGGGTCATTACAAATTCTAACCAATCCTGACTCGTCCAGCCTCCCAATGCTGGCATCCGCTTGTGTAAACAGTTTGTCTGTGTGATAAAGCCCAGACTGGATAGGACGTGCCACGTTTTTTGTGGGGTATTCGGTTTTCCGTGTGGCAGACTGAGCGAAGCATCAGACAGATCACTACGGCAGGGGGTGGGTGGTGTTTGTTGTGTGTGTGTGTGTGTGTGTGTGTGCGTGCGTGCGTGCATGAGTGTGTGTGTGTCATCCAGCTAGGCTGTCATTGCTGACAGAACCGCTTCCCTTGTTGGCTGGCTTGACTTGGAGGAAAAAAAAAAAGAATGGACTGAGCTCATTTTCGGGAGGGAAAGAGGAGAATTATGCTGCAATGGTATTGAAAGTAACAGAAGACTTCTGTTCTGTTTCATCAGCGTCATCCATCAAAGTCCATTTTTGCCTCTCGCAGTGCATTAAGTGCATTAATGCCCGCTGTGGACATCCATAATGCCTCTTTCTGTCATCACTTTGCTGCCTTTATCCCTGCACTGGTGCCATTTGTACTGTAAGTCGCAAACTACATGATTCCCAGTCATGAAGAGTTGGTGTGGAGAGAGGCATTGGTGACTGCTGATGGTGCGTTGGCAGCATGACTAAGCCCTCACTCATTCCAACATACTGCAGCTCCGATCAGAATTGACACTTACATTGGAAAAAGTGGGACACAATCAGTTCCACAGCTTATTTGCAGTTTGCTACTCACTGATACACAAACTCACTTTTTTCTTCTCACTGTGTGACGCGGCCAGACCTGACTGAAATGGACCGTCACGGAAAAATGACTGTTGCTGACCCATACCCGCACATTGAGCGATTTGACCATTGCGTATCTACTGATGCGCTGCAATATGAACTTGTATTGGGTTTTGAGGCTCCACATACTGGATATTGTACTGTATTACTTTTATTGAACCACAAAAAAAAAAGATGTGATTGACAAAGAAGACGCAGGTTGCCACAAAGAGAGGAAGTGGGTGAGAATAAAAGAGAGCGTGAGGATAATTTGAGAGGCTGCCTCATCGCATTCATTCATTGAGTGTACCCATTATGCTTCGTATAACGTTCTCATGCATTTTGGCGACAGAGACTGCATGCTTCACTCTATCATCCGCAGGTACATATGAAATTGTAAATATAGTATTGTTGTAAAACACCAATGTATACTGTATATTCTGTATTCGTATGGCTGGGTCTTGCTTAAGTTTAAAACCCGGAAACATGTTTTTTTTGTGTGTGGGGAAAGCTCATGTGCATCTTTGATTGGCTGTTACATCTGCAATGTCGCGCGGCCGTTTACGGCAAAACCAGTAGCCGACCGTCAGCCACTCAATAAAACGATTTGCCGACCGTCGGACGCCTTGCGACAGTCCAGTCGGGTTCGACCACAAGATGCCGCCAAAGCGCTGAAAATAGGAAAGGAGTAATTTGTGTCAATAAGTGTTGAAGTCATAGATCTCGAATGAGAGATGAGCATTGTATGGCGGGGAGGAGAAGACTTTAGCCTGGATTGTTATGAAAAGTCTTTGCTGAGTGTGCATCTACACACAAACTTCTGATCCATTTTTTTCTAAATCGAATCATCTTTATGCCATTGTTATAAGGATAATGTTGTAAGATGAGTTTGAAATGATATTAAGCTGAATGATGATCATAGTTGTGGTATAGTTACGGTTGTACTAATTGTATAGGCAATTGTAAACATTTTGAGCGAGCGTGAATTGCTTGCTATCGCCCGTGATTATCGCCGTTTTACTATAGTATAAGTTAGCGTTTTTTTGTGCTAAAAACCGTGTTTTCCCTAACTATAGCCTTAAGTCTGATGCTGCACCATAAAATGTCTTTGCCAGAATGATTAAAAAAAATACTGTATGTGTTTCATTAACTTTAAAAGCATGTACAAGTCACATTACGGCTGGCCATCTTCCAAACCCTAACATTCCATTCCATAATTTCCCTATCATCTGTCGCTCCCCTGTCATTTTTGTGCACATTCTTAATAAGATGCTTGCACAACACAGTGTGGTTAATCCATCAGAGGCTAATTAGTCATCACTGTTTTCTTTGGAAGTCGGCGTGGAACCATGAAACATGGCGATAAGCCAATATTTAGACAAAATACACATGCCTATTCAATTATGCCACGAAAGTAACATAAAATAAGTAACAAACATGCGGAGATTATGACAATATTTTGACAGTGATACTGGTAATGTCACGATACAGGGATTGGAATTTATAAAGTCAGCAAAGGCCTGATTGTCAGAAGACTCTAAGAGATTACCCTGAGCAATTATCCTGTGGTGTGGGGGGTGTTAAGAGTGATTTTATCTCCCTGATCTGCTTCGAAAATGTTCGGCGATGACAATTGTAAGGGCCTTTTAGTTTTTGCGTAAGAACTTTTCGTTATTTTCCTATCTGAGCAAGATGAAAGTAAAGACAAAGGTACTCAAGGAAAGGTTGGTTGAATTCTTAAAATGCTTAAGAAAGGCGCCTCGATGTAACCCTTGACCCACCTTCAGCATAGGTTACTCCTGAGCAACCTTTTCGAAAGGATGTTCCCCATAATCCTTTACGGCAGCAATATTTAAAGCACCAAGCCACAGAAAAAGTTTCCAGACTTTACGCAAAGGCGCTTGAGAGCGTAAGAAGCAGAGAGAAGAAAAGAAAACAACATCATTTCCATCATATGAAAATAAAAGTTTAACTTCACATTTAAGAAAGACTCCCGAGGGCAGAGAATTTCCACATCAACATAAGTTTAGCCTCAATTGATTCTTGCTGTTTGCGACAACCTTCTTGAAATATTTCCTTTTGTCATCTGTTTTTAGAAAATTGTAGTCTCACGCTTAGAGACTCACGTCAGCAGTACTTGCTTTCACGCGATGATGTCGGTTAGGAAAAGTGGAGTTGAATTTATTTGAAACACTGCTTTCTTTTCCTGTGTTCAAAAGGAAGCACTTTTTCATGTCGCCCTGACTCGATGATGATTTTCACAAAGGTTAAGGAAAGGTGTCATAAAAGTTAGGAGAATTAACTTTCCGAAGAGACCCTCAATAGCCTGGTTTACATGGAGCCTAATATTCCGATTAGAATCGGGTTAGGAGCCCAAACCCGAAAAAGAAAAATGCTCCATATAAACATCTCAGTCAGAACAAATAGGCTGAAAATGAATGGAATTTCATTCGGTTCCACAGGGGTAGAAGATTCCTTTCCCAATTGCTTTATTTAATTATTTTTTATTGTTTTGCATGTAAATGGTGAATTCCGCTGTCCGCGCATGCTGTCTTGACGTAAATGCTTAGTGAGGTCATTGTTTGTCTGTCTTGAGGTAAATGCTCAGTGATATCATTGTTTACGCTCTTAGCCCACACCTTAGGGTGCTTGCGCACGTGGGAGCCTGGAGGAAGACTTAGGGAAAAAACAACAACCTTAAAATAAATAAATAAAGATCCAAGAAGGCATCGGTCCGTTGCGCTTGCCTCGCCGCTTCAGAGCGCACCTCGGTCAGCCGCCAGTGCGCCGAGGGCCTGCTGACAATTACGTAGATTTGGACATCTCACATGTCTGTAAAATAGCTCTTCTGATTAAACGTAGTGCCAATAGATAATAATAGATCACATCAATAGTACTAGATCACATCATATGGGAACAGTTGACCTCACATCTTCAATCAGAATAATTTCAATCAAAATTAATTTAAAAAAACTACTATTACTATTAAAACTGCTCTTTTTTTCTTTGTATTTTCACATCAGTCTGGATTACCTGTGGCACCGTGCTGTCTCTTGCAGGTTAATCTTAGTTTGTTTGGGTTCAGGGACCTCTTACCCTGGAGTCATTTTTCCAAAGACCCCTTTTTGTTCATTTGTTCACTCCGAGTAATTGTTTTTCGCAACAACCTTTTGTCTTTGTTGTTTTCCGTTTTTGTTTTTTGTATTTAATGTTCATGTGCACTTTTGGTTTAATAAATTTGACTTGCAGTAATTGCTCATTGCTTGGCATGTCTGCTCTGTGAGCCATCTTTCGGCTGTTTGCCAACCATAAGAAATTGAACATAACAACAACTTTTGTACCTCTAAATGCCATGGGAATTAAAAAGTTGCATATTCTTCTAGAAAACGGTGTGTAAATTACAATGTCATTTTTTTAATTAAAAAAAAAATTTTTTAGAGAAAAAAGTTAGAATCTTACAAGAATAAAATCAAATTTTTCCATGATCAAAGTTTTAATTTCATACAAAAGTCAAAGTTTTATGAGGGGAAAAAAGTAACATTTTATCAAGTGAATTTCAAAAATCCAACTTTATTCTCCTAATATGACACCTATTATTCTGGAAAAGATGCATTAATTCTCTCAAGAATAGGACCATGTTCTAAAAAAACCTTCTCTTTCTTAGAAAAAAAATATTTATTCTTGTAATATATCTTTCGTTTGAAAGAAACACTTAATTTATGCAGGAACGTCATTTTTATGTGATATGTCACAATCATTTAACAGCTTTTAATTGACCCAAGCCAAGGTAGAGAGGAGTAATTGGTTTATTATGTGTGTTGTATTGGTACACAATAGAATCCATACTGTATGCACATTTTTAAATGAAATGCCATAATTAATGGCAATTATTTTGAGGACCCTCCCCCGCCCCAAGCTATGGCTTTCGAGGACCAGAGTTTGAGAACCATTGATCTGGAGTACACTGTAGAAATCGTGAGCACACAATTGCCAATATTCATTCTCGCCGTTTCTGAGGTATCTAACATTTAAAAAAATCATTAAAGATGGGGTGGTTAATAAAAGCATTTTCTCTTCTTGCAAGTTGACTAAATGCTATTAAGCCTCATTAACACTTCATCGCGTTGACAAGAGCGGAGGACAGCTTCGCCCACAAAGATTTAACATGTTATCCGCTTCAGGGGAAAACACGGCTGAATGTTATTGGTGCACCGGGTGTGATTTTATTTGATCACACTGCTTGGTCAGTATCCAAGACAGATGGGAGAAAAGGGAAACTGAGATGGGGCTGTTTGAGCTGCCAGTACAAACATGACAGTGATGGTCCAAAACATTGCAGAGGTATGTTGCAGAGGAAACGGTCATTTAACAATCTCCTCATCAATTATCTATTCAATCTTCTGGAACAAAGGTTGTAACTCACTTAATGGTGAGATGAATATGTCCCAAATTAGAAGTGATGATTTGTATGGTGATAATGGAGTCTGATTGCTTAGAATGCGAGTTTGCTTCCCTAACGCAGGATGCATAGTTCTAACACTTTTTTTAGACCAGTAATTAATTAGTGTATTGCGAGAGATCATCAGGTATGTCATGGGAAACTATCCAACTTCATTTAACTTGTCTGAAAATTATTTATTTACGACAAATAATGTATTTTCATCACTCTATGCAAGCGACGTTTTGTGAAAGGCAGAAAAATTAAATGCTCTATTATATAACAGATAACTGGTCAAGTCAGTCCATTTCATCAGCTGCATTGTAGCTTTGATTAGAAGCAGGTTATGTTCGCCAAATCTCATCGGCGTAAGATGCTACAAGTCCCCTTTTGTCCTCATTGTTCGGTAGATGTGCCACAACGCATTATGTCTTCTTATGTTGTTTGGAGAGGGGGGAAAAAAAGCAGCACAATGGCCCTTTGCTGCTGGCTGCGAAAGCCTTTTGTGCACTCTCCTGCTCGGTATTGTGCTCAACTCCAGTTGGAAACATCAATAGACATCAAGTCAATGCGCCCGTATGCTCCCTGCCTCCTTGAGAGAGCCTTCAACTGGGGTCTCCCGTTTATTAGAGCGAGAGCAAAAGCCCAACCTCCATTCTCACCCCCCCCCCCCCCCCCCCCCAGCCCTTTACTGCTGCCTCAGCCTCATTCATTATAGATCACCTGCCCCCACCTGCACGCCATCATTAAACCCTCATTTTCAGCCTCTATTGCAGCGATGGGACCCTTTGTCCCATCAGGGGCACAATTCCTCCTCCAGGCTATACAAAATGTATGACAAAACAGGTTCGAACAAATATTTATTGTTATGTATCAGGAACATTTGTGGGTTAAATGTTTTTTTTACAACGGTTCCTCTGAGGTTTTATTTGCCCTTAGACTGTCTGGTTGCGGACTGGCCCAGAGTTGATGAAATTGTAATTCATTACTCGGTAGAGCAGTGATTCCCTACCACTGTGCCGTGTTACATTTGCACAATTATGATTTATTTACTACAAATGTTTCTTAATTTAACTATTTATGCCAGTGATGTATACCAGGTTTGTCAAACAAATCTTTGTTGCGGGCCAACTAGTTATGCTTTCCCTCGGAGGGCTGTTATAACTGTGAAGCCATATAAATGTATGATTGCCTCATATTATTACATCTATGAAAAAAAAAAAAGGATGATCAACTCGTTTTGAAATCAGAGGCCGGTAAAAAATGGTTTGTTCGACTATTATTCAGTATATTTTAAAACAGGGATCCCTCCATTTTCTGAACCGCTTATCCTCACTCGGGTCGCGGGTGTGCTGGCGCCTATCCCAGCTGACTCTGGGCAAAACACCCTGAACTGGTCGCCAGCCAATCACAGGGCACATATAGGCAAACAACCATTTTCACTCGTATTCACACCTATGGGCAATTTAGAGTCTTCAATCAACCTACTGTGCAGGTTTTTGGAATGTGGGAGGAAACCAGAGTACCCGGAGAAAACCCACGCAGGCACGGGGAGAACATGCAAAATCCACACTGGCGAGGCGGGACAGGCAGAACAAATAAATGTTCTTCTACTAGATGGCAGAAGGTACATCATTAACTTGAATGCGTAAGTAAAGCGAGACCAAATCAACATTATTTCATACATGCATTTTCCAGATTGGAACAAATAAATAATGAGCTGTCAATGATGAATGTCATCACTTTCACCCTGGTTCTGTCCCCGTATGCTATTATGAGAGACAATCACTCATCCTGTGGAATACGGTCAGTCGGCCAATGCGCACCTGTCCTAAATCCGACGGTGATTTTGCGTATACACAGAACTTGTGCACAGAGTAAGACCATTTCTCGGCATTCATTAGTGAATGAGGCCCATTGAGTCCTTTGTCTGACTTCACTCTCACATTTTGCACAACCTTGGTCAAATGCCGTCATGGCCCCTTCCTCCCCAACCCCTGTTAAGTCTTCTCTGTGCTATAGCCTTGTCGTCCTCCATTGTTCCGTCCCCCCACCCACGTGCCCTATACACCCCCCCCACCATCCACCATCAGGTAATTTAGGCCTTCAATCAGGCGGTGGATGACAAATGAGCGAGTCTGGTTGTTGATTGCCTTTTAGTGCTGTCGTATACGGGTCACTCAGCTGTGGAGTCCCCATCACCACTTCTAACCTCAAAAACCCCTAACTGCGTTATTTTTGCTCAATCACCTGCCCCTGTCCACACATAGCCCTTTGCGGTTGCTAGGCTGTTTTTCTAGCCACAAACCAATTTAATAAAATATGCCTGCAATTATACAAAAGAGCATCCTTTTTCTGCCCTTTTGCCCAATTAGCACGCTCGACCCGCACCTTGGGGGTACAATCTTGCAATGACAATTACATTGTTATTGACCTGTAATCCAGTATGATAATTGATTCGAACGACATGTTTTAGCAAACCGGGTTTTATCGCTCCCTCTTGTTCAAGGTTGATTTGATTTTACTGCTCTTTAATTGACCTTGTTGCCGCTCGCCAGGCAAACCACGCGGAGACGATTGCGGATTCAACACAAGCCAATCTCTCATCTCTCTGTACAGTTTCCATCATGACCATTCAAGAGAAAAGAAAGCTCTTATATGTAGCGTAAAAAAATTGAATTAATTTATTTCTTGACTATCCTCTGGCTTATCAATGGTATATTCAGGTTGGTCTGGCTGGATATCTAGATACTTGCTTATAGATAAATACAGTAGCTATATCTCACTTGCTAGCTAGATAGGTAGATAGATAGATGAGTGTTTTATACAGTGTGAAATTAGCTTTATATAGCTTTAAGGTGCGATTAGTCGTTGATTAACAATGATTTCAGGAGCTATCATTCTATTTGCAATTCTGCATCACATTCAGCTGGAAGACGAAACTCGAGTTGTCATCTTATTGTTCATTCAAGATGATTCCGGGGTGCTTACCAGGAATACGGCACCGTAAAGACTGTTGTTGTGTTGTCTATAAACTGATTTCTTCTGCAAACACAGCCGCCATCTCAGAACTCAGGGAGAACTTTATTCCCCTCCTCCAAAATGAAACCTCTCATGGACAAACATGATTAATTATTCCGGTGGGATTCAGGGGTGGCTGGACTGTATTTGTAATAAGCCATTTTTCCATGGGATTAATTCCCCTCAGTGTTTGCCTAATTAAGGCATTAAGCAAATGTAATAAAATCCAGCCAAAGGATGCTTCCAAGCGATGCGTTGGCTTTAAATCTGCAGCCGCCACATCAAATATGCGTTTAATCCAAGTGTGATGTTCTGACTACACAAAATAAACACAAAGGCATCAATATAGATCCCTTTTTAAAATGTATTCCTTATTTTTAGCATTTTCTTTGTTGTTTGAAGGTTCAGGTCATTCAAGGAAGAGCAGATGAATACAAATCCAGTTTCAAAACATAGCTTCATGATCTTTACCTTTAAAATAATAAATAAAAATGAGTTCAGCCAAATGTGATTTAATATACTGTATGATTTTAATATTTTTACTTACACTTTTTTTTTTTAAGTGACCAGCTTCTGGTCCCTCTTTGTTGGTACCACGGACAGCTCCTATTGCTTGATTGACCACCACAGTGTTAAAACGAATTTTGACAACATTCCCGTTGAGAGAGTTATTAGTTAAGCCAACAGAAAATATGGCAAATATGAGAGCAAAATCTCCTTAAAGCGGAGGAACAAAAGCCGTCGCCTGCCTGCTTGCCTGTATGCATGCGTGCTCGCGTGCCCTCATGGGGGATTGTTATACTTTCTATGCTACAAAGCGCTGCCTTGCTCTGTATGTATGACAACACTGCTTTTGCCAGATCTTCTAACTATATCGCTCTTTTGACTGTTTCTGTTTTTACAAGGAACACAAGTATTTTTAGTGAGGGACTGCATGTTCACTGCAATTAAACATTGGCTCTTAAATACAAATGTCCTCAATAATTTCGTGTTAATCCTATGGCATCATGGGGGGATAATAATCATTGTACTAATAAACTAAATAATAATAATGATAATAATAATTGTTTTTATAAAGCACCTTTAAGAACACGTTTGCAAAGAACAGGGAAGCATATACTGTATTTAACAAAATGAAACAGAAGCATGAAAACCCAAACACCAAGTGTCATACAGTATCGCAAAGTATTGTTAATATTATGAGGGTGATGATGACACCAAATTTAACATCTGCTCCCGATTTTCCCATTTCTGAGACCTTATAACACTAACGAGATACCGATAACGGGATAGAACAAGTGGCGAATTGGACCTAATTTGTATACTTTGATTTAGTGGTGGAATCACTTTTGTTGCCAGCGGTTTAGACATTAAAAGGGAGTTTCCAAGGTTAAAAAAAAATAATAATAATCACTTTGTGTCATATCATATTTGTTAAAAAAGTCATTATGACTATGAAAAAAAATCTGTCCCTGATTGGTAGTTTTCCACGGGTGCTGTGATTTCTTGGATGGAAAATTATCCATCCATCCATCCATCCATTTTCTACCGCTTATCCGAGGTCGGGTTGCGGAGGCAGTAGCTTTAGCAGGGACGCCCAGATTTCCCTCTCGAGGCACAAAATGGGGCCAGAGATGGTTACTATTTCACAGATCATATTTATTATGTGCTACTGTCGTCACAATGAGTGTTTGAACAAATATGACAAAAAAAATATATTTTTTATTTTACAAACCCTAGTTGAATGGCTGTGTGTTGGGTTACTTCGTGGGGACAGTAGATTTACACTGTTCCACAAGCTGTACTTCACAATGTCGTCCCATTAAAATATATAGTCTTCATACACTTTTGTAAGCTACTTTAGGGTCTATCATATGAGACTGATTGAGGAACCCAAGCAATACAAGAATCCAACAACATAGACTGAGACCAGGAGGGCTGACAGATGACATCATCAGACAAAAGCCTGTCAGTAAAACCAGACTTTTAAGAAGTGGTGAAAAAGGTGTCCCCGATTTTGCATGTCTTATATCCTCGAGGAGGTTGTCCCCAAGTTAAGGCGCTGTTATTGAGAATGCTCTATCACCTTTAGTTTTAAGTCTCGACTTTGGAAAAACCAGAAGACCCTCATCTGGTGATGTGAGGCTGTGAGCTCACTTGTAAGGAGGTATTATGTATTATGTAGGTTAATCAGTCAAGTCTTAAAATCAATTCAAAAACTAACTTGAAGCCAATGTAAAAATGTGCAAATTGGGGTGATGAGAGGCTATCTGTTTGACTTGGTGAGAAGCTTGCTAGTATCTTAATAAGCTACAGGAGAGAGTGATTTATGATTGATACCAGAGAGGAATAAGAATTATAGTCTGGAGAAAATAAAAGCAGGCATTAATTTTTCGAGGTCTGGTTCGGTAATTACTGATTTGATTTTAGATACGATGCGAATGCAGAAGAAGCGTGACTGGACAACTTTTTTATTTTGGCTTGTGAAGGTGAAATTTGCAGAAAAAGTTACTAAGGTTTTTCGCTGTATGTGTGATGTTGATATTATCTGCAAAGTTACCAAGGCTATATTTAATGATTTGGGTGGATATTTGCGTTTTGAAGAGATTTTTTTTTTTCAGGTTGGGTGCTAAGAAAGTGAGCTATCCACGGCAACTGAGTTTTTATGTTTCTGGGTGTTTTTTTTCTTTAGTTATGAGCTGTCGCTTGGTCGATTTGTTTATTTATTTTCTTTGTGTTGCGAGCCCAAATTATATTGTTAAGATATCAGATTACAGAGGTACCTTGATTTACGAGTGACCTAACCTTTTGGTTTTTAGAGACACGGGCCATCACTTGACCAACTTTGTTTTTGTCTAAATGGTGATAGCTAACTTCACAGCAAGCAACTGATAATATGGTTAAAACATACAACAAAGAAAACTTGGGAAAGTCAGTTAGCCTAATGCTAACACACAATGTAAAATACCATAGATGGGCTAATGAAATTATCTTGATGTTGCTATTGCAGTTATAAGCACATATTGGAACATGAACAGTGCAGCAATCTGGAATAAAAAGACTAATATTAATGCATCTCATCCGAGTCACTTACAGTGTAGTTAGTGAAAAGTCTTTTTCGTTATGGTGTCTGCATCATATTGCCTGTTTGTGGGCAAGGTGCGCACAACAGAAGGAGCAAAAGCTCAATGGGCATTGAAGCATGAAATCACGACGCACAAACTGTTGAATTGTTCACATTCTATTTAATTATGTTATTGCTGCATGTTTTTATGAAGTACAACACTGAGTGCTTTTTCCATATTAAAAAGACCTGAAAAAAATATATGTTGATGTTTTCTTGGGGGGCGGAATGGATTAATGGCATTTTACATTCATTTTAATTGGGAACGATGATTAGAGATACCAGCGTGGTCAAACAAATTAAAGCCGTAAGTCAAGGCACTACTGTATATGAATTACAGCAAGCAGACCAATTGCATTATTAAAAAACATTTCATGAACAAATTGTATGATTCAAGATTTCATACAGAATCTTGTGATCGATAACCCCCTCATCCCTTTTCTGGTAAGAACCCTACACCCCCACCTCCATCTCCCCCCCTCCTCCTACTCCTTTTCCTGCTGCCGCTAACGCACATTAGAGTACTGCAGCTCGCTCTTTTGTTCAGTAGCGCTCAGCTGCTGGAGAGGTGAGCACCGCTCTGGAGCTCCTCATCATCACCATCCGCTTACTCTCCTCTTCCTCCTCCTGGAGTCACGCACGGACGCCTCTCCTCTCCACGGATATAGACCAAAACCGAGTGTCCCCGTGATTTTCTTTTTCCCCTCCACACGTTTTTGCTGACTTTTTTTTTTTTTTTTTTTTTGGATGCCCTGTGGCTCTCTGCCACTTGCATCGCATCCAAAAGCTCCAGCAAGGCTGCGAGCATCGCGCTGCATTCCTTCAGACCAGACCTCACCTCTGCTGGAAGGTGAGTTTGCCTCTAATGCTGAGGGATTTTTAAGCATGCTGACATTTAGATGCACTTGGTGCTGTAGAAAAAAATATGTTCTATACAGTAGAGGATGCACATTATTATGTAATATAGCGTATTGTACAACAAATAATTGCACTAGGAGCATTTAGACACTTGTTATTCTGCACCACTTATTCTTTATTATTGTTCCGCCACTTTATTTTTACATTTTTTTTTTTTAGCTTTTCCAAAACGCCAGGTTCTTATTTTAAAAGGCCAAACATCTACACTCATACTAGTACAATGATAAGTTTCATAAGTGTTTTCTTCATTTTATACCATTTCTTTTTCCATTGGATATACAGTATGTCCTTCACACACTGCTCTGCTAACTACAGTGTGTTTAATGAAGTTAAATGATACAAACAATTTTTTACGTGGTTTTTATTGTCCACAAGTTATTTGATAAAACACGTCATTTTGCGTATTCTATTTTCGTAATCATATTGAACATTTCGGAATTGCTGTCCACACTGTCATTATGGTGTAGCTGCCCCTTGAAGAAAATTTCTTCTGGTTTCAGTGACATTACTTCTTGCATTTGTCATTCTTCAATGGGGGCTGAAATAGTGGATAGGTGAAGAATAAATATTTCTCATTATTATCATGTTATTTGTGTAGTTGGATGTTGACAAACTTAACATGTCCACTCTGTCATAGTGAGAGAGAAACCTTTAAAAGAGAAACCTTTAAAGTATTTGAAAAGAATTGTTAAACAGAACACAGTCAGCTCGCTAAACGAATGTTGACCATGTGCTGATTAAATGCTAACATTAGCTACAAATGTCCACCCTGTCACCAAGCTGACATGTTTTGGTTTGAAATGTAACTGAAGTTTGAATTTTGAGGCGTATTCTTCCAGAACATCTTGGTTAAACTCCAGTGTTTACAACTTTTACGGTGTTGGACTGTACTACATTTGGTTGCTCTCCGGCTAAAGACTAATTCCTGTGAAAGAGGCTTAAGTAGGGGTTTTGTATTTTTGGGGTAAAACAATACATAGCAAACGGGGCTGAACCGATCTGTTGGGTCCAATGCCTTCTTTCTTACTGGGCTGTGATGTTTGCATGTATCTACCCTGTGTCCTTATTAATGACCAAAGCCTAAATCTCCAGATCGGCTGTCTCATTGATCAGGACTTCATTTGAATTGTGCCTGCTTGAGCAGCCATGGGTGGGCTTTTGTGTGTTAGTGACCCATTGGTGTCGTTGCATCCTGCTTCTTCAGCCCTCATGCATATTGTAGAAGGTGCTGCGTTTGCGTGTGTCCGGCTTTTGTTCATGTTGCGGATCACAAGGTTTGCTCTTTATGTCATTGTTTTCACAAGATCTGTTCCTTTGTGTCATACTGCACTCAGCTTTTCTATATTTTTCAGATGAGTAATCACTTGGTTTTGGTCTAGTCGTGACACCTCTAGAGGACTTGTTCTTCCTCCCTTCCTGTCCTCTTCTTGAGTCTTTATAGCATTGTTATCTACTCCTCGCATGAGGTTGCAGCTGTCAGCTTTTTCTTCAATGATGCCACGTTCTGCCTGGCTGAGCTAAGCGCAGTCCGGACACAGACAGGGGGATTCAATTTTACACTTGAGTCACAGCCAACCATGTGAACGGAAATCGAAGAGGGCTTTTTTTTTTTTCTGCGAAGGGGACGTGTTAATATAGTAATCTCCAGTTGAGCATTTGCTTCGCTTAAATCAAACAAAGGAGGCCGCTTGGAGGTGTTTAAATTGTGGTTTGTGTGGCCTCCAGCTGGATGTCTTGAGGTGTTACAATGCCTTTTGTGGGTAATAAGTGGCCAAGATTCGTAAAAATCAAGTAGAACAAGAGCAACAACAAGCAAACAAAAAGTTTCCGCGAGAGGCGACACAGTGATCAGTTCACACTGACCTGAACAAACGCATGAAAGTTGGCATATAGCTGGGGTTGCCACTTCATTTGAAACACTACTATGGTAATTTGCAAGTACGACTCGTTCACATCCATTTGAAAACATATGCGTTTTCAGGCTCCAAAACGCAGTTTTCATGTTAAAGTAATCACATTTGTCAATAAAAGTGGCAGATCTGCAGTCCTAAACCAAGACTTAAGTTTGTCACCTCTAAAATCATGTTTGCAGCTAAAATTGTTACACATCGGTGACTTGGATCCGAAACAAGCTTGGTAATACAGAAGGAGGCTTATCTCACAAATAAACAAATAGAGTTGATGTGAAATCTTATTTAAATTGTCAATCTGGATCCAATCTGCATTATTCTTAAAAGGATGAAAACATGCTCATTCACACACAAAAAAAATCAATTATTAATTAAATTAATTAAATAATTGATTAATTGGATTTAATTATCTGCTGAAATATGTTTTTCAAGTTTTCACAGTATACTATATGCGAATATTTGTATTTATTTTTTTCTGTACCGCTTATCCTCACTAGGTTCTCGGGCTGCTGGAGCCTATCGCAGCTATCTTCGGGCGGGAGGCGGGTTACACCCTTAATCGGTCGCCAGCCAATCGCAGGGCACATAGAAACAATCAACCATTTGCACTCACATTCACACCTACGGGCAATTTAGAGTCATCAATCAACCTACCACGCATGTTTTTGGGATGTGGGAAGAAAGCAAAGTGCGCGTAGAAAAGATGCAAACTCCACGCAGGCGGGGCCGGGATTTGAACCCCGGTCCCCAGAACTGTGAGGCAGATGTGCTAACCAGTCGTCCACTGTGCCGGCTGTGGAAATCTTTCAAAGAAAACCATCACAAAAAGCATTACAATACGGCACAGTGGGCGACTATTTAGCACATCTGCCTCACAGTTCTGAGGTTCAATCCCTGCATGTTCCCCCCGTGCCTGCGTGGGTTTTCTCCGGGCACTCCGGTTTCCTCCCACATCCCAAAAACATATACAATGAAACATTCCAAAAAGGCATTCAAATCTGATGAGATTTTTTATCCCCCTCGAATTTCTACATATCATCAAATAAAGTCTGTTTCTGTATTATTTAAAAAAAAAAAAAAATAGTGGGTGGACTACCATAGAAACAGGAACATCTTTGCATTATTAAAGAAACAAACAAACAAACAAAAAACAACCAAATTGAAAACTGAAGATTTTCATGTTGAATTTCAATCGTTGATAAAATGGTGTCATAATCACTGTGTGGCTAATGTACCACTGATCACCTCTGAGCCATCTCATTGGCTTCATCAAGCCTGTGCTGGCTGTCCATTCAATTGATTGACAGCTCAGTGTCCAGCCCCTTCCCAGCAGACGGAGCCGAGCCTAACCGCGCTCGGAGGAGCTTTGGCTAGTCTCATGGCTCACACACATGGCTCGAGCCATATTGATCCCGCCGTTGCCACCAGAGCTGAGCAAATCAGTGGTGCAGCTGAGCCAAAGATCCCCCACCACCATCGCCAGCATCCTTTACAGGATGTGAATATTCATCAAGAGAGCCCCCTCCACATACAAACCTCCCCGAAAGCCACCCCAATGTATTATTCAAAAGAAGCATTTTGCCTATTAAATACTCTAAATAAATAATGACATCTGGTAACTGTTTTGTGGGCTGAATTAATGAAAGTCAAGCAGTGATTGGAAGGGGGCTGACGGTGGAAGGAGGATTACTGGCATAGTTTGTATTCCCATTCAGCTGTCCAGCATCCTTCTGCTGCTCTTTTTCTTTGTTGGGTGCACGATGCGCCTCTCTTGGTTTGCTTCCTCTTCCAAAAATGTCTTAAAGTAACCCCCGCAGGAGATGCAAACACTACAGAGAACTGTTTATTTTCCCGTTATGCCTACTTTATTTTATTTCTTTTTTTTGTCTCCCGCGAAAGGTAATCATCAAGAAAAGGTCCCTTTGAGTGTTTTTAATGCATTCTAAACAGCAAAAACTATTCCTAAAAAGTGATAAAATGAGGAATAATTACTTAATAATAATAATGCATTTATTTTATAGAACGCTTTTAAAGGGTATTCAAAGATGCTTTACAAATAAAATAAAAAATGCTAGGATAAAAACAGAATTAGAATAAAATAAAACAAAGATTTGGTTGGGATTTGAAGGTGGAACGATCCGAACAGTTGCGTAGGGGTTTTTGGGAGCAGATTCCAGAGATTGTGAAAGCTCTGTCCTCCCAGGTTCGATGCTTGGTCCGGTGAGGTGGAGAAAGAATGCTATTGTTGGAGGACCAGAGGCTACGGGAGTGGGTGTGGTGGTGGAGGAGGTCGGAAAGGTAGGAGGGGTTTATGGAGGGCTTTGTGAGTAGAATAACTGGACTGGATGCGTTGTGGCATGGGGAGCCAGTGGAGTTTCTGAAGGACTGCGGTGATGTGGTCTCCGGAGTGGTTGTGAGTGAGCAAGTGCGCACTAAAGTTGATTGAGAAGTATGGTGGATAAATCGAAGAGGATGCTGTTGCAGTAGTTGAAGTCTTGAAGTCTGTGATGAAAGTATCGATCAGACTTTCAGCCGGGGTGAAGGAAAGTGATGGGCGGAGACTGAAAATATTCTTGAGGTGGAAGAAAGCAGTTTCTGTGATGTTGATGAGGGTCTAAAAGGTGAGGTTGGTGTCGAAGACTACTCCTAGGTTGCGGATGTGAGTGGAGGAAACCAGTACGGTGTTGTCAACAGAGAGGCAGAAGTTATCGGTGTGTTTGGTGAGGGATTTGGAACCAGTGATTAACATATCGGATTTACGGCAGTTGAGTTGAAGAAAGTTGGCTTGCATTCAGGATCTGCTCTCAGTGAGGCAGTTGGTAAATTTACTGTCCCCTTAAAATAACTCAAAGTAAACAAAAGTGAGTACACCCCTCAGTGAAAATGTCCTAATTCGGCCCAATTTGTGATTTTCCCTCCCTGCTGTTACGTTACAATGACGTAAGTACAGGAAGCGTGTAAAGTGATTAGCGAGTTGACTGGTTGACTTAACAGGTACGTCTTTGGTTTAGCATGTTAGCAGTTAGCACTGGCATAGATGCTCAATATTTGCTGTCATGTTTCGTTTAGATGTATAAGTTAAGCTTTTGTTGGGCACTTGGCTATTTCTGTTTGCTGGTGCATCTTCAGATAATGATTCAAGTTGTCAACAAACACCAGTTTTGCTCTATTTTGTGTTTGTTTGTGCTGCTTTATTCGCATGTCACTCATCTAACTTTCCTGTTCATATTCTCTTGACGAATAAGAGCGTGAACACACCTGGTTTGTTGTGCTGCATTTTGGTATGCTTGAAAATTTTACTCTGTGAACACTAACTGAACTAGGGAGGCACATGGACATTATTTACAAACCATAAACTAATTTGGACAAGGGAAAGGCAATGATTTGCCAGGTACTGTAGGTGTGAAAGTATCCAATACAGGCAGTCCTCGATTTACGAACGAGTTCCTTTCCTACGCTGGCGACGTAACCCGAATTTCCGCGTAAATTGGATTTCACCATTAAAGTCGAAATACGTCTGTTACGGGTACTGTCCCAAGTGATTGTGACAGCAAGCTCAGTGTGTGTGGGCGTGTGCGTCGATCTGTGAGTGAGACGGGACTGCGAAGGAGGAAGGAGTGCGTGCAGGTGCGAGTGTGTACAGTGGAAAGCGTAGTGACGGCGACCGGGGAACAGTAGCGATTAGCGGAGGACCCGTTGACGTTGAATGTGCAGAGGAGCTAATAAATCCATTAAAGCAGCAAATCGGTGCTTCGTGCCTTTATTGTTGCTGCCACCCAGCTCAGCTGTGCAACGAGAGAAGGGAGTTAACCCCGAGGAGGACAACCTCGGCCCTGGAGAAGGTGTCTCCCCTGCGTCTCCCGACCATGGTCAGGTGACCGTAGCAGGAAAGGTTAACACTTCGTACATAGAAACTAAAATAGATTAAAATAAAAAAAATAAGATGCTGTACTTACCATTACTGCTGAGAGTGTGAAAAAAGGAGGGCGAAAAAGGCAAAGATACTCCCAGTGCACAAACACAGACAAGCACTAGCTAAGCAGAAACACTGTGGTGCTGGGGACAAAATGGCGGACGAGGCACGGGCATCGTAAAATCGAAATGTCGTAGGTCGAGTACGTCGTAGCTCGAGAACTTGCTGTATTAAGCATTTATCAGAGAGATGAGGAAGGTTATCATAAAATTTGTAATGAAATCTCTTCATCCTGGTCACGCTGAACTTCACATTGCTTTGAATTTGCTTTCTTTATTTCTAATTAATTTCTGCTCTATTTGACTTTCTGACTTTCTGAATGAAAGCAGTATTTCCGCTTAGGATCAGAGGTTGTATAAGGTAAATCTAAAGCTGTTAATACGGGCCTTTCATTAGCAGTAACGGCATACATCAACCTTAAAGAATACGAATTAAATTGTTTTTATTATTATTATTATTTTTTTAAATGTCTTTGTGTTTGCGTCTCCTTCACTGGCACAGAGAGGCGGCTGAAGGAATTCAACCATTAAGTCAATTAACATGTCAAAGTCAGAAGCAAAGTGCTGACGCACTAAATCAGACACATTCAATACATGGCACGACATTCATGCAGCTTTGGATAGGCCATAAATCTTGATGTCTCGTAGCTCATGGCAGCCACCTTAAGGTAGCCTCTGCTAGCTTTTTATAGACATTACGCAGACTTTGAAGTTGAATTTTCAATGACAACAATGCCCTTTAGCCACTGTGTTTGTAGAATGGATGATGAAAAGCAGCAAGGCATTCCATAAACATGCACCATAGTCATGCCATGCAAAATAAATCAATAAATAAATAATAAACAAAATCATTGCATTGAAAAACTTTGAGATGCGAAAGAGTTAAGGTTAGTGGGTTCGCTTAATGGCATCTCATATGAATGGAGTGGAATGTCCAAGGCTGCACGTAGTCCTTTTTTAGTATTGGAAATAATGGAAAGAAATAATCATTCCGAAGTGTTGCCAAACTGTAGAACAGGTTTAATAAATGCATGGGCAATTTTTAATGTAACATCTTAACATTCCGAACAAAGAAGATGAGTTAGGACACATTGAATTCTTATTTAGGCTGTAATTACGAGGTACGTTGTGCCAGTGCAAAAAGAAGTTATCAACTTTAAAACATCATAAAGATGACGCATTCTACCTTGATAACTTGTGATGGCAGTTGTGGTTCCGGGTCACATCTCTTTAATTTGCTGAGGCTGCTCCTTTGTTTGGAGTATGAGTAGATTGAAAACAAAAACAACAAAAAGCCAAAGAAAAAGCAAAAAAAAAAAAAAAAAGCAACTGGAATCAAAACCGGAAGTTGAAAATGTCTTCAGAGACAAACATAGAAATGATAGAGTAACAGCACTCTCCATTGTCACTATACTGGCAATTGGCCTCATACCCAATAGTTTCTGAGCGCAGAGTATTTTATCCATTCATCTTTCATGCCTCTTTTACAATAAACTGCAGTAAAATATGTTTTACCAGTGACTTAGGTTACTTGTTGGTATAGGCCTTCATCCAATATGCAAAATGGGTTTCAAGATGGAGATTTGTAAGGCAGGGGCCAATCAAATGTCCTGGCAATAGAGCCACCCGCACTGCCAAGTCTTCAGCCAAGTAGTACCAAAGTGCAAAGTCTTCAAATTTTTAATTTTTTAAATATTTTTTTATTTTTTTATTTTTTTTTGCTCAAGGAACTTGGTGTTACTTTGTTTAGGGTCCAGTTATTCCAACATAGTTTGCTTTGCCTTCCATGCCATTCACAAGAAGATTGCACTTTAAAAGACTGATTTCCATTGAAATGGCCTTTAAGAATTTTGTCAATGCCAGGTAAGACGTGGAATTGCTTTGCTTTCCAAATGAGGAAACACCCCCACCGCCAGTGGCTCTGCTTAACATGAAGGTCACCTGCTATGCTCCAAGATTCTGAATAGTAAACATGAACAATGACGGTTTGGTGGAAAATTCCCCTCTAATCGCGATTAGACTTATGCTCTACTCAATTTCAAAATGAACTGCAGGGACGGTTTACCACTTCTGTAATTAACTGACACAGTGGGGAAAAAAATAATTCAGAAGATGCAAAAAATAATTCCTCAAAAACATCTCCTAACGTCCTACTGGGGCTTTTTTTTTTTTTTTTTTTTTTTTTTTTTTTGGAACTACATGGATGTCCTCCTTGTGTTCAGCTGTAATTAAAATCCTGATAATTAATCTCAATTAGGGTTTTTGGAGCCCTCAACAAGCTCTTGGGACTCTTCAGTGATATTTGCCTCACAAAACTGTTGCAACTTTGGTATGTGACTGTTTTTTGTCAATGTCTTTATGTCTCAAAGTGTTCTCTGTCAATTGACTGTCTGTTGTCGTACTAGAGCGGCTCCAACTACCGGAGACAAATTCCTTGTGTGTTTTTTGGACATACTTGGCAAATAAAGAAGATTCTGATTCTGATGTAAACTGGAGAAAAAGGAACTCTTGCAAAATATCACCATACAGTGGATCATCGTTACCATATTTAAATTCCTTATTAGGAACTTACCTTCAATTTTGTAAATTCCTCGTTTTTCACATAAATTCCCATGGAACATTTCTAACGTAGGCAATTCCCAGAATTGTACACCCATGGTACAGTATCGATGCACCAACATCAAATATTGATACTATCCTAAATCCACGTATGTGCAGTTGGATGATCGGCGAAGACTCCCAACAACGCTGGCTATAGAAAACTGATGTTCATTTTTCTTTGTTTTAATAAGCCGACAACCTTGTAAATGAACATTGTATTTCATAGCAGACACTCAGTATTAGGATTTAACAATGTGAAACAGTTCCTACGCGTCTTAATGACATGACCTGCTTTTGTCAAAATAGTCCAAGAATGACGAATTACAGTCTTAAATCAGGCTTAAATGAGCTGATTTTTAGGGGACAACCTGTCTAATGCAAATGGACCATTGCTTGAGGCCCCCACTCGACAGCTGGAGCAATGGAGAGTAGAGCTTTTGTTACCATGGTGCCTCGGGGTGGAGCTGTGGGATGGCATTTTGCAAGCCTGAAAAGTGAGTGCAAACAAAGACATTAAAAGCATTGATCTTTACCCTCGTGGAGGCAGCAATTCATCACCAAGCCACCCAATTACATTTGTGAATGAGTGTGCAGATCCTTCATGTGGCGCACGCAGCGGACACATCAAAGCACATAACAGCTGACGCACTGATGCAAATGCGAAAATGGTCAGCTCTCAGAAGATTTACTTTGTAATGTAATTTCGCACTTGATTGGTAAAATAAACACCTCGCTCAAAAAATAAATACCGTATTTTCGCGACCATAAGGCGCACCGTACTAAAAGGCGCAGTCTCAGTTACGGGGTCCATCTCTGTATTTAACATATACATGAGCCGCACCGTATTATTGGGCCCAGGCATGGTAAAACATACACTAGCTTAAAACATACGCTAGCATGCATGCACGCTAAAACATACGCTAGCATGCATGCTAGCGTATGTTTTTAAAAAGGCAGCGGGAGCAAAACTGAGTTCGGTTGTACTTTATTGAAGTATTTAACAATGTACTCATGTTATTTTTTTGATCAATCCTCATCCACAAATCTATCAAAGTCCTCATCTTCTGTATCCGAAATGAACAGCCGGGCAAGTTCTCCATCAAACATGCCGGGTTCCCTCACGTCATTGTCGGAGTCAGTCTCGTTGCCGGGGGGCTTTTCAGCAATGATGCCGGCGTTTTCCTGCTTCCTCCACTTGCGAACCATGGATTCGTTGATCTGGAATTTTCTCGCGGCTGCTCGATTCCCATGTTCCTCCGCGTAACTGATAGCTTGCAGTTTAAACTGTGCTTCGTAAGCGTGTCTCTTCGTAGGTGCCATTTTCGGGGGTCCTTAGCCAAACCGATGTTGTTTTGCACAATGCACATACCGGCACTATATACCTACTGGGGACGTGCCTTTAGCGTCCTCCTACACGCGTTACCCTTCCCCCTTTAACCTCCGCATGCTGTCCTCAGTCACGTCCGTCTTTTCTCTATATAAGCAGCGTGTCGGCAGGAAATGATCCCAGTCAGTCAACCGGAGCGCTCATTATAGTCACACAACAACATTTTGGAACTCGGTGCACACATAAGGCGCGCAGCAATATAAGGCGCCCCGTCCATTTTGGAGAAAATTTAAGACTTTTAAGTGCGCCTTATGGTTGTGAAAATACAGCAATAAAACAGTGGTGAGCAGCGATAAACAGGGCAGCGGCTGCTGTTTGTCATAAGACCTTGTACACTGCATTCTGTTTGGTTTGTACAATCTCTCTTCGTTCTTACATGAAATAAGCTAGAAATATCACTTGTTGTGTTACCCAGATTTATTATGGTTATATTAAAAAAAAAAATCCATTTTTATTATTTTGGCGCCAGTTAACAGAAAATTATCCCAAGGCACTTCACATATGGAGCAGGTGTGAGCAAACACTAGGTGACGGAGACAAAGAAAAAGTCCCTCTAAGGTAGAAACCTCAAACAAGACTCAGTGTGGGGTGGGGAACTGACTCCCCTCTTAAAAGTGTTTAGAATTGCCTAAGTTAACCAAGACTAACTTCCACTAACAACCCAGGCTAAGGCTATCTGTTCCCCGACATATAAAGCTTGTCTCTCAGTCGAGGTGTACTGCATCACTTCAACATACTTCATTGACAACAATTCTTTTTAAGGCAAGGGCTTTAGCGGCATCGTAGGGCCTTTCAAACAAGCACAAAAAACATGAGTATGTGAATTTGGGAATCGCACACCATGAACATGCAGGGGATTACTGTATTCGCCCTAATTTATACACGCAGGTAGAACCTTCTACCCTGAACAGTAGAGATTTGCTTGAAGCATAACTGTCCGCACACCTCATCCATCCCTAAAGTGCCCGACTGTAGGCTCACATTGCTTTGGGATGGCTGAGTGTGATGGAATGATCCGAGTCCCTGTACGCATGTCACTCTCCTTATGTGGCGTCTACAATAACGTCCCATCAGCTCAATGAAATGAGGTCTGCATTTTAGTGATGAACGTCGCTGTCATTGTAGGGCCGGGATGTCTGTCGCCCACCCCATGTGCTCGCTTTCTTGACACTGTCGCATACAAAGCACACAAAAACGATCCTTCACACCTCACATACACAAACACACATGCAACAAGGGGAAAGACAAGGCTGCAGGCAGAACATTTGAGGCCCTGTCGTAATTGGGCCCCGTCTTAGCGTGACCTTCATCATTTTGACAGAGCGGAGAGAAAAGATGAGCTACTTCTTGTTTTTCCTCGGCTCGCGTCAATGCTACACGCTCGGCGGAAACCATGTCGGAGCTAGTTAGGGTTAAAGCTAAAGTGCTAGAAGACGTGTGTGCTTTGTATATACCTCCCCCAAGGAGGTCAAGGATTCATTCTTGTACATTTGTTTATTTTTTTTGGGTGCTACTTTTTTGTTTACTAAAATTGCTGTTGTTGTCATTTGCCACGGACAGCACAGTGGCAATGCAGTCTTGATCAATCTTCATTGAGCTAAGGTACATAACAAAAAGTCACAAAAAGCAGTGGTACTCAAGTCACATGACTGGACTCGAGTCTGACTCAAGTCACCAATTTTAGAACTTGCAACTTGCTTGGCTAAAATTTAAGAAAGAATCGACTCATACCTTTCACATTTGAAAATCTGCATTTTCAATATAGGTGGCTTTTGGGGGTTTTTTTTCCAAAGAAAAGTGCTGTGAGCACTGGAAACCTGGCAACTCTGACCACCAGTATGCTATGATGCGGAGTGCAGAGGCCACCTCGTGAGGCACCTCATGACTCACAGAGGGAGCTCCAAAGATGATTACATTTGGATTCAAGGATTATGTTTTTGATGTAATCGGGGAAAAAAATAATCAATAGCAACATTCAAGGTTTGCAGTTCAACGATAAGAGACACATGTATGATGTCTGTCACATCTGTCAGTTGTAGGTAAACGACTAGCTAGGATAGCGTCACAGTTTAGCTCACTGATAGCTGGTCAAACAATTAACTAAACTTTATATTATAAATGTTATCCATTTATTTGAAAAGACAAAATGATAGACAACTATACCGGTACCATTAAAAACTGTGATTGTGAATGTGTTTTCATAGACATGTTTACATAGCCTTGAGTGGGTTGACTCATTGCTGCGCTACGCCAGCACGCCTGTCGCATTTAATATGTTCGAGCTATCTGTAAACTAAGGCAAGTACCGTACTTCACAAGGTGAAAACCTACAACGCTCACAAAGTTCTCAGTAAAAAACAACAACAAATACGACCGAACTCTTGATGTACAGTCTAGTTACTCGATGTTAGCAGTCAAGCCATGTGCACTTCAAGTGCTCCCAGTGGACGTGGGGAAAGGGTTGCTTCACGCTGTATTGCACTTCCCTCTGATTTTTAAAAGCTCCCTGGTGGTTTATTAGAGTAGTGGAGATCTCCTAACCACCTACCTTTTAGTCCACTGCTTTAGAAGATATAGATTTAAAGATTTACACGCAGTTATAATGCTGAGGTAGTGGAAGTGCCGCTGAAGGTGGATTTAAAGTGGCTAGTGGAGCTTCTCAGTGGATCATTGATAGACTGAACTTCATCGTACCACGTTTATGGGCGAAGGAACTGGATTTAGTAATCAGTAATCAGTGTTTTTTTTTTTTTTTTTGTGTGTGTGAAGGCTGCTGGTGATGGAAAAGTGTGATGGTAACCTAACGAACCGATCAATTATATAGATCTTCTTCTGTGGTTGCCCCAAGTCAGAGTCTATCCCCCTTTCCGGTGGTGTTCCTCAAAGGATAATCTGAGGGCCCTTCCTATTTCCGCTCTACATGCTCCCTCTCATAGATGTTATCATCAAATTTGAAGTTCTGTCATACCACTTGTACACAGATGCCCTCCAGATTTATTTTTTGGGATGAGATAAGTCCACTGCATGGTTGGTGTAATTATGGATTTGACGGCTCCCAAACTTGCCTCGGTTGTATTTAGTGCTGGAGATTAGAAAACAAATCGAATAACTCTGCTAAATTTACTTCAAAAATTGGTCGCTGCAAAATTTCTGCCTCAAAGCTCCACCGGGAACCAAAAAAAAAAAAAAAATCCTTCCATCCAAACCCATTTTTGCGCCGCCGGAACTAATGTTTCACACGGACATTTATTGCAGATGGATGCAGTGTTGGGCCACTGATAAACTTTGCCAAAAATGACAGGAGTGTCTGTGATTTTTAAGACACCATTAGATGTGTAATATACGTATAACATGATTTATGAGTGAGCTGAATGGTAGTTAGCATTTTTTGACCCAAAACGGTAATCGCTCGCACGCTAATGCTAATTGTGATTGCTAACTATTTAGCATTTATCATTTTGCTGTCTCGAATTCTGTACACCAAATTTATCCCATACACTCAGTAATAACAGATGCAGTGGATCGAAGTTCATCCCTCATAAATGAGAATGAAAATGAATGTTAGTAGTTAAAAACAATCTATATAAATCAAGTGGGGGAGGGGGGGGGGTGGCGATTATTTTTGATGGTGACAGCCCTAGTTGTATTCATCATCCATCATCACGTGAGACATCAGCAAATCTTCTAAAGATTTAATTCTTCAGTGTGGGAGGTTTTGCTTGTTCTTTGCCTTTTTTGTGTGTTTTCCGTAGGAACGTGAAGGTGCTTGTAAAAGGTGAGTAGTTTTACTTTATTTTTGTTTTGAAACAAGAAGTCACAGTCACACCAAATTCACACCAATGGACAATGGAGGGTCTTCAATTGACAATTTAGAGTCTTCAATGAACCTAACGTGTGCTTTTGGAATGTGGGAGGAAACCAAAATACCTGGAGAAAACCCATGCAAGCACGGGAAGAACATGCAAAAGCCACATAAACACAGATCCCCTGACTGTGAAGCAGACACACTAAACACAAACACACCGTACTGCCTGACTTATATTATAATCAAATGTTACAAAAACAAATTTTCTTTTAATTGTGAATTTCCAATGAGTGTTTTGTCATTTTCTTGAATGTGTCAAAATTCCTTAATTTGCTGAAAATTCTCCTTTCATTACACTTTTATGCACCAAGATCAAGATCAAATATAAACCACAATAAATAAAATTATCCATCCACTTTCCGAACCGCTAAATAAAATAATAGCTTTGAAGTAAATAAATAAATGCATATTATTTTCTTATTAAAATATCCAAGAAAATCTCTCTATACATTAGTATTTGGCTTTCAGGAGGGCCAGATTTTTAGTCCATTTTTTGCAGTGAAGTTGTTCATTGATGAGAGCGAAAGGAACATGATTGAAATCTCCACTGACCAGCATGAGAGCACCGGGAAACTAAAATAGTATTCTAAGATCACAGCATCCACGGCATCACTTGCTTCGGCTGCGAGTTGAAGTTTGAACGTAAACAAACAACTGCAGTTTTCTAGGAGCTGATAGTTAGTCCATTGGCTAGTAACGCACGTACAGAGCAGATGCTTCAAATCCCCTGTTCCATTGTCTTCGCTCTCTCACTTCACTTCATTTCAGCGCCGGCTCTCGTCCCTCGTAATATTGCACCTTTTATTCTGGAAAAGAAGCCTTTATTCTCAAAAATTTTTTTAACTATTCTCTAAAAAAAATAAAATTCATTCATGCAAGGATGTCAGATGAATGTGATACGTCGCAATCATATCAGGGGTTTTAATTTGGGAGGAGTAATTAGCTTATTACTGTGTATTTATTTTAATGTCGCGCCTGTCTCAATATGTAGGTATGATACATGATAATGATGACATTAAATGATAGTATTGCCAATTATTTTTCGGACCTCCAAGCTACAGCTCGTGGACCCCAGTTTGAGAGTGACTGCTTTAACATGGTCCAAATCGACAAGTAGAAATGTCTGCTGTGCCACTTGGCTTGGCATTGGATGGTTTCTATTGTTAGCCATTCCCTCCCTCCCGCTTAAAAACATGGATTCATATGTGAGCTTTCTGTTTATGCCGCCACGTCCGAGCGTGAAGCCAGGAGCCTGATGTCGGAGGCCTCCTGCCAACCCGCCTTGCCTCCTGCCTGCATCTTCTCCTTGTGCTGATGGCCGGTTTGCTTTTATTTTGGACCTTTCAGAAGGTCACCCGGGCTGCCTCGGTCACAGAAAGGGACAGTACTGTATACCGCCTTACTCAGCCCTTTAAAGGTCCATTAGTTTGAGATGTATTAGCCCATTAGACAAAACTCAGTCGTGCTTCGTGCAACTGCAGAGCAATTCCTCCACCGTTAAAATGAACCTTTTCTCATCATTTGTGCTGGCTGCTCCTATCTTCATTTGGGAAGATCCTATCGTTTTATTTTATATGAAATATGAAGTCTTACGTGAACTAACTTGAATAGAAATGATTATCAAGGAAGAGCCAATTACATTTGCAAATCCGGATTAAAATACAGTGAAACCTAGCCATTCAGTGTTAGCGGTTAGGGACCGGGACCTGCCGCGAAAAGCAAAAACTTGAGAAGAGTAGACGCCTCCCTTCCCCTGGAAATAAAATTTTAATTGCCTGTACTAATATACTCTTCCCCCTCCACATATCCATGACTCATGAATTCAAACATTCACAGATTTGTTTTGGAACCTATCCAACCATTATTTACTGACCTATCATTATTGCTGTGCTCCATCTTGGTGCCAAGGAACTACACAATGATGGCATTGAGGAGCATCGTTTAGACAAAAGTAGTGTATGGCTGCCATTTGTGGCATTGGTATGAATGTGAACATAAGAAGAAGAAGAAGAAGAAGAATCACCTTTTATTGTCATGAACATGCATGCATGTACACAAAATGTGTTCTCTGCATTTAACCCATCACAGTGAACACATACAGATGTTAGTGGAACACACTGGAGCAGGGGGCAGCTGAAGCACCTGGGGAGCATTTCGGGGTATCAGTGTCTTGCTCAAGGACACCACAGCCGTGAGTCCGGCGGATGTTGGCAGATGGTCCAGTCGGGGTCTGGAACCTAGGTCCCCCACGGTGGCAGGCGATGATCCTAACCATGGGCCATGGCTGGCTAGGTTAAATGGTTGCCATGCAACGACTGGCGACCGGTCCTGGGTGTTCGCTCACCCAAAGCCAACTGGTATAGGCTAAAGCTCATCGATGACCCTAATAAGTACAAGCCCTATCGAAAATTGATGGATAGATGAGAAATGCAGTTTGTTCTTTGATGCACAGTGGAACCGTGTACGTGATTCTTGTGGCGTGCCAAGTGTTTGCTTTCCCTTATTTAACAAACACCGTTTCAATGATTTAAATTGCCTTGGGTGGCACCTCTTCCTTCTAAGAAGATGGATGGATGTCAGTCAGTGTAGCTGATTGGGAAAACAGCCACACTCCCAGCTCGTCCGTCTGAGTCTCTCGGCCTGCTCGTATGTCTGCAGCCGCGGTGACTCAGAGCATGGGAGCAGCCTGTGCTTTCATGTTGGTCGTCATTAATTATAGATGCCGTATGTAACTAAGAAGTTGACTCGTTCATTAATGCGGGAACCTTCTTTCAGCACAGCGCCATTGCCGCCTACAGGTTCTGGATGTACTGCACAAACTTTAGACACAATAGAACTGACTGGGACATAGAAAAGGTTTTGGCTGCTCCGTACATTATGAGTAATGCAGTGCCTATAAAACACCACTAGGCGACAGTATCAGATGGTTAGGTGTCTTCCAGTGATGTAGTAGTTTGACTTTATTTTATCGATTCACCAGTTTCTATAGCACGCGGGAGAACATGCAAACTCCTCACAGGAGCCGAGATTTGAGCCGCAAACCTCAGGACCCCAGGAGGACTCATTTCCCCCGTTGGGTGCACCTGCTGAATGGTAACATGTAAAGCCGTAGAAAAATTATTTATTTGTTTTCACAAGATATTCTGGACAATTGCTTGTGTCCTTCCAAAGTCATAGAGGTTATTTCTAGCACCAAACGCTTTGGAATAAACCAAACGAAAACCTAAACTAGATCCAACAAAGGCAGACGGAGTGAGCGGAGCCCTACACACTTTTGAGTTAACGTGATGAAAGCGATAAGTACCTGCAAGCCTAAGGCTTGACCGGGGGAAAATTACAGCCTGCCGCACGGGCGCTTATTCATTTCCACCACCATCTACCATCATGGAAAGACGCATTAAGGCACTCCAGTCTTGAGTATGGAGTAATAAAGTGATTTAGCCGCTTAATTGGAAGCAAATTAGCCGCGCTTTACGGCAGTGGTAGATGGACGGCGAATGTGCATTTCTAATATTTCACTCTGCTGTGCAATGAGGACTCACAACATAGATAATTGGGATGGCTGAAAGGCTGTTTTTGTTACTGACGGTCAGTCGTATGTAATCCATTCAGTGGCTCTTCTAATCTCGGAGGCTAATGGTTCTTATTGTTGTAGTGCAGTGCTATTAACCTGTCATACATCCTAGCCCTCTGTGTCAATGTTAATGACTCAATGTTTTGAACCAATTAACACATGGCGGACTGACTCATCCTGACAGTTGGGCATGATTAATGACAGCGTCAGCCAGCAGGTTAAATGTCCCATTGTGGAGAGGATTGGACAGTTATACTGTATGTAATGCTTAACACATGTATTAGACCAGCACCCAGTGTAAGGTTTATGCCACAGCTGCCCTAAATGAACAGCATTGGTAATTACCAAAATCATTTTTGAACATTTTTGTAATGGTTAATATTCCATTATGTAGAAGCTCTTCAACCCAAATCAAATTTTCAAGGCTAAAATATAATTATAGTGGTGCCTTGAGATTCGGGTGACCCGACTTTTTTTCAAGGTCCGAGCACTCGCTCGGACTCGCTTCACAACAAGCAGGCGTTTAGCAGCGAGTGAACAATTCTTCAAATTAAGAGGCTTCAACCTTTTAAATATCACTCACAGTTGAATTTTACTGTCAAACGAAGCAAAAGTAAAACAATTACGCGTTGTATAAGTAAAACAACCACATAACCTTGCCTTAACGTCCACTATCAAAATGCTAACATATAATGGGAACAGCCATAGATGAGCTAACCAATAGTGAATATTGTCGTGGTGGTATAACCCTGCAAGCAAAGGATATTTGAATGTAGAAACACATGTAGACAGATAATAGAACCATAATCAGAGGCATGTATTCTTTATCCTCTGTGAAAAACGACTAATATGACTGCGGCTTACTGAGGAGCTGAGACCGTTTCCATCCATGTAAGCTACAGTATATCCATACGTCTGTATTATACTGCCTCAAGGCGGCCAAACACACCGGAAGGAGCAGCACAATGTGCACTGAATTGAAACAGAAAATGTAGATGAAAAAGTGTGGAATTTCTTTCCATTCTATTTATTGTGCGCTTGTGTGTGCATGTGTGTGTGCGTCGCACTAGAAGCATCGGGGATTGGAGCGCTGTCAATTACTGAGAGATGATCAAAGTGCAGCCTGATGTTGTCTGGCCTCTGTCTTTCTTCCTTCCTCCGGGGCTCGGAGCAGCAGGAGGAAGGGGGGGGCTACGGCGGTAGCTGGGGGGGTTTGACGCTCTGCGACGTCGACGTCTGCTTCACACTTGACTAAGGCCCTTCTTATCACACACACACGCATGTAAGGAAACTGTCTCTCGCTCTGAGATGTAAACGACCACCCTTTAATCCGATATGCCAAGCGTATTTGTCTGCGCTCCGCCGGGGGACTTTTGACGTCCTTGATATAATATTGTGTTTAAATCCAAGGACTCATTAGACCATACTGCAGCGAAAAGACGCCTGCGATGATGCCAAGGCGTTATTGAATGGCCGTAAACTTTTGCAGCATAGGCAAAAGAGCAATTCGGCCCCTTTACTAGCAGGCTGATTGATTGTTAATGCCAATTCAAACACTAGAAAACTCGAATGCATCCAGTGACGTGCGAATAGCCCACCAAGGTTTAATTGTGAACAAAAAAAAGTGGCCTCTAACATTTTTATGTTTTTGTGTCTGAGATGGTTCTACGGAATGATTTACTAACTTTTTTAACATTCCTGTACAGTATATATTACAACAAAAATTATCTGACTTCTGTTTGTCTGCCCACATTGTGGCGAGTGGCAATTTCAGCACCATGCGGCCTGACAAGAACGAGACATAAAATATCAATCCAAAATTCCCCTATCCTCATTCTTATCTGGATTTGTACCAAAATTAAATTGCTTGGAGGAGGTACCAAAGGTGAATTCTTTTTATTTTTTATTTATTATTATTATTTATTTTTTTAGATCTGAAGCAACATTGCATGAGCTTGGATCATGCTCTACAATAATATGTTGTGTTATTGTTGGTGTAGTTTTTGTGTAATCTTACTAACTGGCAACGATAAAAAATACTGGCTGTTTTTGTGCTTGGAGGAGGTAAGAAAAGTGAAAAGATAGTCCTGAATTCAAACATTTTCCAAAGATCTTGGTCAAAATGGGGCACCACTCTGCAAAGATACATGAAAATGGTTTGCATAATTTTGGGTAAAATAAACCAACCAACAAACAATGATAAAAACAAATGGCAGCTGTAGCGATGGTCCTCAAAGAGCAACAACCTCCACCAAGGCTTCAGTCTTTCATGTCCTGCGAAATTATTGAAGGAAGTACTATGATCACAGCCATTCAGAGGATGTTGTCATCCATCCGTAAATTTAATCAATAGAATGAATTTCAGGAAACATGAGCACAAGATACAAGCAGAGTCCGATGAGATTTGACCATGAAAAGTATCACGTCATGTGCGACGAATCAGATCTGATTGAAACTAGCTTTGCAGAACAGCTTCTGACCGTACATACACATATCAAATGCAAAAGTTTTTGAAGTCATTATCAGCCATCAGAAATACAGTATGTCGGTAATTCTGCATATTTTTTAAATAGTTTTTTTCATCCCCCCATTTAGTGGCACGATGGTCCACTTAATTCAGTTTGGGCCGCGTCGTCCGGTGTGCGGCGGGTCTAAAAGGGGGTTGCACAGGCGTGGTCCTGCCTCAGTTACAGCTGTGATACCACCTCTGATGGCAGAAAGTTGCCTTGTCGACTTTGTGTCCCCCGCCCATTTTCATGTCGCTGCCATTTAAACAAAACAGCGTCATGGGAATAAAAGCGCAAATTTTATAATTATAATAATCTGGAAAGCTCCATTGTCACACAAGAGATAAAATGATGTCAGCATGTAATTTGAAGACTACTACTACTTTGCAGCAGGGGGTAAAGCACAAATTAATTCCTGTGTGGTCGCAGGCTGACTGCTTATTAAAGACAACCCAAACAAAAACAAAAAAAAATAAGAAACATGAATTTAGGGCCCTCTGGTGAGTGCCAATTTACCTTATGAATGAAGGTCACGTGTACTCTCACACCCTTAAATAATGGTCCCACTTGGATGTGTCCAACTCATATAGGCCCCAGAGCAGGCACTGGGTAAATAAGTAAATAAACCTGGATGCTGGCAGGTCTCATAAATTGTGTTTCTCCCAAATGAGACTGCCTAAGAATCGATAGACCTCGGGGGAAAATTCTTGCTGTGTGTGTCTCACAGCAAGAACGCATGTTTGGGTTGTGCTGGAGAAAAAAAAGAAAAAAAAAAACCCCAGGAAAGAAGAGCTAGGCTGTAGCATTGAGTGTAACATGGTATCAACCACGTATGAAATGTAAAATGTTAAAACATAATCACACAGGTTTAACATGCTACCGTTTGCTCGCAAGAAGCTAATCTAGCAGTCTACTTGTGCACTCGGTGCACAACGTCGAGTGAAAATGAAAAATTCATTCTTAACACTCCCCACACCACAGGCTAATCAGTCAGAATAATATGTCAGACATCTGATGATCAGGCCTTTCCTGACTTTTATCGGAATGGGTGAAAAATGCTCAAATCCGTCCCGATTATTGGTATGTTTGTTATTTAATAAGCACAAAGAACAAGAAAGCTACTGCTGCTTTCTCCCTGCTGCTTTCTATTCCCCCTGCCTACTTTCTACCCTTGGGCATTTCTTGTCTTGGCTGTTTCTCCGTTTGATTTCTTTCCTCGTCATTCATCCTCACGTTTTGGATTCTTCCTCCAGGTGTTTTGTCACTGCGTCTGACTTCTCACCTATCTTGACGCACTTTGTGCCCTCTTTTGAAGACCCTGTAAAGTGAATTCAGAGATTTGTTTCTCAATACAAATATAATTTACAAGTAGCATCATCATTCTACTTTTTATTATTATTAGTAGTAGCAGTAGTAGTCTTTTTGCGTAATGTACAACAAGAAGGACCTCCTCTATGCTACATGCCAATGTCAAGGGAGCTCATGTATATTTGAATTACAAAACATATTATTTAGTTATTTGTATTATTGCACAAACTCAGCTGGGATAGTCTCCTGCACACCCCCGACCCTCGTCGGGATAAACTGTACAGACAATGCATGGATGGGTGGTTGTATTGGTATTATTTTAATGTACAGCACTTTGTCACACCTGCGGTTGTTGTTAACTTGCTTTATACATAAATTTGACTTGAGTTTTAACAAAATTACATACAGTCACAATGGTTAAACCGTGGCTAAACGGCATTCTTAACCCGGCCCAAAAGCGACCCCTGCTTTCATAGCACGAGCAACAATTTAATAAAAGGTAAGGCAAGATGCGAACTTACTTTCAAAAATACTTTGAAATCAATAAATAGTGATTGGTGAGCTCAAGGGGATCTTTTGTACTGTACAAGGATCGACTACACATGTCACACATTTAATGAGAGCAAATATGAAAACGACGAGGCGCCCCAAACGGGAAGTTGCCTGAAAGAATGAGACGACCAGCGATTAATGTATCAATTTTACTCAGCATTAACTGTATACTATTTATCCAACTATTCTAAAATTAGATATACTGTTCATATAATTTGTAATATTTTATTATATTTTATCTTCCAGGCGGCACCCTAGCACCCGCTATTGAGATATATATTGGAATATATTCTCGCCACCAGAGGCTTCAATATATACTTTTTCAGCTCAAACTTGTAGTTATGTGTAGGCATAAGAAAGTTTCTAGACGTAGTAGCAAGAGGTCACAACTGCTTATCACTACAGAACTAAATCAAGAAATTAATCATTACAAATGTAATAATTGAAAAAAAAGAACATGTTGTAACTGTCCATCGTCACAGAAACAGACCACCGCGAGCTGGTCAGACATTAGCGACGCTTTTTGTCCGTTATGCGTTTCATTGAGGCATATATGTGAAACTCGGGCCCGGGGGCCAAATTTGGCCCACGATGAAATTATATTTGCCCCGCAAGACCACATCAAATGTGTATTAGAGCTGGCCCGCAAATTTGATTTCTCATGTGTTTATAATATTCAAGTTTGTTTATTACAGATGCAGTGTTTATTCAAAATTTAAGTTTGTTGTCCTATGATAAACTTTAACACTACATTTCTGCAGAGAATGGAAACATGCACATCGCATTGATTTTTCATTAATTACCGTATTTTCCGGACTATAAATCGCTCCGGAGTATAAGTCGAACCAGCCATGCATAAAAAATGCATAATAAAGAAGGGAAAAACATATATAAGTCGCACTGGCGTATAAGTCGCATCTTTGGGGGGAAATTTATTTGATAAAATCCAACACCAAGAACAAACATTTCATCTTGAAAGGCAATTTAAAATAAAAATACTAAAAAATAGGTGTACGGTATGCTAACGTAACACATTCAGCTAACGTTACATGACGCAAAAACAACAAACTAAGAACGTGCCGGGAATGTTAACGTAACATATTAACAGTTATTCCGATAACTATAGCATAAAGAACATGCTAACAAGTTTACCAAACCATCAGTGTCAACTCCGCCAACTCCGGAGGTAGACGCCACTTCCTCTTCTACGTCGCTTTCGTCAGGCCTAGAGTGCCCTCTTGCGGTTGTCAGTGTGAAAATAACATGCGAAATTATATAATAATGTGTTAATAATTTCACATATGAGTCACTCCGGAGTACAAGTCGCACCCCCGGCCTAACTATGAAAAAAAACTGCGATTTATAGTCCGAAGAATACGGTATTGAGTTCGGCCCGCGACGTTGTCCCAATTTTTTATTTTGGCCCACCGTGAATTTGAGTTCGGCACCCCTGCATTGAGGAGACCCTAAAGTGATAGACAATAAGTAGAGTAGTTTAGGACCATTACAAAATCATGTCACTTTAATTGTGTTATGTTGTGACTCAGCAAGATTGTATGGCTTATGGATGAAGCATTGAAATTTAGTGGGAACTCGACTTTCTTGATTTTTGATACAGCTTGAAACTTGATGGTTAAGACTTGAGACTTATTTATAGCTTACTCCCACCTCTGGTTAAATGTTTTGTGAGCTTTTTCCAACACTTCCTCTGAGATTCTGTTTGCTTTTAGAATTGCATGGCGTGCCGAATCAAACGACCCCGCGGGTCGTACACAACCCACCCTTGAGTTCAAATGATTTTTCGTTACCTGCTCTCCTCATTAAAAGCTACGCCAGTCCATCTTCATCCCGCTGGTGACTCGGTCCTCCAGACGCATGTTTCCCTTTGGATTGTGATGAGATGCAGATTGATTTAACAGTATATCAAAGTGGCAGATTACGCCGCTGCTGGGCTTGACTGAAGCCTAACACACACACACACACACACACATGCTTCCCAGAGATGACTTAATGAGTAATATAAAATAGCATTGGGCAGGGAGGAAGTGATGGAAATAGGTAAAGACACGCACACACTCAACCAGGCGGTCCGAACTTGGATAGTTCCGATTATATGTGCAATTTTAACCGTGCCATCCATCTATCTCAATCTCCTTCAGCCTGTCACTTGTCCTCCTCCAAGGTGCTTATCAACCTACGCGAGGAATCCCATGCGAAGATGTCATTACGTATCAAAATGGCTCTCATCCCTCTATTCAAATGGTTGTCTCCTGTATTCATGAGTGCTTTTTCCCCCCACGCCATTATGAAGATAGATGGATAAAGAAGGTCGTGGATGTCTTCTCTGATGTGCATTGATTTGCATTGATTGTAATGTGGCAGTTGCACCTGTCCAACGGTGAAATACATCACGCCATAAGCGAGGAGCCGCTTTTTAGATGTGATAGAGATGTGATACATCGCAAACAGAGAAAATATGGGAAAACTGAGAGTTTGTGTCAATATATGAAATGAGATGAAAACTAGCCTTCTGGCTAATTCTGGCTTTTTTAACCATGTGTACTTCATGTGTTTTATGAAATTGCATTGTCCCCTTTCAAATAAACTGATTAACTAATATAAGAAGAGCTTTTATGATATTCTAGATTGCAGAAAATACTAAGGACATTTAAAAAAAAAAAAATGTATTTTTTTCCCCGTGTGAAAATGCTGTAACTGTCCATCATTAAAGAAATAAAGTAAAAACAAGAAAATATCATTTCTGTCCGAAATAAAATGAGAAAATGTCGTAAACTCTGTATCATCACTGAAATACATTTGAAAAAATGAGAAAATTCCAAAAGTGTCCATCACAGAAGTGAAACGGAAATGTCATAACGATCCATTACAACAGAAATAAAATGAGACAATGGCGAAACTGTCTATCATTATAGAAATACTGTGTATCGAAAAGCGAGAAAGTATCGTAACTGTCCATTATCGCAGAAATAAATCAAGAAAACAAGAAAATGTGCCATTGTCTTTGATCACAGAACTAAAACAAAGAACCCAAAAAAATGGTAACTGCCCATCATCAGAGAAAAACAATAAAATATAACTGTCCACCATCACAGAAATACACAGAAAAATGAAAAAATGTCTTAACTGTCTATTGAATGCCCACCACTGATCTAAAACGATAGTTATTTATCGAGACTTGTGTCAATTTGAATAGAGCTAAATTTACGACTTTGATGAGCGGATCATCTGAAAACCGACTTGTTTTAAGTTCATCTTTGGATCCTCTGTTTATACAGTAGTACCTTGAACACCCCGCAAGCTGCAGAGGTTTGACCAATCTTCCGCTTGGATGACTGATCAGAAGTGTTGCTTCTTGTTAAGCCGTATTTAGCTGTTACTGCTTGCATTTTTGGTAGCCTTCTTCCTTCCTGCTTTTGTTTCATCGCTATGGGCAAGAATCACATGTTTGTGCTGTTTGAAAAGTCGTAACTCTTAATGGTGACTGTCCTGCCACCATACGCACCATACCATTCCGATCGAAATTGTATTTGGAAATTGAAAAAAAATGAAGTGCCGTGATGATCGAACTTGTGTGTGAATGTAACAGGGAGTATTTGTTTGTCTACATGTGCTCTGCGAATGACTCGTGCCCAGTACAGGGTGTAGTCTGCCTCTTGCCCAAAGTCAACTGTGATGAGCTCCAGCTTGCCTGGGATAATTGTGGTTTTTCGCTAGTTGCGACGGGGCCCGGAGGATTATTGTGCCACTTTTTGGCAATAAGTTCCCTTTTTAGTTTTGCCATGAGCAGTTTCCTCTTTGGCTTTGTCTTACTGCAAGACTTACTGACAAACTGTCCAGTTGGAATGTGATATAGCTTCGTACGACTTCCTACTGAATTCATGTTCCGCGGCTCCCGGTCAAGACATCTGTTATGCTTCTGATCCGGAGAAAGCCTGTTGGTTCAACGCCCGCAGGTTTATCGACTGCTTCTGAGAGCTTTTGCCCCCGGCGTGA
This sequence comes from Phycodurus eques, assembly GCF_024500275.1. Classification (NCBI taxonomy): domain Eukaryota; kingdom Metazoa; phylum Chordata; class Actinopteri; order Syngnathiformes; family Syngnathidae; genus Phycodurus; species Phycodurus eques. The sequence goes on along the minus strand of NC_084532.1, from coordinate 22,190,912 downwards.
TACGATTCCCCCCCACCCTCGCGCCGGCGACTTGGATTAGCTCTTCCGTCTTTATGACCTGCCGTCAACACTGAGGATTTATTACATGCCGTATGTCTCTCTGGATGCCGTCAATGGAGGCAGAGTAGAAACTAGAGACCGAGAGAGAGGATAATAGTAGAAAGACCCGACTGAAAATGACATCCCTCTCGCTACTGAAATACACAGCTGTGCACATATGACGTTTTAGACTGAGTCTGGACGGGAAAATGGCTTTGCCTTGCGACAGCACGTCTGAAACATATTAGAGGAAGCCAACCGTGTCGGAGACAGCGCCGATATGTCTTGTAGTCGTCACGCCTGCATCAAGAATGGCGAGTGTTGTGTCTGATAGTGATAATAATCACAGTCTGTGTTCTGTGGTTTCTCACTTTTTTCTGTGGTTAAGAAATACCCAGACAGCCTCTGATATCAATTAGCAGATCAGTGTGTCACAAGTGTAATTATCTGTTCATAGACATTGTCACACACGGACAACCCATGAGCCCATTTGAACTTGATTGCTAACCAAAACATCAGCAACCAGCAAAACATCACCTTATGTTCTATAAACTAGTTCCCTGTGTAGTAGTAACGATGCTCTTACGTCATGTGGAGACGGTGATTAGCGTTCCAGCAGACTGCCACATGTTGTGTTCTTTCTTTGCATTTCTCCATAATAGTCTCTTTTACATGTCAGGTTTATTTGACATAATAGAAATATACAATGAAAATTGTTTAATAATTTACCAAATAATACATTGTACTAATACCTGCCTCACAGTTAAGAGGTTCTGGGTTTGAATCTCAGCTCACTGTGGAGTTTGCTGTTTGTTTTCTTTGAGTTTTATGGCTTACTCCCGCATCCCAAAAACATATATGTTAGGTTCAGTGAAGACTCTAAAATGTTCGTAGGTGTGAATGTGATTGTGAATGCTGTTTGTCTAAATGTGTTCTGTGATTGGCTGACTATCAGTCCAGGCCCAGGGTCAGAGGTGATATTTAAGCCAATTTGTATACTCAAGTAAGAGTACTGGTACTTCAGAATGCTGTGACTCAAGTAAAAGTAAATGAGTTTTAATCACAGCATGAACATCACAAAGACCAAAATATAAAACAGGAATGTGCAAATTCAGATATTACCCAACATTATCACCTCTTTAACTAAAATGATAATCAATAAAATCTGTATAAAATATCATAAATAAATTAAATAATAAATCAATTACTTTGTACTCGTGGAACAGTACAACAGGCTCGCCAGTCAGATATTACATTTAAAAAAAAAACAATATATTTTTTCAGGTTCAAAGTGGAGTTCTTGTAGGCTGAAATGTGGACATTTTTACATAGACAAAGATGACAGCACATGACATAGCTGCTCTTTTGCATCGTCTTTAAAGTAAACATACATTGAATGTTAGGCCAGGGGTGTTCTGTCTCTTCTGACTGCAAGTTGCACGCCGTTGCTCCCTCTGTTGTTTGTTTCTTTCACAAAAAAATGTGTCACTTTGGGCCGGAGACTTTGTATGTAGTCATGTGACCGCATGTTTGTTTGGTGAAATTGTCTAAAGCAGTCTAAAGCAGTGATTCGCAACCACAATGTTCTGTGAGAGATCATCATATGATTAGTTTCACTAAATTTTTAATTGGTCAGAAATGTAGCGTGAGGTCATCACCCGGATTAGCGCACCACATTTGCTGGCTTTAGATGTAGTATCAAAGGCGTCCAGTGTAGAAGCCATAGAGGCTAGAGTGTGAAGTTTAACACTTGAGACTCAGCGCCGACGCAACTTTGCGTTGAAAGCAATTGTCAGTGTTCCACTTGTTAACATCGTCACGTGTCTAATTATCTGAATGTCTGAAGCCGCAACCGCTGCATGAATGTACACTATGGACACGGCAATGTTCTACTTGGGCAAGTGCTATCTGAAAGGCACAGTCGAATAAATTCCAACTATACCGCCACACCTCTGAAGGCGACATCTTTTGTCTTTGATTTTTACAGGTGGGTGCATATTTTTTCTTACCCTTGACCCCCGATGTGCGGCCGCATTCGTGTTCCTCCCCCACGGGAAGACAAGCAGCTGGCCGAGGCGACCTTGACACACCCCCGAACAAGTTTAACATTTGCCATCCGTGTAAATGAGAAGTCTCGGACATTTTTGAAAATTGGCCCGCTCGCATGTCCCCGCGTGTAAAAAGCTTTCCCCTTCACCGTCATTTTTCACAAGCCTCTTCTTTCGCCGCCCCACCTTTCATCAATTCACACTCCTCCACCTTCTTCTTCTCCCGTCCGTCTCTTGTAGGGTGAGCTCACTTCTCCTGGACACAAGAGCGAGGTAATATGTTTTACAGAAAGTAATGGCTGATCCTCCTTTAATAGCATTGGCCGCTGGCTGGCTCGAGGGGCGTTGTGTGAATGAATAAAGGAGACCTGTGTGCCATTCAACTGTAAGTAATAGCTTTCTCGATGGTTCCGCACAGGCCTTCAACTTATTCCGTGCTCGGGATGCTCGGCAAAGTCCCTTTTGTCGGAAACAGCCAGCTCGGCATTGTGTGGTCCTCTTTCATGGCGTCCTTTTCTGTTTCACATTTGGCTGAGAGGCAGCTTGTTGCAACAAACAGCAGCTTTCCAGTTCTATTCAAATCCCGTAAACATCATCTTGGAAAGCGATACAATGCAGTATTACTGATGGAAAACATCCACAAAAGCCATCTAAATGCCTGCGTCGTTAGCTCTCTTAAAACAAACCATGCAAAATGTTGCATTAGAGCTGTAAGAGCCTGCATTTATCTGCTGTGCCTTTTTCACAAATCCAATGAAAAGAACTACTGTATTGCCGCAACATTACATTACCCTGACAGATAAATTAAAGGTTGGACAGCGACAGTGCTTTCCACACAACAGGGCTGGAAGAGTGTGAGGTGTTAAACTTCACTAGTCCACAAACACTGTCGTCATCCTTCCTCTGTTAAGGCTTGGAATCTACCTTAGAAGGTGGAAAATTGCCTTCGGCTTGGTCCCAGTGTGACGTATTCAATAGTTGTTTCGTTCAACAGAACAGGAAGGAATTTTTGTTGATGTATAGTGGTCCGCGTTCTATAGTTATAGTAAATAGCTCACAGACAGAGACAGTGCTTTCAGCACAACGGGGCAGGAGAAGCGTCAGTTTTGCACACACCCTCGTCCCAGCATTGCAGAATATCTTTACAAACGGCCATTTGACCCACGCGCCTTTGTTAGACTATGTCCTGGTGTGACGCATGACATATTTGTTGGACTGTGACAATTGCTTTCAACACAAACGATCAAGGGAAAGGGAGATTTTCATTCACACCCCTGTTGCAAAAATGTGCTTTTCCGTATGTCTTTTATAATTGGCATATTGAATTTTCTTAAACGTCAGGAGTCATTATGTGCGCTTGCAAATATGGGGAATCTGAATCTGATGGGAGCTCAGCCATGTTTTTCCCATCCAAGCGCACACACAGATGCAGCAAAGGATTGTGGAGAAAAAAAATATGGACATTTAAGGGTTGGCACGTGAGTGGAGCTGTAATTGGCTTTGCTAGCGTTGGCTTTCTGTCGTAAACAACACATTCTCGTCATGATTGTGACCCCCTGTGAATCCTTTGACATTTTCATATAGGCGATATCACAGCAGCACCGAATCATAAAATAATAATAGCTCCTGTCTGCGTGGAATGCATTGTCCTGGAAATGACCTTCTGCTATTCAAACGAAGGAGCTCGCAGTGTAAAGTTTGAAATTGACTTAAAATCTTTATTTTGTCCAGTTTACAGTGGGCAGGTTAGCTATTAGGTGGACTCCTGCCATGTGTGATCTGTACTGGCCCAAAATATGTTCATGCAGTCTCCTTATGCAAACTGTGCTATCACTGTTTGCAGTGTTTCACTCAAAAGTAAAGAAAAAGGTTACAAATGTCTGTTCATTTACACGTACACAATGTTAAGAAATTTCTGTTCGTCCTCACACACACATACACATGCACGCACGCACACGTGCACACCCACCCACACGCAAACCAAATAGAAACATATATATGTCAACTCCGTACATAATGTAACCAATTCACATTGACGCAAATAATAACATCCACATGCCCAATCCCGTATACACATGATCTCAGTGTGTCGATTCACATACGGGACATCGCATTATGTAACAATATAGACAAATCTACATACACATGCTCCATTCACAGAATTCACACGGCAGTCTGAAAGTCTGAGAGCCTAATGCATGACTCCATAGATGATCACATGCATCATTTTTGCATGTGGGTGTTGTGCAGGCTACTAGTCACTTTAAACTGCATACATTCCTTGAAGTCTCGGCGCCCTTTGCGCAATGCTCGTTGCACTGGACTATTGCTATATTAGTCATTCAAACTGCTCTAATTGCTAGAGGACTCTGCATCTTTTTGCACAATTGTCAAAAAAAAATAAAAATAAAAATTGTACCGGCATTACTAGAAACCTTTTATTGCTCAGTGACTGTCTTTTTCAATGTCTTTATGTCTCAAAAGTTGTCGTACTAGAGCGGCTCCAAGTACCGGAGACAAATTCCTTGTGTGTTTTTTTTACATACTTGGCAAAATAAAGATGATTCTGATTCTGGTTCCACTTAGCCTCTGTATGGAGGTGTAAAACATTGGTATTAACAATTCTTTAACTTGTGAGGTACAAATAAAATGCTACTTTTGAAACAGTGGTTGTAGCTCGAGAGCCAAAAACGTAATCTAGCAAGAGGATAACAAAACAGATTGTTATTATGAAGAACCCACACAGATAAGAGGTTTTTTTTTTCTTTTCAGTGCACCAGTCCAATCTGGGAGGTACAATAGCTTTTATTATCCTCTGGGGCTTTAAGTAATCATTAAGTGGCAGTGGAGTGCAGGTTCATTTGTTGCAGCTCATTTGTTTCGGAGGGATTCGATGGCTTGTGGCGAGGCGGCAAAAACATGTAATCAGTGTGCAAACTCAATGATCAAGCATAGTAACAACAACAATCCAAAGTAGTAAAATTGCTCTGGTTGTTTCACTACAAAGAAAACTTTGAGGGTAATTACCAAATTAGCTTTTTTTTTTTAAACCATCAGCAGAGCATTTTACCCTTTGTCCTAATTGTTCTATCATAGTGCTCGTATTTTCGTTTGCAAGAGTTGAAGCGGCAATTTTGTAGTCACTTAACCGTAAAACAGTAGCTTGAATATCATTTGGATTGTACACTGGCTTGTAATGAGGAACGCAGTGGGTCTGTCGTTGGCATGGTGACCGTGGATCATCTATTCTTAAATATTGGTGGGCCAGCCATAGGAAATCATGTAGCGGTAAATGTAAAAGTAATCTACTCTATTAATGGTGACGAAAAGTGGCAGTTTAACATGAATTGTCATGCAAGTGTAAAAATATGTTCACCACTGTCAATAGTTGAGCCACTGAGAACTAGAGGGGGCTAACTCCATTTTTGTCACATTGAATTAAAGTTTTGTGCAATAAAATCTGTGCCGCCCCCAACAGAATGCCGCTCCGGGCGGCTGCCCATGTCACCCATATCGAAAACCACTCCTGTATAAAATGCATGCAATTTGAGAAAATTTAGCAGGGAATCAAATACTAATGGCCCTGCGGTAGATCGACACTGGTCCCATTTCCGATAAAGTCAGTTTTGCGTCCTCACATGCACCTGCAAGTGGACCTACACTGCTGTAACTGACACGGCTTATCGGTGTCCAGCATCGCCACCATCCCACACAGCAAATCCTCCCTCACGCTCTCTCCTCCTTCCCTCGGGCCCACCACGTCTCTCCAGTCAGCCCACATTCATTATTTACTTTCAGGTCCCCATTGGTCGTCCGGGCCTGACTTCATTTCACCTCATTTGGTCGCTGTCCTGTGGACAAATATATCATCTTATCTACACAATAGACACTGAGGCGGCTGGAGCCTCTTTATATCTATTTCATATTTCCATGTGTGCCTTGATATGATATGATTGCAGTATATGAATGATATCGTTATGGAAGTAGGGGAAACAAATAGAGGTGGTTCTCAATAGTTTCCACTCTTCTCGGATGACTTTCTTCATCATTTTGCAATGTGTCTGCTGGGATGTTTGTTTATTCATCAGGAAGAACACGGGGTTTATTTCACATCAAACACATCAAACAGCATGCCGTGCTAGAACAGAGAATGGTCTCCAAACAAAACAGTTCTCACAAAGTTGGAAAAGAATTGTCCAGAACGTCAGATGAGGGGAGACCCGGGCTCCTTATTGGCAGTGAAATCAACTCAACTCACTTCAAAACAAGCAGCACTTTGGCAGTGAACAATTCTTCAAAAAAGAAACTTCAAGGTGTTTATTGCCACTCCATGTTGAAGTCTGCTTTTAACAAAAACAATAAAAAAGGAGAATGACACTTGATGTATTTAAAAGAACCAAATAGCTTTGTCACTAACTTAATGCTAACTCAAAATGGGAAACCCCTTAGATCTGTTAAAGAATAGCATCGATGTTGCAGTGCTATAACCCTTTAAGAAACGAATATTTGAACACACGTGGTGCATCAATACATGTATATGTGTACATATATTCTTTTTTCTTTTGTGAAGAATGATGAATATTACAGCAGCTTACTTTGTGAGTTGTGAAACACTTCGCATGTGTCTCTATGTCTGTTTTGTACTGACAGGTGGCCAAGACGCGCACACCAAAAGGAGCGGCGCAATGTCCATTGAACTGAAGCAAAAATTTAGAAAAGAAATGTCTTTATATTTTATTTAATTGTTATTAATCTATGTCTTCATAAAGTACAATTCAAAAAACACATAAAGAACATTTTTATTGAGTTTATTTTGGGATGCTGGAACGGCTTGATAGCACTTGCATTCATTTCAATAAGTGTTTTGAGTTCCGAGAGTGGTCACGGTACAAATTCAGCTTGTACCAAGGCACCACTTTATACTGAAATAATCCCCATCTGGTTTACACAAAGCTATTATTCTGTTGTATGAATGGGAACAGGTGGACATACAGGTTAATTGCCATCGAGTGGAAGAACATTTAATTGTTCTGTCTGTCACGTTATGTCACTGGCAGTTAGCTAAAGATACTTTGTTTGTAGTTTGCCTCGGGAAACTCCCAAATTTCACCTAAATTGTTGTTATCTTGTTCATTTTGGAATAATGGTCTGGACACCAAACAAAATGAAGTAGTCAAACCTTTATTTGTAACCAATGTTGGCTTATTGCTCAACAAATATGCATCCCAATGGAGAGTACCTTATATTTCTCAACCTCAGGCAACAAAACAAGAAGCTAAACATTGAAATTGAGCATTTCCTTGCAAGGATTTAGTTAGTATAGTGAACCCCCACGATTTGTGGGGGATATGGGCTGGTCCCTGCTGCGAATAGAAAAAATCCACCAGCAGCTGATACCCCCCACTAAAAAAAATTTGAAATTATTATTATTTTTTATTGATTGAATTTCTAAAAGTTCTTGTGGAGGAAGATTATTGATATAACTGGCTATATGTACGTTTTCTTTTTTTTTTTTTTTTTTTTTTTAAAGAATTTGGGCATTCAATATTTCCCCTCTTTAACATACATATTTTTGTTTTTTTAGTAATTTATTCATTTCTTTAAAAATGAGTTTTGAGTAAATCCCCAAATAGTTTTCTTCTAATTCCAAAAAAACAAAAATGAAATACTTAGGAATTTCAAAAAACACCAAATATGTTGTGGTACTTTTCTACTGATCTCTATGCAGATTGTTTCGTACAAAATCAGATAAAATTCTTCTAAATTAAAGATTTATTTGTTACTATTTGTCAGAATTTACATTTACAAAACACTTCCTTGATGTATGTCAATACTCGTTGGCTTATTAGAGAGTATTCTTTACATTTTAATTTATGAAATATTTGTTAAATAGTGTAAGCATCACTGAGGAATGTGCTTTAAGAAATACAGACTTGGAATTTCCCCCTTCTCAAACTAAATCTGCGCAGAACGTATTCATTTAAAAGCCCCCGTTGTCTCTTTTATACTAACAAGACAGAACCAAAAAAAACTACAAAATTGTAACCTATTTTGATTCATTGTTTAAGGAATGCCGGCATCAAAGTGAGCCAGTGCATGATCGAGTTGGTTAATTCACTCAACGGTCCTGATAAGAAATACATTGGAAATGAAAAAATGAGGCTTTAAATGTCATTAAGTGTGAGCGTTCACTGTCCAAATGTGAGCTACTTGTCCTCTAACGTATAAGGATAATGGCCTATAGTTCAAATGACACTTGAGAGAGAGGAAACATGACAGTAGCAGCCAATCGAGTCTATTCTTTTAGCTTATAATAACCACTGGAGCCTGTAAAATGGCTCCGGAGTACACCGGAACAAGGAGCCGTAAATCACAATGATGAATGAAGTGAGAGCTGTCAATCGGAAGACATTTGGCCACCGCCTTCAAAGAATGTTGATCTCATCCGTCTTTTTTTTCCGCCTTCAGGCTTTGCAGGATGTGCGACGCGATGCCTTCGTGTGGACTGCCGAACCTGCTGCCCCTCCTGCTGCTGCTGCTGCTTCACGCTGTCAGCCAGGGTGAGTCCAAACCCGACTTCACCCACCCCCTACTCGGATCCGCTTAAGTCTCTGGGATCTATTTTGGCATTTTGCGTACACCTCTTTTTCTAATTTACACCATTTTGGTTGCGTTAATGCGAATATAATGAAACCTCCCAAGGATAAGGATTTTTGGTCTGATTTGATATTTTCTAACTTCAGCTCTTTTAATCACATTGTACCTTCGACTGTATCGTGTCCATTTTTGGCCAGTTGAAACCCATGAAAACTACTTTTTGTAATTCCTTGCTTTTCACTGCGTTGAATCATCTGGTTTATTGCTGTTTTTAAAATTGATTTTAGTTAAACTTTTAGTCTACACTTGAAAATGTTAGATTTTGATGTTTTCTACCAGATTATATCATTTATTCATTTTTGGACAAGGGAGCAATTTCATGTTGTTTTCTTAATTTCCGAAAGAGCCATTTAATAGCTAACTGTACGCCAAGATAGCAAACGAATGACACACACTCACATTCACACTTATGGACAATTTAGAATCTGCAAGTAACTCAAAGGAGCGACTGGTTAGCACATCTGCCTCACAGTTCTGAGGACCGGGGTTCAAATCCCGGCCCGCCTGTGTGGAGTTTGCATGTTCAACCCGTGCCTGCGTGGGTTTTCTCCGGGCACTACGGTTTCCTCCCACATCCCAAAAACAAGCTTGGTAGGTTAATTGAAGACTCTAAATTGCCGGTAGGAATGAATGTGAGTGCGAATGGTCGTTTGTTTATATGTGCCCTGCGATTGGCTGGCGACCAGTTCAGGGTGTACCCCGCCTCTCGCCGGGAGATAGCTGGGATAGGCTCCATCACGCCCGCGACCCTTGTGAGGATAAGCGGAACTGAAGATGAATGAATGAATGAATGAATGAATTAACTCAAAGGGAGAGCACGCACACTCCACACAGAGTTGTTCCAAGAGAGATTCACACCCGGATCTCCTGTCTGTGAGGCGTGGCTGGATACAACGATACAATCTTTAATTCTCTTGGTTTCAGATGCCAGATTCATAGTGTAAGCTTCAAACAGGAGTTGTAATGTATTTTGGATTCGACTTTAGTCTTCCACAAGGCGCACTCGTCTGGATTTAGTTCTTTCCCCATCCAAAAACTGTACATATTTTACAGGAGTGCCTAATAAACAGCTTCTAGCAAGCACACTTTGCATATTTTTTGCTGAACTGCACAGAAGTACTGGTACTAAAAATATGTGGGATCATTACATTTTTGATGGTTAGTTAAAGTAGTTGGTTGTAGTATCGGTACCGTTCTGTGGTGGCATGATAAAAACAAGGCTAAAGAAAAGCAAAGCAGGCTTGTGCAGCCTCACATTCATTTGATCGTGTCCAATGCAGAAGTCGATCAAGCTATAATGTTTCCTTTCAAAATAACAACTCCCTTAGAGCAACTGTGTAGTAATAAAGGAACGCAGGCAAGGGCTTCCTGGCAGAAAAGCAATAAAACTACATTCAAAAAAGTCTTATCGGCATCCAACAATCACTCAGTTTAATATTCACACAGTCCTCGTCCTTCATTTTTTCCTCCCAAACAAGTCAGTTCATTGTTTATGAGATGTGTGCATCTCGGAACGAGGAATTAGCCGAGCGAACCGACATCAGTCACATCATCGACGGAGCCGTCAGTCGTAATCGCTCGGTCGCCGACGTTTGCTTTGCAATTAGCGACACGGAAACAACTCCAGTTAATCTTGACATTTCTGTCTTTTGGTCCATTTCGCTCCAATAATAAAAAACCATCGCGGCTCTCCCGCCACTGAGATTGTTACTCCCTGAGTTTGGACGGCTTAGTGCTTCAAAGAGGGAGGACCACCACTCTCTCATCCATCTTTTTAATCTTTGATCTTTTTTATTTATTTATTATTTTTTTTTAGTTGAGTTTCTTTTTTTAGCCATCTTAATCTGCTCATTATGTCAGCAACTCAAGGAAGAGTTTTTATTTAATTATTTTTTGCACTTCAGTGGCACACTGTTTTCCTTTTGATAAAGGCAGCGTTACGACAGGCACACGCAAAGATTATCTTAGCTGTCGTATCATTTTTGCTGCCTGTCAGCTTGTTTGTCTGTTTGCAGGTTTTATCCGTTTTTATTCACAGCAGGGATTACCAAACTTTTTCAGCACTACAGCCAAACTTGAAATGTAAAAACTATACAAACTACATCATGTACCACCACTTTGCCATCTACAATGTTAGGCCTACCTTGCAGGGGTGTCGAAAAGGGGCTAAAAACTGGGGAACTGCCCAGGGGCCCCCATGTGTCTGTCAGGGGCCACAATTCAAATATCAAAACACTTTTGGGGGGAATTGATGACAGAGAGGGTATATTTTGTATTTTTATTTTTGTAAATATTGCTGAATAAATCCATAAAAAAAGGGCTCCAGGCAAAAGGGAACTTTTCTCATCCAGGCCAAAAGGGCCAATGAGAATCACGAGTGGTCTATATGTACACGTCCCTGCATAAGGGTGTATTGTTAAGTGTACCAAACGGTACTTGGTTTTAGTGAGTACTGTTCCATTCCTACCATATATTGTAGTTCTCCTATGGCTGTTGGGTGCAAAATACGGTTCTCGGTGGTTAGTATAAATCATTAGTGGGCTCATGATGATTAAAGATGTCCATCCTTGGTTTAAAGTATTGGGAAAAAAAAACCTCCACCCTAAGTTTTGTAAAGCCTGCCTCACAGCCGTGCTATGAAATGAATTCCTTCCTGCAAGTGTGCCCGACTCCTTGGCGCTGTCAGCAGCATCCAAAGTTGTCGTTTCCTTTTGGTGGAAGGAACAAAAGGAAACAGACTTGTTGGCATTGCGAGTCGAGACCCAGAGTCCCAGGCAGAGGGGTGATGAGAACGCAACTCTTGAAAACCCTGCGGTTACATGCGCCAGGTGGTTTGGTTTATGGCACCGCGCACACTATGTAGAACACAAACAGAAGCGTTGCATTTGCCAAGTGAAGCATTCTCTGTTTGTTTTGGGCTGAGTAACTCTGCAACTATAAGGAGATCCTCAAAAAACTGGCAGCAATCTGCTTTTGCCTTTCACACAAAACCCAACAAAGAGATATTGTCGCAGACACAAAAATTCAGCTCAGTTTCACAGGGTACACTTTCAAATGGTAAATGCTGATCAGGGATATTTAAGAAACCTTGTTGGAAGATTGCTGCCTAATTTATCTTTGTTCATCTACAGTAGCTATGCCAGCAACATATAGTGACGGGGGCTAAATGGCCAAAGGTATATAAATCGCGTGTGTATCCACCTTTTTGTGACATTTTTATTTGGTGGTGTGTGGTGAGATTTTTTTCCCAACATATAAAATATGTGTCTTTGTTCAATAAAGGTTGGGAAATACTGCCCTAACAGACAGGTGTCTAAAAGTGATGTGGTACAGACGGCTTATTTTGGTACCCAGTACACCTAAAATAGCATTGTAAACTGTGTTGCTTGGTGGAAATGTGACTTTCCACGTTTGGAATGATGTTTGCGAGGGCATGTTTGGGATGTTTATGCATGTTTGTGATTTTGAAGTGTTGACTGCGCAGCGCACAAGGTTTTAACTTTATCGTCTCGCCTCAGATGGCGCAAACGGTGGCACCAGCCTCCCTTTGAGTCGCTGCTGTGCACCAACACAGATGAGAGCTGCAGACAGACCTTTTAATCAGTCAGTCGCTGGGAGTTGAAAAGCTCAGAAAGATGCTCAGCGAATGTATGCTCTTTGGCTGGTTGTGAGAGGTGAACTGAAAGTTTCTTTTTTTACATGAGACAATGTCAGCACGACTGCATGCTGTTTGAACCCAAACCCTGCGTGACGTCCACCCGGCGGAGCGTGTCGACGGGCAATGTGAATCCGCACACACGCGAGGTCATCTGCGGACTGGATGTTGGCGTGCCTCGTGTCAACATTAAATGCGTGCATCCGGCGAAAGCAGCTGCACTGCAGCGAGACATTGAGTGCTGATCAAACGTCTCCTCTCATTCAAGTTACATTATACAGGGCGCTGCCTCAGATCTTGTCTTTTGAACAGGCCACCCTCCTCATGTCACGCACATGTGTGTAGGTCTAAGTGTGTGTGAGTCAGTGTGCGATAGGCCCTTGTTTCTTCTGCAGTGTTTATAGGAGGCTAGGGTTGTGTTTCGAGACACAAGTTGTCCCGATGATATTTTGCTCTGGCTTGCGAGCAAAAATTTGTGAAACACGAGCGCTGTATGGTGGCAGTGAATGCAACTCGATTCACTTCCCAACAGGCAGCAGTTTGGCAGATGGTGAACAATTCTTCAAAAAAGAAGACCTCAAGCTGTTTATTGCCACTTCCAGTTAAAGTTTACTGTCAACCTAAACAAAGATAATTACACGTGCATAAAAAAAAAACAAAAAAAAAACATTGGCCTTCAAGCATGTTATCTTAATGCTAACAAATAACGGGAAACACCATAGATGGGTTAACAAATAGCATCGGTGTTGCCGTGTTATAACCCATGAAGCAATGGCTATTTGAACACAAATGGTGGCGCAAAACAATTAATATAACAACATTCGTAGAGCATAAAGGCTTACAGTATATTCTTTATCATAGCACAGAATTACTAATACTACTGCAAGCTGAGACCAGCTCTTGCACAATATATCTGTATGTCTGTATTATACTGTCCCCAAGTGGCCAAGACACGCACACCACAAGGAGCAGCACAATGCTCATTGAACCGAAGCAACAAATGTGAAAAAAGTTACATTTCTTTATATATTATTTAATTATCCTTACTATTAATTGTCATTACTGAAGTACAATATTTTAGAGTTCTATTTTTCTTATTAAAAAAAAAAAACATCGTTTTTTGGGGAAACATATTTTAAATTACACTTTTTTTTTTTAGATAAGAGTGTGGTCGCTGAATGAATTAAACTCGTATCTCAAGGCACCACTGTACAATGAAAATGTTCCACCTCTCAGTATGAAACAATTTTCCCCATATAAATGTGAATTTTCTACTGATTACATTGAATTATTTTTTGTACAAAATCCCAAATTCCTGTGAGTCTTCTGAAATTCCGTAATTGGAAACCTCTCTTTCACTGTGATGCAATGCAGTTTTATGGAACAATAACCTCAATAATCAACATATTACTAAATGAATACCTTGCTGACCATTATTATCACGAGTGATTATGGATAGGGTGCGTTCAAGCACAAATTAAGTTACACCCCAATTAAGCGTGACATAATGTGCCTGCGATCCGAGTTTGCATTGTATTGGCTGTCATTTCCTGGCTATCCACCAATCGCAGCAAGGCAGTTATAATGTTGCACAATTAACAGTAAACAGTTCATCAGGTCTGCGGTAGAGTGGAAACAACAGGAGAGGATGCACTCAGCTGGTCTGGGGTGAAAATCACAGATGGGGAAAAACAAGACATCGGGTGTAATTGTGCTCCCGCGGCTGTTAAAATGCCATTTGTACTCACCTTGCATCTGCGCGAGACACGTAAGGGCTCCCACGCGTCTTTTAATAATACCAGAAACCTCGAACGCTAAGACAGATGGGCCACCAGTGACGGCTCGCTGAAGCGTGCAGCGCCACCACAATAAGAACAGCCGAGCCACAGTTTGACCGCGCCGACCCGGTGCACTCGGAGGGCCACAAAAAAAACCCCGTTAACATTTAAAGTGTAACGTACCAAAGGAGTTTTTTTTAATGTATTTTTTTATGATGCTCTTGTCCCGCTTTTGTCACCGAGGCAACACGCCGGTATCTCGAGGGATTAGGGCTCATGATAACTTTTCCATCTAAATGCAGATTTATAACACTCGCAGTAACCACCCCCACTAGTTTATGTTAATCACTGCTGAGGAAGAGCGCTGCGTTTTTTGTTTTCTCCTCACCAGTCATGTAATTCACTGATTTCTGGAGGGAATTTGCAAATTAATTTCATTGGATTTTGGCTGTGCGGCTCGCAGCTTGCCAGACTGAAGATAAACGTCCATACGGCACGCACAAGTGGAATGTGAGTGACATTGTAGATTATTTGGCTCGACACAAAGTTAGGTGTGCGAGTATAAGGTGAGCGCTGACAAAAATATGGCAGAGGGATTAAACGTTATTGATGGAGCTCAGATGGAAAAGGAACACACCTGTCCTTGTTCCACGAGTTGACTCCAAACCTTCCAGGACGGCTCTTTATTGCGCTTTTGTCAATGGCTGTGTTTCAGAGAGAGGGCGCACAAGTGTTCGTGTGTGGTAAACAAAGATCATTGCCTCGTCCTCAAGAGGCTCAAAGCAAATAGAGAGGCAGCAGTCAGTGTCTTATAGACTCCGAAAGATGTGGTGTGTTTGTGTTTGTGCGCGTGTGTGTACGTGTATGTGTGTGTGCACAAATTCACCGCAAAGTCACTCTTATCACGCCGTCTGCCATTTCAGAAGAGCAATTCTCTGCTTTTTCCATCATCTTCTCTTGAGTTCTTTCCTCATCACTTCAGTGTTTCCCATGTAGGTATGTAGGTACATAAGTAGGTAGGTTGGTTTGTTGGTAGGTAGGTAGGTGGATCGGTAAAGCTAGGTAGGATGTAAGAAGGAAGGTAGAAAAGGTAGGAAAGGCAGGCAGGTAGTTAGGCAGGAAGGTTGGTTCAGAATCATCCATCCATCCATCCCTTGCCCCTGTGTCTTTATGGTGTCTCCCAGGGACCCATTCTGGATCCCATGCTTCTTTAACTTGCTCCCTCTGGGTAACATCATCAGAAAATTCAATGTTTCATCCATTTATATGCAGAAGACTCCAAACTATACATCCCATTTAAATGTGGCAATTCCATACAGCTTCTTGGAGACTGTTTGGAATTGTCATGTTCCTGTTTGTCCCTGCAGGTTTCCGTATTTTTCCAGTCCTCATTGTTAGCATTGGTTTGCAGAGCCTATGGCACCGCACCTGCTGCCCATTGTCATCAGCTGGGTAATTAGGATTTGAGGAAGGTGTCAGATCAATGCTCACTACTCATTGCTTGCCATCACTCTGTCAACATTTCTTTTTCAAGTATTTCTAGTCAGTAGTTGCTTTTATTTTCCGTTTGGTTCAACGGGTTGTTGAATGTAAGTACATCTGTTTGCCTCTTGTGTTGTTTTGTTTTTACGCCTTGTGTAGGATAAATTCCAGAGTTTTGATATTGGTTTGTAGTATTTAATACTGTGGTTTCACCACCTCTTTGTCCACCCATCCATCCATCCATCCATCCATTTTCTTCACTGCTTATCCTCCCCAGGCGTGCTGGAGCCTATCCCAGCTATCTTCGGGTGGGAGGCTTGCTTAACGACTTTAGTATGGTTGTAGGAAGGTAGAAAAACGTTTTAATTTCTCCCTAATAAAAAGTACCCTGACTGAGATCCAATGCAATAGTTGGCCTGACAAAAATAATAATGGTCATTTGTGAGCTTATTTCCTTTTTTTCCACTTCAAAGATCCCCGTGTTGTTAAAGAACAGGCAGGCATCTGAACACAAATCCTCTTTGACGCGTCACAAGTGGTATTGTATTGTCAGGAAATGGGAGACAACGCCATGTTTTTGTATTTCAAACCAACACCTTGTGACATGTCATTACAGACAGGAGTGGCCACTGTCCTTGCATGTAACATGGAACCCATCGCACTGAGAGTGCAGCGGGCTCATTTTCTCCTCCTACTGTGCAACCTTTCCTTGTTCTTTACCCTATTGATGTTTTTCTCCATTCCTTTTCCCCTTCACTCATTAGTCAGTGTATTAGATAAGCTCTAATGTTGCTTTGTACAACCTCCCTCCGGGATTGTGTGACAATGTTACAGCTTACCAATGGGGCGTGTCCTTACAGGCGAAGGACATTTCTAATAAAATAGCCAAAGCGAAGCCATGCAGGTATTTGGCAACATTATACACACAACAATAAATTCTTTGATTTCCTCATCACTCAATATACCTTATCATCACCACAATAAGACAAATTATGATCCAAAAACACTATCCTTTCAAACTCATCTTCCAACATTTAAAAATAAAATAAACGGCTTCCAGATGATTTGATTTAAAAAAATAAAATAAAATGAAAAAAATAAAAAATAAAAATGCGCCTGAAGTGCTCGTCCATACACAAGGTGAAGATTCTACGGTACCTCCACTAAACCTAGCTCCTCCCTGACATAAAAAGCTTGTCTCTCAGTTGAGATGTGTCACTTCAACATTTTTCCTCAACACCAATGACTACGTTCCTATTACAGTGGCTTTGGGCATTACAGAAGGCACACAAAGTTTTCCAGCGTATAGCTGAGAATGTGTTAAATGGGAAAAAAACGGGAGTTTGAGAATATGACTAGGGGGAGTTTCACTGGATAACATTGCTTAAGTCCAAAAACACATTTGATTAAACGCCCCACCCCCCCCCCCCCCACTAACAGACCTCTACATCTATCTGACAGTTCAATAAGTGCAGGGTATGTCTTCTCCTCCTCAGGCTTAAGCGACGCTGACCCTGTGGTGAGTATGCATAAGGCAAACCATCAGGGCATAAGTGAGGAACTGTCCAAGACGGTGGTGCTCCCCTGCCTCTTCACGCTGCGCCCCGGGGCTGCTCCATCCCACGAGCTGCCCCGCATCAAGTGGACCAAAGTGTGGGGCCAGCGAGGCTCGGACGGCTCGCAGAGGGAGCAGTCTGTCCTCGTGGCCAAAGACAATGTGGTCAAGGTACGGTGAAGACAGAAGAAGCAATCGTGTTGTTGATATTTGATGAATCCACATTCTGTCCTCTGTCAGGTGAAGAAGGCCTTCCAGGGTCGGGTATCGCTGCCCGGTTACAGCGAGAACCGATACAATGCCAGTCTGGCTCTGATGGGCTTGCGATCCAGCGATTCCGGCCTGTACCGCTGTGAGGTCGTGGTGGGCATCAACGACGAGCGAGACACGGTCCCACTGGAGGTCACAGGTCAGTGTCACCTAAAGAGGGAAATCACTGGTGATAACTACAGTATACAACACGAAATTTAACTTATTGCAGCATCATAATGCGTTTGGCTGTTCAGTACTGTATGACTGGTCCCCATTACTCCTGTGGGTGAGCACGATCCTATCCCAGCTGATTTTGGGTGCGAGGCAGGGCTTACCCTACGCTGGTCGCCAGGCAACCGCACGTCATTGTGTCCTGTCTCCACTGAGCACATCCACAAACCTATTGAGGAAAAGTGCTACAGAAAATGGATGACTGCATTTGATAAAACTCAAAATGTGTCCTAAATATACAGCAATGTAGCCTGTTGCTAGTCAGAATTCATGAATTGCCATACCCGCAGACAAAGGATTACACTAAAAGTTGATTTACTATAAACACAGTTTCCAATTTAATCATGGCTCTTCCTTAAATATAAAACATAATGGCACGATATTAAAAGAGAGCCAACCACACTGGCTTGATTTTATGATCTTCTATCATGTTTTGTCATTATGATATGATGAGGGGTGACGTCCACAGTAATTACACCATTTAACCATCATTCAAGTGTGCCTCTTTTCGGCCTTCGCTAATTATTATTGCAAATTAACACTCTGCTCTTTGGTTGTGTGCGGCCGCCCCTTTTGCACCCAAGGTCTACCTCTATGAATAATAAAGACGTGATGCACTAATGTAGCCATTACACCCGGGCTTGTTTACGGTCCGCATAACACGACAATGAGGGAAATAAAGGTGAGCGAACTCGAACCCATTAAAAATCATTCCCTTGAGCTGACAATGTTCAGGCATGGAATGAAACCAGAAGCCAACAGAGACTAGGCTATTGCCAAATAGTGTACACTGTGGCTCTTAATGGGGCAAAACTGCATCATTTCACATTTGTGCACTCACTAACTTAATGACAGTCATCTCTATTTTAGATAATAATAAGTCATTATCATAACGACTGTAGGACAGAACAGCCAAAAAAGTACAGTGTTCCCCCGCCATATCGCAGTTCACTTACGGCTGCCCCGCTACATTGCCGATTTTTGGGTGGAATGTATCAACTTGTATAGCATGAAAATCTCTATCAAGGAAATAATTGGTTTTTAATTTGAATGGGTTTTTACAGTATAGTTACATACCGACAATGCACTTATGAGATGTTTATTGAACACCAAGAGAACAGTAAAGCACACTCGCATAGGAACTTCTGTCGATCAAAGCACACGTCCAGACATTCACACAGACTGGATGAATGTTTAAAGCATGTGGGAGAACTACAACCATGAGGGGAAAAAATGGTTTTATTTATTTTTGTTTTTTGAAATATGGTCTCTATGTATCGTTTAGTTTTACCTAATGCAGGCGAGTCTGCAACGTATCCCCTGCAATCAACGGGGTTGACTGTACTAGTACTGTAAACCAGTTTATTTCTGTATTATGTTTTTGTATCGTTAGCCTAATAGCATACTTGCCCAGGTCATTTTTAACTGACTGTCACAATATCCATAAAAACATAATGTGATCGCTAAAAATTGTGTTGTTTTTTCTTTGTCTGTGTAGAATCTCAATCATCCAGGTTATGGTAACCCACAAAGGTTGAATCGAGGAAACTGTACTCTTCTTGAATTTGTTGTTTCCGAGAACGTTAAACAATTATATAGGCAATGAGGCGTTCTAACAATAGAATGCTATTTTTCTTTAATCAAAACCTATAACAAAAAAAATTTTTTTTTAGGGGTTTTGAACGGATTAATGGCCTTTCTATTCACAAGCGTAGTCACGGAACAAATTAAGGTCATAAATTAAGACGCACTTGTATGACTTTCTTCCCATGTTAAACTTTTATATTAATTTATATGGTAATATTACAACTTTATCTTAAAAAAAATGCGACTATTTTTGTAAGGTTGCAACTTTTTATTCAGACAACAGTTGTCTTTGTTCTCTTAAAGACTAAAACTTAAACATCAAAACTATTTAATTCCTATGGCATTTAGAGGGCGTCAGCCTCACAGCTCTGAGGACCCGGGTTCAATCCCCGGCCCCACCTGTGTGGAGTTTGCATGTTCTCCCCGTGCCTGCGTGGGTTTTCTCCGGGCACTCCGGTTTCCTCCCATATCCCAAAAACATGCATTAATTGGAGACTCTAAATTGCCCGTAGGCATGACTGTGAGTGCGAATGGTTGTTTGTTTCTATGTGCCCTGCGATTGGCTGGCAAGCCAGTTCAGGGTGTACCCCGCCTCCTGCCCGATGACAGCTGGGATAGGCTCCAGCACCCCCCGCGACCCTAGTGAGGAGAAGCGGCTCAGAAAATGGATGGATGGATGCATTTAGAGGTGCACATGGTACTTAAATTATTCCGCTCCCTGGACACCAAAAATTTGACAACTCCTGTATTGGACCGCATTTCATAAGGAGACCATCGGGCATCATGAAGTGCTTTGTCGACATTTATTTATTTTATTTTTTTAACAAAACATTTTACCATTTTGAACAGGACTGAAGAATTTCATACTCACTTCATCTTTTTATTGCCATTTTTCTTTCTTTTTTTTCAGGGCCAAAATGTTTTGTTTTCCAACACGGTCAATGAATGGTCCGACAGTAGGACCTACCCTGGCCTCCTATGCTGCCTTTTTCTTCTGAGTGTTGGCTGCTATGTACGTTGCTAAGGAAATATGAACGCATTTCCCTTTTACATCCCGCCTCCGTCAACCAGTTGATTAGCGAGCTATAAGCGCCAGTGATTCAGACAGAAGCCAATTACGTTGTTAGCGAGAAGTTGCCGTCTCCAGGGTTTCGTCTTAATTGGCCATCACGCTACTCTTCGCCACTCAAACACTTGCTTTTAAACATAGCCATTAGCCATTATTGATACAGCTTGGCTATATCAGTATCATGTTAACGCACATGGATCTTTCTCTAGACTCGATTCAAAGTGATATAACTCTCCTCCTTTGATATTCCTTCATTGATTTCTCACACATTCCCTTACTCACTGTCGCCTGCTTTGCTTCTCAGCGCACGTATTGTTGAGTCAATTGTATGTCTCTTAGACATGGCACTATTGATTGTTCAAGTCCCTTGTGGTGATGCGGGGGAACTGCTTTAACTGGAGAACCGGCATTGGCTATCGTGTTTTAATTGACAAGACCATTGTTTCCCAACCTTTATCGAGACAAGGCACATATTTTGTATTCTGACGGCACACCACCCCAAAAAAAAAAAAGACAAAATGTATCCTGAAATAATTTTTCAGGCTCAACATCCGCCCTGCGATTGGCTGGCAACCAGTTCAGGGTGTACCCCGCCTCCTGCCCGAAGATAGCTGGGATAGGCTCCAGCACTCCCGCTACCCTAGTGAGGATAACCGGCTCAGGAAATGGATGGATGGATGGATGGAAGGCTCAACATCCCTGAAAACTCACCAATGTTCACAAGTGTGTGGATTCTGGTCTTATAGGGGTCCCAAACATGACCCCACAAAAGTCCTTCAGCAGTGCCCCTAGGAATGTTAGACAAAATTAGCAACGTTATCAGTTTCATCGATCAACACGAAATTGCGTGGACATTCCTGTTCGAACGAGATGAATGAAAAAGTCTCAAGGATCCATGGCTGAAACTGTACAGGAAATCAATGGTTTTTGCTTTGAAGTCAGTGGCTGTTTCCGGTATGTGCAGTATAAGTGGCCGCACATGGCATCATTTCTGGTGCTCCATGAAATGATTTTATATTGACATCTTGACATGTAAAAATCATTGTTTTTTGTTTTTTTTTTGTATTTAATTTTTGCTTCTTTGTGGAGACATAAGGGGTCTTCACGGATTTTGCTAATAAACGTTTAAGTGAGAGGTTAACGATGTCAAGGAAGTATGACAGCTTGGTTGCTCGTAGATCTCTGCATTTGGGGGAGGAGCTAAGGTTAGCTCGTGGCTGAGAGTGTGTTAGCCACGTTTATGTTGTTGCCTTGTCGAGTGGTAAATTAATAACACAAGCAAATCAACGATGCAATTGTTCTTTTTTTGGTTCAAATGAATTAAGATTACATCACAGTAACTTGGTAGTCTTGGAAAAATTTAGATGGTAGTGTGTTTGTCTCCTGAAAGTTTAACAGTAAAAGTAAAATTGTGCATTTTTACGGACTCATTAGTGTGGGGAAAATATTCACTTGAAAATATATTGTGTACATGGGGACATAAGTCGGTTCCCCGATGAGAGCTACAGTCCAGTGTATAGAGTATATTTTATTATTCTGGAGGGCCCAGAAGTGTTCATACTGTATATTCATAATGCACTCTGGGTCTACCTTGAAATCACCCCTGTTCTTCTCCCAGAATATGATGATGTGTGAGAACACAATTTTGCTCTCTCATGAACACAGTTATATCTGTTTGGACAGCCTCCATGTTTCTGCTAAAGGACGGTCTATTAGGATATAGGATACCTATATCTTGGAGTCCTCATGGGCTCACAGCCACCTAGTTCTCCACCTCACATGGATCTGTGTCAATCTCCCTGATGCAGCAGCCATGTTGGCAGTCGGACACCCACTGGTTTCATGTCGGTCGTCAATGGAGCAGAGCTGTGTGAGTGGCAGGCAAATAGTCGGTGTGATCGGAAGCTATTTTGTTCCAATTTAAATGGAATGTACGGGGTTGCTACTTTTCACAGCTCTGGGAATTGCGGCTTACTGTGTTCGTAATTGCACTGACCAATAGCCGCATGAGGGAAAAAAAAAAAAGCCACCTGTGTGAGACATCCAACTGATCGATCAAGGAAAACTATGGCTAGAGCTGAAAAGAAGGCCCAAAAGCAAATGTTAGTAACATCAGCAACAACCTCTAAAGGGCAGGAGCGAACATGAATAAAAATACACACACAAAGAGTAGGAAGGCCAGGCTAGGATTTGCACAAAAAGTACTGCGATGACCCTACAAAAATTCTGGAAGAATGCGTAACCTTTTGCAAAGGCAAAAATTGGGACAAAGGATCTGCTCATGGCGGCACGGTGGCCGACTGGTTAGAGCGTCAGCCTCACAGTTCTGAGGACCCGGGTTCAATCCCCGGCCCCGCCTGTGTGGAGTTTGCATGTTCTCCCCGTGCCTGCGTGGGTTTTCTCCGGGCACTCCGGTTTCCTCCCACATCCCAAAAAACATGCATTAATTGGAGACTCTAAATTGCCCGTAGGTGTGACTGTGAGTGTAAATTGTTGTTTGTTTGTATGTGCCCTGCGATTGGCTGGCAACCAGTTCAGGGTGTACCCCGCCTCCTGCCCGATGACAGCTGGGATAGGCTCCAGCACGCCCGCGACCCTAGTGAGGAGAAGCGGCTCAGAAAATGGATGGATGGATGGATGGATCTGCTCATTATTCCAAACATAAAGCACATCTGTTAAGCACCGTGGAGCTGGAAAGAGAAGCGTTGTGAAAAAAAGTGAGTTTAAAAAATAAGTATGATTAGAGCTAAAAACTGACTTCTGTTGATTCATAGTTTATTTCTTTAAATTTCAATAAATCTTGTTCTGCAATGTTAAATGTTTGAGTATAAAATTGGATCAAAAGGCTGGAGGGTTGTGACATTCACAAACAAACCAAATCTATTGACTGGCTCATTAACATGAATGATGGGATTGGGACTGAGGGTATGTGCGTTGAATGCAGTGATTTGATTTAGCAGAAGCAGAGTGGAAAATTCCACCACAGCTGGCAAGCAGCCAGCAATGATTGTGGCGCACACTAAACACACTGCCAAAATAACAAAGGAGTTGATCAGCGTCAACTTAATCTCCAGATTTAAACCCTAAAGAGGATGCATTTTACATTACAAAGCTGATACTGAAGGGAGTAATGCAAACATCTAAAAGAGGCTGATCTAAAAGCCTGGAAGAATGCAACAGTTTTGTGATTTCAGAACTAACTCCTACTATTAATACAAAGTAAATCATGAGTCGTATTCACTTTAATTTATTCAAGTCTGTCTGTTCCAAACTAAATGTCTTCTGTATACAGCAAAAATAAAGGAATTAGCCCCACTGTGCTAACACTTTTGGACCACCATTTTTTTCATCGTATGAAAACATAAGTGAGCACAGCCATGCAGGAAGGCCACATTTTTTTCAGTTCACTGTGTAATGCAAATATTCTCAGGTGGCTGCACAGATAGACGTGTCACTGCACGACGTTGACATCCACGTTGCTTTATGTTTGTCTCACACCGCTCGTACATGCTCATGTTTTCATGCTCCGAGGTTGACTTCTCGCGTCTCTCTCCTCTCCAGGCGTGCTCTTTCATTACCGCGCTCCCCCCGACCGTTACGCCCTGTCCTTTGCCGACGCCAAAAGGGTGTGTGCTGAGAACTCTGCGACCATCGCCACGCCGGGTCAGCTGCAAGCCGCCTTTGCTGACGGCTACGAGAACTGTGACGCCGGGTGGCTGTCGGACCAGACCGTACGGTGAGGTCCCAAAGTATCTGCTTTGTCCCTTGCAAATTTAAAGGCATTATGGTAAAAAGCATCTTTTTTTGTGCAATGGAACAACTTGTCAAAGAAAATAAAAACAAGTGATTCCTTGACTATCTTCAAAAGAGCCATCAATTACACAATTTTTAATCATATTTTAATTTGTTTTAATGATCCAATTTTGGCTTATCTTATGTTATTAAAATGTATCGCTTTATTGCCCTGCTGCTGCCGCCATTACCCTGTTTTTCAGGTTTATGCACCTTAAAAGAAAATTTGTGATTACTAACACACTGTACATAGCTTTTATTTCAATATTTGAATTCCATTGTTCTTTTATCTGTTAGATTGCGTATTTGATGTTGCACTGTTATGTCTTTTGTTTTATGGTGCATTTACGTGATGAGAATCACAATGGAAATAAGGCCTTGGGCTTTATTGTTTGTATCCTTGGTGACAATGCTTGATTGCATGTCGGGAAGTGCAGCCAGTCAGAACTAGTAAATGATCTTCCACCTGTTGCCATACAACAGAAAACAGAAAAGCAGCATTTAGTGTAACTAAATAAGGCCCAGATTTCACACTAATTTGTGTGTGCTGTAAATTGAGATGATTATTTCACTATGATGTAAATTATAGGCAGAAGCAATTATTTGACAAGTTGACTTAATTACTTCACATCAATGTTTAAAGATTGAAGTCGACTAACCCCTTATCACGTACTTTTGACATCTCTGCTTCCATTCGGCTCCCACTAATTACAACTACATTCTGCGTAATAATTGGGTTGTATTTTGAATCATTTGTTTTTATTTGTTTCCATGTCAGTCTGTCGAAATATGTCTTTATGTGAAACCGTTCTGTGGTGCAAAAAATGTTGGGGACCGCTGTACTGCACAAAAAAAAAAAAATACCATGACTCGACTTTCATGACATATAGTTAGTTATTTTTAATTGTTTAACCTCTAATACTGTATGCTTTTTTTGGGGGAGAAATGATGCACAAGGGACAACAACCAGTTAAATTTCTACAACCAATTATATTTCAACACATTTTAGTGACTCTCTGGATACGTGAGTCAATATGGTACCCTTGAAACCGTCCGACCCCCAGAATCCTATTGGCACCTGTTTCTGTTCTTCATCCTCACTTGACGAGGAGGTCGCCTTCAAACTCAAAAACAAAGCGCTATGATTTTTTTTATTTTTTTTTTCACTTATATTAATAGCTCCGCCTTGGTGGAATTCTATGCTCTACTTTGTGGCCTTGTAGTTACATACACTACTCACAAAAAAAGTCAGGGATATTAGGCTTTCAGGTAAAATTTCAGGATGACCTAAAATGTACTATAACTTTGAGGTGAACTTAATTTGATCTTTTCCAAAGTTTTGAATGCACATGTCCAACTGTTCAATTTTTCAGTCCTTTTTGCACAACTTGCTGTTCTCTAACAAGGAGCTGAATGGAAAAGTCACATGCTTGATCCATGAATTGACCATTCAACATCCTGGTTCAGTCAGAATTGGTATTTCAACAGTTCTCTTAATGCTTTTCACATTTTGACCTCATGACACCAAGCGGCACCTAAGAATTTTTCAACAGTGACTCACCAGCAGGCTTCAAAAATGAAGTTCTCAGATGGACGTGGCCACTGAGCTTTAAGGGTCACAGAGTGTCAACGGGAGGTTGCAACAGAGATACAGAGAGAGACTGGAAGAATCACTAAAAGGCAAAGAGGTGGACATCCTTGGAAATGTTCATGGCTCAAACACCTATTGGGAATTTTGCTGTTCAGGTCCTTGTTAGAGAACAGCAAGTTGTGCAAATAGGTTTAGAGGTCAAATGAAGCTCCTACTGTAAAGTTTATAGTGCATTTTAAGTTAAGACCGAAATCCCACCCAAAGGCCCAGTATACCTAAGATTCAGTGAGTAGTGTACTGTATATGATCGTTATGGCATTGCTAGAACAACAAATGGTGGCTTAAGACTTTTTCACAGTGCTCTATGGAGTATTTTCAGAGGATGTCGGCGCTCCATGATTGCTCCTAAT
The DNA here is from genome assembly GCF_024500275.1 of Phycodurus eques. Classification (NCBI taxonomy): domain Eukaryota; kingdom Metazoa; phylum Chordata; class Actinopteri; order Syngnathiformes; family Syngnathidae; genus Phycodurus; species Phycodurus eques. Next base: position 22,164,766 of record NC_084532.1, on the reverse strand, counting down.
AGCATGTTTGTGCACACATTTGAACAACGCTCCTCACTGTCAGTCATTCCAGCCCATCGACGTTAGTAGCCGCCGAGCTCGACTGGGCTCATATTTACATTTTAATTACACATTGCTGTGGTCGTCAAGGAGACTGAGTGACTCTTGTCTCGCTGGCAGGTTTTTTTTTTTTTTTTTTTTTTTTTTTTTTTTTTTTTTTTTCCCCCTCTTCCGCCGCCCCCCCCTTCTACTTCCTTTGTTTCCACTGGGGACACGGCTAATTGCTCCACATTTGAGGAGGCTCGAAGTGAACATCAGCCAAGTGTCCAATTAATAGCGAAGCTGCCATTGATTCATCAGCTGGAGGGGGCTGGGAAAGGAAACCACAACACAGTTTTCCTTGTTCTCGCATGAAAACAATGTCTGGGAAAAAAGCATGTAGTGCGTGCTTGTGTGTTTGCCGCATGTACTGTATTATTGGTGCCCAAGCAGAGTCTTTTAATCATCCCCATGTAAAATAATAGTTCAAGCCGGTGCCAGAATATGGATAGCCAAAGGACTGGAGGAATTCTTGATGCTTTTAACCTCTCACTGGCTTCCCGCCTCCACCTCCCTCGTGTGTGACTTGTGTTTAGAAACAATCACCAACCCAAGATGGATGTGTAATTATTCTACACTAAAGGGAACAACTTGTTTCTAATTGCCTTGAGCGTGTTGTGACTTATGAATGGCGTGCTTTCTCTTTATTATGCCATCGGGGGATTTTATTTATTTATTTATTTTTTTGTTCCCAGGGACTTTGCATTTTCTTTTTCAGGTTAATTTTGAGAAAATCTGATAAAATATGATTAAAGCTGAGGAGGGAATGAAAGTAATTTATCTAGAAAGGAGACAGTCGTTCCTAACAGTGGAACCAGTGACCGCAAAGAAAAAATAAATGTGATATCCATCATCCATCCAGAAAGTAAATCCCTCGATTTACACCCTATACAGCACGGGTGTTAAACTCAAGGCCTGGGGGCCAAATTTGGCCCACCACATCATTTTATGTGGTGGGCCAAAAGCAAATCATGAGCATCGACTTTGTTTCTTGCTAAAATACCAAAATGGCAAAAGTTCTTCACTTTGAGATATTTGTTACAGTCCCTTTTTTGAAATACGAAACCATTATTTGCCATCTTATTTCAAAACTACTCATCCATCATTGTGTTGTGTGTATACTAAAATGAGACAATCATACTTTTGTAAGGGTCACAGCCATGATGGCCCTTCGAGGGAAACCGTAACTTCCGTTTGGCCCACGACAAAAATAAGTTTGACACCCCTGCTAGAGTGTGGTTGGGCAAAGTTTTGTGCTGAAGGGCCGCAATTATTTTTTTCACGCTCTCTTCCAATTTCAGTTAATAGCAAAAACTAAAGAATTGCCCTCACTGTGTCAGTAATTCTTCTACAGAGTGTGTTTTCTTCAACCAACTCTCACTGTGCTCTGCAGGTATCCCATCCAGTCGCCTCGGCCCGGTTGCTATGGCGATCGTGACGACTCACCCGGCATCCGTAACTATGGCAATAGATTCCCGGACGAGCTGTTTGATGTCTACTGCTTCGCCAGGCAACTACAAGGTAGGCGACCAGAGGAGACAAGGGTCCTTCCTTTGGGTTTTAGTCCGCCTTCCACCAGGATTTAAAGCTCTGTTGGGCCAGCCTGACTTTGCGGATTATTTCAAGGGGCTCTGTTTGTTTCTGTTCTGCACGGTGGTGGCGGTTATCATACATAATACGTATAAACATCTCAAAAAGTACATGGCATGCATATGCTTTTGCGTGCCCTGTACTTTTTTTTCCTTTGTAGATTGTTTTGAGTTTGTTGTATTTATCATACAATGTGGTTGTAATTGTTAATGACTTGTAAGGTTTGATCACATTACACTAATTGTATGAAAAGTCTACGTTTCCTCCAAGCGTGCTGCATACATTTTGGACTTTGTGGATTATCTCGTTTTTTTTTTTTGTTTTTTGTTTCCATATTACAGTGGTGCCTTATTCTAAGAGTTTAATTTGTTCTATGACCACGCTCAAAACACTCAAATCTCAAAACAGCTTTCCCCATTGAAATTAATTGAAATGCCATTATTGTGTTCCAGCTTCTCCCCCCAAAAAACTACCAAAAAATGTTTTTCTAATAAGAATAATAGCACTTTAGAATATTGTAATTAATATATATATATAAAATAATAATAATAATAACACAAAATTAAACCGTTTTTGACACATTTTTAATTTCAATTCAATGGACATTAAGCTGCTCGGATATAGACTGTCTCAGCTCCTCAGTATGCTGCAGCAATGTTAGTCGTTTTTTGCAGACGATAAAGAAGTATTCTTATATTATCTGTCTACGTGTCTTGCTCGTTTGTATTCAAATAACTGTCGCTTAAAGGGTTATAACATGGCAGCATCGATGTTCTTCGTTAGCCCATCTGCAGCGTTTCCTATTATACGGTATGTTAGCATTATGCCAATGTACTTTGAAGCAATATTATGGCTTGCATCACTAAAAACTCGTAAGTCGGGAGACTCGTATCTCAAGGCACCACTGTATATTATATAATACTTTATACCAACTGAGGTGGAGATTTTGCACATTTTGAATTCCAACACTTTTGCGAATCCCTTTTATAAGGGAACTGAGCAGTCTGTTTCGCCCTCCCAGGGGAAGTGTTTCACTCCACAATGGAAGAGAAGCTGAATCTGGCCACGGCCTCCACCCATTGCCATTCGCTGGGAGCCCAGCTGGCCACCGTGGGCCAGCTCTACCTGGCCTGGCAGGCCGGCCTGGACCAGTGCGACCCGGGCTGGCTGGCCGACGGGAGCGTGCGCTACCCTATCAACGTCCCACGGAAGAACTGCGGTGGGGACGAACCAGGCGTGCGCACGGTCTACAGCAACCCCAATCGGACCGGCTTCCCCGACACCACGGCCATGTTTGATGCTTACTGCTACCGAGGTACTGTCTTACAGCCCTGTGTGTGTGTGCGCGTGCGTGCGTGTGATTACTATAGTGACAGTAAAGAGCCTTGTGGCCTTGTGTTTTACAAGCATCAAGCGCCTGTGAATCGAGAAGCTTTGAAGTCTTATCTGCATTAACACTGACCAACTAATAAGTGCAATTAAATTATTATTGTTAACCAGGCACTCATACCCAGCGTCAATTATTCTCAATGTCACAAAAAAGGATCTATCCATGGGTTGGGCATTTTATAAAGTGAACTGATGGGAACTCGTAGTTGAGGTGAAATAAATAAATAAAACAAATGTGTATGTAGTTGTTATTATATATATAGATATGTGTATATGTATATAAAATGTATTATAATAAAATTAAGAATTATTTCATGAAATGCATGATTAACAATATATCAAATCCATGTATTAAACTTAAAATGTGTATTTAAAATGGTTTATTTTAATAATAAAATATTAATTCATTGTCATTATTAATGTTCTTATTTATATAATTGATTATAACGAATAAACCAATTACCTAAAAATAATATTTATAGTCAGGGATTTTATTTCATAATTCAATTTGTAAACCAATTATTTAAAAAATACATTTAAAAATGCCTTTAATGTTTTTTATTTCAATAATGAAATAATAATGCGTTACCATTATTAAGTTAATTTTTAATGTATCATTTTATTAGAATAAAGTTACAAATTATTTGATAAAATGCATGATTAAAAATGTATAACATTTTTGTGTGAATGAAGAAGTACTACTAATCCACATTCCTATGAGGGTATTTTCCAGTCTGCAACCAAGAAAGAATGATTGCCTTTGACAGGTGTCACGTCATAAAGCTTGTGAATAACAATACATTTTAAGTCAACAAAAAAACAACAAGGGAATAGAGTGCATTTGTCAAAACAAGCTTGTAGATCATTATCTTTACAACACGAAGGCTTGAAACAAATTATGTTTTCCAGAAAGCTCAAGGGAGATGAAAATGTCAATATTGGCCTGAATAATAGACTTCCTCCTTTACAGACACAGGCCAAGCTACTCCGCTAACTTCCCTGTTTGGCGACGTACCCTCAACAACACTGTGTATGCAAAATTGCGTGACAGTGCATGAGTGGTACGAGAATTAGAGTAGACATAAGAAATGAAGTTGGAGAATACAAAATAAGAAATGGTATCAAACATTTTAATGAAACTCAAAAAAATTATTTTATTCTTCTGATTTTTATTGCTGGTCACTCCTATAAATGACATCAAATTAACGTTGGACAAGAAGTAGCTTCAAGAGTGTTTAAATGATACGATCCATAATCTAAAAATATTATACAAATAAAAGAAAAGAGGAGGCTTGTATATAGCAAGCGACTGTTTGTTTCTCGTCAAAACTGGACGAGCAATCAAAAACGGGATCTAAAAATATAATAATCTGCTTCAAACGTAGTAAAAAAAAAAAAACCACTTTCTTTGGCTCATGAATTTGTAAATCCGACTCTGTCAGTGCCTTATCAGGCACGAATATCGCTCCATGTCACTGCCAAGAAACGATGTTGAAGTGTGTTCAGTTTCATTGAGACAAAAGTGGTACTTTGCCTCCGTCTTTTGGCATCTGTAGGTAATTATAAACCTTTTTGGGGGGCGCTCCAATTATAGACAGATTTTCACTATTTGCAGCAAGGCTCGGTCCCATCCCTCCATTTTCCGTACCGCTTAGCCTCACTAGGGTCGCAGGCGTGCTGGAGCTTATCCCAGCTATCTTCGGGCGAGAGGCGCAGGGCACACCCTGAACTGGTCGCCAGGCAGTCGCAGGGCACATATAAACAAACAACCATTTACACTCACATTCACACCTACGGGCAATTTAGAGTCTTCAATCGACCTACCACGCATGTTTTTGGGATGTGGGAGGAAACCGGAGTACTCGGAGAAAACCTTGGTACCATCTTCTGCATCTAATTTGATTAGACAAGAAACCACCACGCAAACTCCACACAGGCGAGGCCGGGCTTTGAACCCCGATCCTCAGAACTGTGAGACAGATGTGTTAACCAGTCGCTCACCGTGCCGCTGGCTTAGTCCCTAAATATATTTTTTCTTTGCATAAAAATGTCCTGCCGCCAATGTTTATTAGTCCACTAAAATTAAAACATGGCATCACAATTTATCAAAAATTAATAAAATGAATGACTAAAAAAAGTATTTACAAAAAAGATAAATGTAGTATGAAGCAATAAACATAAAATGACATTGAACACCTTTTTACTTTTTAGTAAAAATGTTGAGGTGCTTATGTTTATCACTTTTTATAATTGTTTTAAAATTCATTCAATATTTTAAAAAATTAATGAATAACAAATGACTCGAAAATAAATAATAAATGTATAATTACAATTTTTAACTACTACTTTTTAAGGCAAAATATTTTAATGAGGGTCAGTATTTTTGAAAAACTATTTAAAAAAATAAATGCTAATATATCAATAAAAATGAAGATGCATGTAATAAAATATAGTATAAAATAATACATTAACATTTTCTTTCTAAAAATAATTCCTGCTGCCCATGTTTAGTTATTTTTTTTTAATGATAAAATAAGGGGTCACAATAAAAACAATCTTAAACAAAATGCATTTAAATAACATGTATAAATGAAAAATACCTCCAAAAATAAACAAATAAAATAAAATGCATAAAAACTATGAATCTCTTTAAGTATAGGTGTCCCTTGTGTGTGTGTTTATTTTTATTGTTTTTTTTGTTTGTTTTGTTTTGTTTTGTTTTTTAGCCCAGCAGGCTGCAGATGTCCACACCTCAGAGGCCCTCGCTTTACTCCACCCCTCCATCCCAGCTCCACAGGCTGACTCCTCACTCAGTGACACCCAACAGGGCGCCCCATTTCCCGAGACCCCTGCTTGGACCGCCCTGGCAGACCCGAACGAAGCGGCCATGAGCAACTCCTCTGACATTTCCGACGAGCACGTGGTCATCCGTTTGAGGCCCGAGCAGGGTTGGGATGTGCAACAAGATGACGTCCCGACCAGCGGGTCCCACGGAAAGGACCCCGACGACCCTAAAGACAGCAATGCGTCGGCAGAGCTGGAGAGTCACGGAGGTTCAGCCCAAGAGGAAGATCCTTCTTTTGATACTTTCCCATCAGTGGCCTCCACCACCGTCAAACCACACACTAGTAAAAGCGTGCTGGCTGACATTGTCAACACGCTGATGAAACCCTTCAAGTACTGGGTTGGGACAGGAACCTCCGACAGGAACCAGACTTTCAGCTCCCAAGCTAGTGAAGACAAGGGCGGCAGCGACAACGCCATCCCGGAGCACGGGAGTGATGCTTATCCCTCCAGGCTTCTCCATGCGAGTGGATTACAGAGTGCTTTGGAGGGTCTGTCCGAGCAGGAGAAAGAGGAGGGGCCGCTGGTTCCATTAGTGCCTGCAGTCAAAAGCGCAGGGCAAATTGAGTCCACTACGCAGATGGAGGGCAAATTCACTGATAATGGTAAGAGCTTTATTTATCCATCCATCCATCCATCCATCCATCCATCCATTTTCTGAGCCGCTTCTCCTTACTAGGGTCGCGGGCGTGCTGGAGCCTATCCCAGCTGTCATCGGGCAGGAGGCGGGGTACACCCTGAACTGGTTGCCAGCCAATCGCAGGGCACATACAAACGAACAACCATTCGCACTCACATTCACACCTTCGGGCAATTTAGAGTTGTCAATTAACCTACCATGCATGTTTTTGGGATGTGGGAGGAAACCGGAGTGCCCGGAGAAAACCCACGCAGGCACGGGGAGAGCATGCAAACTCCACACAGGCGGGGTCGGGATTTGAACCCCGGTCCTCAGAATTGTGAGGCAGATGTGCTAACCAGTTGCCCACCTTGGTAATAATAGGTTGGTCTAGAAGCTACATCGTGGACCGGCGGACCTCGCTCGGCAGTGGCGAGGTGACCTAAAACGTCAGCGTCTCTCCACATAATAGAGACATAGGAAAGTTAACTGTTTAATAAACATACTGTAAATGTGGGCTCTGGATTAGCACTATAACTTAAGTTTAGTTTTTTGTTTTTAAATGCGTTTACCGGACGAGGTCAGCTTTAAAGACTTAAGGTCTGAATGTGTGCGTAAAAAAGTGGAATTGAGCTCTGCATTGGAGCCCCTGAGCGTCCATCAAAGAAACGCATGCCTCCTTCACAATGTTTCCCTTAGCACCCCCAGGAGGACCAAATTGATGTGACAGAAGAGCTGACAGGCAGCGTAGATGCTCCTGACATGATTCACACAGCCTTGCAATAACTTCTCCTCCTAACCTTTTTTTTTATTATTATTATTAAATGTCATACCTGCAGATGGGTGGCAGCGGTGTTCATCGCACATCTCTTTCTTGTCTGTCTCTCGCTTTGTCAGCCTCCGCCGGCACTTTAATATTACTTCTGCCCGACTCCTGGGGGATTCTTACACCGGTAAAGCGGAGTCACTTGGGGTTTGTGTTGCAGCATTTCTCGGTTACGTTGTGCTTTGCCAAGCATACCGACAGCATTTTGTTAGCAGTGGAAGGAAATGTTGATATGGCCAAGTGTTGCCCTCGCAGGACAATATACATTTGATGCTGCCTTTGTCAGTTGCTCGCTAAATGACAACTTAGATCAGTGATTCCCATTTACCTGTGTTGCGGGAAACTATTCAATTTCACTTAATTGGTTCCAAAAGTATTATCTATTATCTGCAAATAATGTTTATTTGTTCACCTATCTATGCCAGTGACATATACTGACAGGCACAACATTTAATTTCTCTTTCAATAGATGGCCTTGACCATGTCTCAATTTCCTCACAAAATGTACTCACTAAATGTCCATCATTATTATAGTAAACAGTATATACAGTACTTCTAAGGCATTTTTGTTTGGTGGTGGCTGTCAGAGTTGTCTAATGTAAAATATGTGCCTTGGCTCAATAATAGTTGTAACACAAACTTAGATGATGCTAATTCCATCTAATAACGAAAATAAAAACTAATTTTTTAATTTATTTATTTTTGCTCCTGAGAATGGCAAAATGTTGTCGTGATTATCACATAATTGATGTACAAAACACTGCCGTCATATCATATTGCAAACTACTTTTGCGCTCAAAGCATCATTAAATCATCTCGAGCCACACTTAAGCCTTAAATCAGTCATACCACTGCCACATTTTGAGTTTTTTTATTTTATTTTGTCTTTTAGCTGTAAATCAGATAAAGTGGCAAAAGACAGATTTTTTTTCTTCCATTCTTTATATACAGTATTTAAATTTCAAACTGAATTCACCTTTAAAACGTTTTAAATTTTGTCCAAAAATGTCTAAAATTATACTTATCTGTCAATGTCAATCAACGGTCTAAATGTGTAGTTGATGCTAGAAGTTAGCAGGATCTTGAAGAAGAGGTAAAAGGGGTAGAGTGTTTCCTCAGAATTCTCTCGTTAAAGCAAGAAAATGAATCATTTGCGTTCATTCACACATTCATTTTACTTATGTAAAAACAATACAAATATTTGTCATTATCTAACTTTTTAAAGCTTCATTCTTTTCATTTCCAGCTAAAAGATAACTCACAGACAAACAAAAATCAGTTTAAGACCAATTTTTAACAGTGTATGTATAGTTTTGGGTTTAACTGTCAAACCATAAATAAGCATAAATCATATATCCTATAAAACTATCATATAAAAGTAATATTGGAAAAGAATGTAAATAAGATCACAAAGTACAATTACAAAAAACTCTGGCTAAAGTTTTCCCAAAACTTATTTTACATCATTTCCTATGAGTAAAGAATTTACAACAATTTCGTCACAGATCGATCGTGTTCTACTTCGAAATCTCTACTGTATATGTCTCGTCTCATTGAATGAGTGACCTGGGCCATTACTGGATGATTAATCCTGATTAATAAGATTTTATTGTGAATCGGTGAACACAGTAAAAGAATTAGCGGCAATTAGGTTGTCCTGCCTCCTATGGAAAATATTCACACGCTGGCGGACCTCGCTTAAACATCAGGCAACAGATTTTGAATAATACATTTTGCATTTTAATATTTAATACATACAGTATTTGTGTATGTTCTCCCTCTGGTGGTAATCTGTTCTATATACGTTTACACACTCAATAAGCGATGACGTCGGGCAAGGCTCGCCGGGGTCCTCTCAATAACACCGCTGGCCTAAATAAACACAAAGCAGCCATGAGTCACACATGCTGACAGGATGAATTATTGATTAAGAAGATGCTGTCTGCTTTAAGGCCAGGAACAGATAAGCTACTGGGGACCACTTGGTCTAAATAAACAGGAGCCGAGTCATTCCGCCGATCGGCTACTCTCGCCACAACTGCGAACGCGCAAGAGGTTGGTTCGAGTAAAACGATCCAGAGGAGAGAAACTGAGAAGTGTGAAATGATTTTGAATACACCCTCCCCTGTCCCCCTTTTTGTGTTTATGTTTTATTTTATTTTATTATTTTTTTAATACGCGCTTCCGTCTTTGAGCGACGCTTAATCAATTACGGTGAGACGCTCTGCCACCCGTAAAAAGAAAGGCCCCAGAACGTACAGTAAAATGTCTCCAGCAGTGGCTATCAACCGCTTGTGAATTAAGATAAAATATACAACAAAAACATCTCATGGTTACACGCTGATGTCTTTTACTGCTCCCGCGCAGCCATGTTTAAAGACTACAGAGAGCACTTGAGAGATGACTCACTACATAAGAAGCTCTTTTATTACTGAGAGAACCCTGAGCCTACCCACTTACTGTATACTGTAGTTTGAGCCTATACTTTTGGATTTTTCATTATTATAACTGAGTTGTGCGCTGTTTTACTGTAAAATGTTTTTTTGTTGTAACCGCAACTATTGTTCTGGCCCAGATTGTGGAAAGCGGCTAGGATCAGAGCAAAATGGAAGCATTCGAGTTGCAGGCAGTTACACGTGTTTCGTCGTTTGCGCCTATACTATTGGATTTTTTCATCATTATTCCTGAGCTGTGCGCTGTTTATTGCAAAACATTTTTTGTTGTACCTACAACTATTTTTAAAGAGGAAAACACCCAGGAACAGGACAACATGGAGGCCGGGGAGTTGCTAGAGATCACATTTGTTCGTTTCTCAGTTCTCAGGGTAGGTTTTATGTGATTAAAATATGCTTCAGAAACCTGTGTGTTTATTCTGGGGTATACAGATGTGGCTCCTTTTATCACTGGCTAGGGGCCTAACGGCAAACACTGTAAGCTCGCACACAGAATGTCTTGAAGGAGGAACAGCTGGGAGTTTTCCTTGACAGCGACTTGCCAGTCAAGCGAAGGAGCTGAATCCGCTGGTTAGCCGCTAGCAATTCTCCTGCCTTTCCGGCTCCTGTATGCTTTCCTAAGTCTGTCTTGCGCTGCTTTTTGTAACAATCTCATTATTCTCGTCCAACATTAGACCAACTGAGTTAAGCGGACAGATGCAGGACAATGCAAGAGGCAGAAGAGTGGCTAGCAAACATGGCGATCGTATTTCCTCTCGTCGTTATCAAGATACTATGTGCTAATGTCAGTTGTACATGATTAAAATATACTTCAACCAGTAGCCAGTCAGGTTCCTAAATTGACTTCTGGGAGCTTGCAACTCTCCTCCCTCAACCATTGTGTTTTCCCGGTCCTTTACCCTCAATCTTTCTTGCGCTGCTTTAGGTCCATTTGAATTACTGTGGTCAGATTTTTCAGTTTGAGAGATGGACTGAAGTCTATTGATTGTCCACACATTTGCAAAGCCAAAAATAGTCAAATCTTTTAAGCGTATGTACTTCCCAAAGGTTGTGGTCTCGAATGGGGTTGAGTTTTATGCATCTGCTATCGATTGCAGCTAACAAAGGAGTCCGCCGCATGTCCCCGCAAATAACATTTTGCTCCCTGTATGGTTCACAGAGCTTGTGTAAGCCGGTCTTAAGGTTTAATTGCTAATTTAACAGCCATGAAATTAATGCCAGCCCACACTTACTTGCCCCCTGTTAATGCATTCAAATTAAATACTCTCACTTTCTGTTTCTCGTAGGGATAACTGCACTGGGCCCTGAAGGCAAAACAAGCCCCAGTGAACGGGTCAAGGTTCGAAAAGCAGGTCCGGCGTGGGCCATCAAGTCAGTAGGGCGCTTCAGAGGAGGCTTTCCCAGACACCGCACTTGGGAACCTCTGGAAGCCAAATCGGGGCCCCTTGAGATGATAACCCTGCCTGACTCCTTTCAACAGGACACATTGGAAAACTATTCTGGTGAGGGGAGCGACCACGATGGAGATGAGGCACAAACAACTACTGCAACTGGGACAGATAAAAAAAAGGAGGTAGAGGGGAGCAGTGAGGGTAACAGTTTAACTGGCAACTTTGTTAATACTGTTCCCAGCAGGAATGTCAAGCTCAGTCCAGAATCTGAGTCTTCATTACACCAAAGCCAGAGTGAACTTGTCACAGTGGTTGAACACACTACTTTGTCCCGGTGGCAGCTCGTGGCGCAACCAACCACCACCACCTCGCCTCAAACGGCCGAGGAGGCCAGGGGAGAGATCATCTATGTCCACCGGCCGACTGAATACCTCTCTTCTGCTTTTTCTTCTTCTTCTTTGTCACAAAGTGGAGATAATGGTTCTAGTTGGGGCTTCACTCCTGTTCTTAAGAAGCAAAGGAAAGGTGCGGGTAGAAACCCTGGTCGTGGTGCAGCCAAGGTGGTCACTTCCACACCAGAGTCCTTGAGGGATTTACTGACCACCACTGAGATCACAAGGGCACAGGTTCTGACAACAAGAGACACTCCAATCACAGATCCTGAAACCACAGCAGCCACCATTGAACTTTCCTCCAAAAGCTCCTCTGCACAGGAACCATCCATTTCTATCTCATGGATGGAGACGACTACGAGCAACTTGGAGGGAAACTTTTCTATGGAATCATCGACGACAACCGCCAGCCAGTTGGCAAGTGTTGGGTCAGACACAAAGGACACCTTTACAGAAATGGAGTCCAGATTGGCAGTGTCTGAGTCCTTTGTGTTTGGAAGTCGTTGGACACCTTCCAAGGGCTACAAGCCGAAGTCAGAGGAACACAAGTCTCCAGTGGTGACGGACAGCAAAGGCATGAGAAACCCTTTTGGCATCTTGGTACCCAACTGGGCTTTTGGATTCATCCCACCAGGTATGTTCATAGTCTCTATCATCATTTACAAGCGATTATCTAATCAGTCGTGATTAGTTTGATTGTATGCCACTCAGTGGGAGGCATAAACAGTTGCTTTTCTGAAATGTGCAGCTGTTGTGATGCCACTTGGATTTGGAATTTAGTTCAGTTTTTATAGAGTAAACAATATTTTTTTTATCTCAAGGGCAGCATGGTGTCAGCTGGTGGTGTTCACCTCTAATACAGTGTATGTCAAAAGATGGCATAATCCCAGGGCGACTTCAACTGACCCCCCCCATCCCGCATAGGTACTTTACACACAGGACAAAAACTGTGAAAATCCTGGCTTAGATGGTTGATTATTTCACCCATCGGCTTGGCAAGCTTGTAAGCCTCGGTGACCAGGAAATAGTTCATGGTAGTATATGGGTTTGCCGTTGGAAAAAGGAAAGCATTAAGTTACCAACCCGTTGGGCCAGATGACAATGGCACACACATTCTTGGTTCTGTTCTTAACTTGAGTCAACGACCATCCATTGTTTTTTCTGTAGCTGCCCTCATCAAGTTAACAGGTTAGCTAACGCCTATCCCAGCTGATGTTGGGTGAGCGGTGGGGCACACCCAGGACTGTTCACCAGTCAATCGCAGGGCACATGTAGACAAAAAAAAAACCTTTCACACTATCATTAATACCTTTGGAAAACTTGGTATTGCATTCAGATTTTTGGAACGTGAAAAATTCCACGCAAGCACAGGGCAGAGATTCAAACCTCAGAACTGTAAGGCAGATGTGCTAATCACTAGGCCAACATGCTGCCCCTGACATAAATGACACATGATAAATCCATTCCCTTTGTTATCACTTTGCTGTAGAAATCAGTCCAGACAGCAGTCAGGTGAGAGCATTCGGGTCTTGGAGGAGTGATTAGAGGGTCAGCGTGAGTGCAATTAGGTGAATTGTCAGGGAGACAAAGATCCCCGCCCACCCCCCAACAAATCAATGTCGACACAATTTTCCAAGATGGGCTTCATAATTGACTGCACTCTCGCCTTCCTTTCTAATTGTTTTTCATTCATTCCCTCACTTGTGTTGAGCCCCCGCCAAACAAACACTCGCCGCCTTTCTCTCTTTCGTGACACTGGCGGTCGCGCTTGTTTGTCACAGCGTGTTGTCATTGATTTCACAGATAGCTGATGGACGCGCCGCCGTGGCAGCAAAACACAGAAAATTAAAATCATCTCTCACGCACTGTCTGTGTAATATTCAGCCACAATGTGTTTTTAATTGAAAATATCTTGGAGCACTGCCTTGTGCCCAGTGTTTTATGAGTTTAACCCATTACATGGTGACCTGGAATAGTTTATTTGGAGTTCTTTGCTGATTGGCTGGGCAAAATCACAAACTTTGTGTGGCATCCTTATAATAAATGCATTACTTGTTCATTGCAAGCAGTTACAGTGAACCCCACTTTATGTAAGGGGATATGTTCCATACCCAGCCAGAATGGGTGAAAATCTGTGATAAAGAGAAACCATGTAAAAATAAATTTTTACCCCTCCCAGATGCTTTCATCATACAGTGGACCCCCCCTATTCGCGGGGTTGGTCCGCAAAAAGCAATTGCATCCATCCATCCATTTTCTGAGCCGCTTCTCCTCACGAGGGTCGCGGGCGTGCTGGAGCCTATCCCAGCTATCATCGGGCAGGAGGCGGAGTACACCCTGAACTGGTTGCCAGCCAATCGCAGTGCACATACAAACAAACAACAATTCGCACTAACGTTCACACCTACAGGCAATTTAGAGTCTCCAATTAATGCATGCTTTTGGGATGTGGGAGGAAACCAGAGTGCCCGGAGAAAACCCACACAGGCATGAGGAGAACATGCAAACTCCACACAGGCGGGGCCGGGGATTGAACCCCGGTCCTCAGAACTGTGAGGCTGACGTTCTAACCAGTCGCTCACCGTGCCGCCTAGCAATTGCATTGAAGAGGGGGGGAATATATATATATATATAAATATATATATATATATATATATAAATATATATATATATATATATATATATATATATTTATATATATTTATTTATTTATTTCTTCTCTGTAAACGGCAAATTCTTGAATAAGCTGTGATAAACCATCAGTCAGTTCGGGGTTAGTTCCCCCCAAAAAGGAAAATAAAGGAAAACAAACAGCAAGCATGCGGGGGTCCACTGGGTTTAAATTTACACATTTAAACATATTAAAACTCATTTTTAAACGCACTGTAAACGCATTTGAACACCCAGAAAATTTAAAGCCTAAAATGTACAGAAAATACTGTACGTATTGTAATGTCTGTGTGTGCCTTTAAGAGGCGGGGCTTGGTGGGGTGTGTAATATCACGAGCCTGCATTTGAATGTCTGGATGTGAGCAGCATATATTTTTAAAACAATAGCATATATGCTAATATTTTAAGTAAATGTCATAGGAGTGCAAAAAAAAAAAAAGTTAACCACTGAAACAAAACTAAAATAAAGTAAAAATACAGGAAGGTGAACAGCAATGATGTCATCTAATAGTAATAATAGAAAATAATTAGTCATTCAAACTGCTCTAAGTACTAGAGGACACTTCATCTTTTTGCACAATTGTCAAAAAAATAACAACAATTTGTACCGGCTTTACCAGATAACTATTAACCCTTTATTGCTCAGTGGCTGTTTTTTTTTTTTTTTTTTCTTTATGTCTCCAAAGTGTTCTCTGTCAATTGACTGTCTGTTGTCGTACTAGAGCGGCTTCAACTACTGGAGACAAATTCCTTGTGTGTTGTTTTTTGGACATACTTGGCAAATAAAGATGATTCTGATTTCATAAAATTAATTGATTCATTTTTTATGTATTTTTTTTATCTATCAGTCTCATTAGATAATTGGTCAAATAATATATTGTAAATAATAAAATAAACCATAAAATATAAAATCCTTTACATTTAATATTTTCTTTTAATCTTATTAAATAATTGGCTGACTAATGACATCAATAAGTAATAGATACAAGTAATCTGAATGAACTGAATTTTTAAAGTAAATTATTTTCCATATTTTGCATACACATTGTAAAATTATTTATTTATTTATTTATTTTACCTCAATGAATGACATGTCCCTTTTTGTCTGTATATTATATTAAATTTGGCCCTTGAGTAGAAAGGTTTGCCCACCCCTGACGTCACACGTGACGATGGTTCCAAGTTTTGTTGAAATTTTGAGGCATATTTCTCCAGGAAATATTGACTAAACTCCCAAGTACTCCACTTTGATTGTAATGTTACACATTTTTCTATTAGTACCTTCCCTCGCATCATCCGCATCTCTGATAGGAGGACATTTCAATGGACGGCTCGTGTCGGACAATTACAAAAATAAAACCCCCGCGTCGGGATAACCTTTTATAGTTGTCAGGTATACTGCAGAGGAAATTACAAGAGGGAAGGAAAGGGCACTGGGGGTGGACAGTTCGAGGTGGAAGAAAAGAGGAGAAAAGGAAAGGTTAGTGTGTCCTCTTAGGTTTTATACTGTAGGTGGGAGTATATATACGTCATAGTGATCAATAATAGTAGCTTTGTCTTTGCATCTTTTTGCATCAAGAGGCACTTTATTTCTTTACATCCTTCTTTCTTTACTCGTTTCTTTCCATGGTTTTGTTACATTGTCAGTCCTTTGCGTTTGCCCTCTGTCATAACTGTCTCATTGCTTGTCAGTCTGGCCTCCAGCGCACGCACGCACACACACACACACACACACACACACACACACACACAAACTAAATGTATTAATCGCAACAGCCTATTTACATAGTTATTCATTTATTTAGTTTTTTTCATGTTTCATGTCCTTGCTGTCTAGTTAAAAGCATTTAATGCTAGTTAAAAGCATTAACTCAAGCCGGCACGGTGGGCGACTGGTTAGCACAGCTGCCTCACAGTTTAGGGGACCGGGGTTCAAATCCCGGCCCCGCCTGTGTGGAGTTTGCATGTTCTCCCCGTGCCTGGGTGGGTTATCTCCGGGCACTCCGGTTTCCTCCCACATCCCAAAAACATGCGTGGTAGGTTAATTGAAGCCTCTAAATTGCCCGTAGATGTGAATGTGAGTGTGAATGGTTGTTTCTATGTGTCCTGCGATTGGCTGGTGACCGGTTCAGGGTGTACCCCGCCTCGCGCCCCAAGATAGCTGGGATAGGCTCCAGCAGCCCGCGACTATTGATTAGTCAACTCAAGTAAATTTTATTTAAATAGCGCCAATTGACAACAGAAGTTACCTCAAGTCACTTGACACATTGAGCAGGTCAAGAACCACATTCCTCATACATTTATATACAGTGCTGCCATGAGATGTGAGTTTAATTTGTTCCGTAACTCAAAATAATCATATGTGAAATCATCTTTCCTCATAGAAATGAATATAGATACAATTAATCTGTTCCAGCCTCCCTAAAAAAACAACCAAAATGTTGGTTTTTTTTAATTAGAAAGTAGCACTGTACTGTACTTTATAAAAACATATAACATAATTAAACAGTTTTGGCATCATGATTAATTCATTGCGGCTCCTTCTGGTGTGTCCCACTTGGCCACAGTTGGCAGTATAATACTGTCATGCAGACACAAACGAAGAAGAGTTTAACAACTATGGCGAGTGACTCAGCTGCAGTAATATTAGTTGGTTTTGGCAGAAGATAAAGAAAATATGTCAGACTATGAGTACTGTAATATTATTTGTCCATCTTGATCCACCGTTCGTGTTCAAATATCCATTGCTTAAAGCGTTATAACAATAATTAACCCCACATAAGCAAGCACTTGGTGACGGAGGCAAGGAAAAACTCCTTGTAAGGAAGAAACCTCAAAATGAACATAGGGTCTGTGGGGCAACCGTCTGCCTCAGCCGGTCGGGTTGAAAATGGATGGAGAGGGACAATAGGATAGAGGTGTTGAGTGACAGAGTGAGGAATGAGAGAGGAATTGGCACAATAGCAGCCGTAGTAGCAGTAGTAGTAGTAGATCAATATGATGTGTAAAATAATTTAAAAAGAAATTCCCATCGGTCTGGACAGACGATCGGAAATGTTGAACCTGTTCAATTTATGATAATTTACAATGACAAATCCTTATTTTAAATCCGGAACAATAGCCAATTAGGAAACAAATAGAGGAGCAACTGGTGGTGAGTGTTGGTATACCATTTCAAAAGTCATTCACCACAGTAAAAATGACAAGAGTTTGCCACTGCAAATTACTTACCAGATAAGACAATTAGCCTAGCTTCTTCTTATTCTCCTACTAATTCATCTTTGGTTTTTTTGTGTCAGTCTGGATGCCCTGAGGCACTCTACTGTCTCTTACAGGTCAGTCTTGGTACTACAAAAGACATTTTTTACGTGATGTGTGATCAGTAAGATAAGAAAGACATGTTAACCTTTGATTAGTCCCACAGTGGGAAAACTTGCAATGCAATGTCCCTCCATGCTTTTTAAAAAAAAAAAAAAAAAAACATGTTCAGATGTTAAAAATGAATACGTTTGTACCCCGCTTCAATAAAAACCTTCCCGACTTTAGTCTTTTTCCAAGATGGACCAGACGGCCAGCGACATCAATATCTTGACATCCGGCCCTCAAACAAATTGGAGTGTTAAATTCATGAGCAGAGAGAGGTTTAAGTGTGCCGGTGTTTTGTGTGAAGGGGTGAAGATAAATGGAATCAGGGGCAACCCAGAGTGGCACATTATCAGTGTTTCTGCGGATGGATGGTTCAGGTTGTCCGCCAGCTCAGAGAAGCCAATTGATTTGTCTGCCCTATCCTCTTTCTGAGTATCATATTTCTCTCTCTTCTGGCTACTTTTGTCGGCCACGGGCCGTGTCTTTTGGTACTCTTTGGGTCTTTAGCTTGGATCTTGTTTTGATCTGCCTCTTGAACCTAGCGCTGTCCAACTTAAAGCAGCCAATCGCTCTCTGATCCCTGTGGGATATATTCTTCCATTCACACAAGTCCTTTTTTACGTGCCTGGGCTTGCCTACTTTTTATTTATGCATATTCACCTGTCCAAATTTCTGACAGACCCACCCCGCGTAACCTGAGAATGTGTGTAAACACAAAAGAGGCATGATTCATTGAATTCCAAGGCTGGCTGTAAATTATGGTGCATGGAGTTTTCCTGAAACTTGTGAATGTCATTGAGATCCATGAGGAAAAATATAGCACACTTTAAATATAAAAATATCTTACATAGATGTGTTGTCAGCCAGTCGGGACATATAACACACTTCATTTTGAATGAGAGCATTTTTATTTATTCA
Organism: Phycodurus eques; assembly: GCF_024500275.1. NCBI lineage: Eukaryota > Metazoa > Chordata > Actinopteri > Syngnathiformes > Syngnathidae > Phycodurus > Phycodurus eques. The sequence goes on along the minus strand of NC_084532.1, from coordinate 22,146,230 downwards.
GTATGAAATAAATCCAATACAAATACTGTATTTAGGAGGGAAGTCATATTTGGACGGTCATCACTATAAAGGGTGTGTGCCTGCCATTCTATAGATCAGTCATTTTAACGCAGATTTTTTTGACCGCTGGTATAGAACCATTTAAAAACAAATGATTGAATATCTAACTCATCATTCTGCCACTATTATGAATGTAGTTGTGGTAATAGTTGGAGCCCTGCGCTATAAAACAGGCCTCGACACCTTTTTTATAAGGAAAATTGTTTTATTACAGGCGCGCAAACAGTCACTGTTTTACGTGATATTTTAACAGGGGAAGTTAAAAATGTGAAATAAAGCAATATAAATAAATAAATAAATGCGAAAATCTGCAAGTCATTGACACCCCCCTCCAGAAAGGTTTGTGATTACCTATTGATGTCGCAAGATGATGGGGAAGCACTGTTTCAGTGAAATTCCTCATCTCACTTCAGCATAGTTCCTGCCACCAAAATGTCACCAGATGGCACTAACAGAGGATTGGTTCCAAAAAAACAAAAACAAAAAACATATTCCATACATAATGGAATATCCTGTCTCTGGTAATTTCATGTGAGGCATTAGCCTTTATGCTTACAGTTAAATGCTAATCGCTTAGCGCCTTCTTGGTAAAAAAAAAAAAAAATCTGTATGCAATTTAATTGTATTATATTGTTTTGAGCAGCCAGAGCCTTTCCCTTCCATTGTAGAGATTTCCATTTTCTGTCCCATGGTCATCATCATGATTCCCTCCCTTTGTCATCACTGGTACCTTTCTGTGGTGGCATCACAAAAAAGCCAAAGAAAAAGTAAGACACTCCACTTGATGATGGTTTGAACTCCAAGATTTGTTGACGGATGACAAAACATATTTTTCCGACAAGATTTTGATTGAACTCTTTGGGGCGTGCAACTTTAGAGTGTCCACTGTATTTTTATATATCATTAGTATAATAGCATGATTGCCTAAGTAATCTTGTAACGTTTTGAGAAAATGAAAAAAACGCAACAAATTCAACAAACAAGAGGAGCACATTTGCCTCTATTCATCCTTTGTGGATTAGCATGAAAGCTAGAAAGTTAGCTGAGAATCTACACAGACAGCAAGCAAACTGGTATTTTTTTGTTGATATTCTGACAGTAAGTTAAAAATGACTTAGGTAATTATGCTTTTAGGCTAACGATTTTACTGCTTAATATGGGGACTCCTTTGCTTAAAGGCATAAAACAGGGGTGCAAACTCTTCCATGCTCACTGCGCATTTAGTCTTTGTATGCACGAACTAGTGAATTAATGAGGCAAGACAAAGTGTCGAGAATGTGCTTAAGTGCACAAGGGAGATCTCACTCTTATGGGCCTTTAAAACTGCATCACTGGGCTGTTCATGCTATCTCACTGCGGTTCCCAATAGAGTGGAAACTCAGGGTTTGAAAACGGTCACATTGGTAGAAATATCTACTGTATATACTGTATCATACAGTATATCATCTGGCCCTTGAGCAAAAAAAGCTTGTGAGCCACCGTGCTGCCCTTAATGCAGAATTGAAATGTTGAATTTGGAATGCAGGACCAACGAGGCAAGAGGCGCGACAAGCTGAGCGTGTGAAGAAAAAAGTGAGCCCTCATTAGGACAATAAAAGCATGGATTGTATTTTCACTCCCCTCCTTGAGCCATCACCGGATAAAGGTGCAGGGGTTTGTGTGTCCCAATGATCCTAAGAGCTAAATTGTCTGGGGCTTTACGCCTCTGGCGGGGTCACCCATGGAAAACAGGTCCCTCGGTGAGGGACCAGACAAAGCACGGCTCAAAAGACCTCTCTGATGTATGAAAACATAGGAAGATGTTTTCCCTTTCCCGGATGCAGGTCACTGGGGCCAGGCCTGGACATCGGGGACAGTGCCTCTGGATTGGCAGACTGGGGTGGTGGTCCCCGTTTTTAAGAAGGGTATGGTAGGGGGGTATGTTCCAACTACAGGGGGATCACACTCTTCAGCCTCCCCGGTAAAATCGAGACAGGGGTGCTGGAGAGGAGGGTCCATCGGGAAGTCGAATCTGAGCAGTGTGGTTTTCGTCCTGGCTGTGGAACAGTGGCCCACCTCAACACTCTCGGCAGAGTCCTCGAGGGTGCATGGAAGTTTGCCCAACCAGTCTACATGTGGTTTGCAGACTTGGAGAAGGCCTTCGACCTTGTCCCTCGGGGAGTCCTGTGGTGGGTGCTTCTGGAGTATGGGTTACCGAATCCCCTATACGACCAGTGTCAGAGTTTGGTCCGCATTGCTGGCAGTAAGTCTGATTCGTTTCCGGTGAGGGTTGGACTCTGACTAGACTGCCCTTTGTCACTGAAGCCTTTTATGGACAGAATTTCTAGGCACAGCCAAGGCATAGCGGGGAGTCCGGTTTGGTGGCCTCAGTATTGCATCTCTGCTGTTTGCCGATCTGCTGGCTTCATCAAAAAAAAAAAAAAAAAACGTGATCTCCAACTCTCACTGGAGCGGTTTGCAGCCGAATGTGCGGTTGGGATGAAAATCAGCACCTCCAAATCTGAGACCATGGTCCTCAGTCAGAAAAGGGTGGAGTGCCCTCTCCAGGTTGGGATGAGATCCTGCCCCAAGTGGAGGAGTTCATGTATATTGGGGTCTTGTTCACGAGTGAGGGAAGAATGGAACAGGAGATCGACAGGCAGATCGGTGCAGCGTTTGCAGTGAGGCGGACTTCCACAGGGTGACGAGGCTCTCCCTTAAAGATAGGGTGAGAAGCTAGGACATCCGGGAAGGGCTCAAGAGTAGAACCGCTGCTCCTCCACATTGAGAGGAGCCAGATGAGGTGGCTCGGCCACCTGATTAGGGTGGCTCGACGGTTCCCTGGTGAGGTGTTACAGGCGTGTCCCGCCGGGGACGACCCAGGACACGCTGGAGAGACGATGTCTCCCGGCTGGCCTGGGAAAGCCTAGGTATCCCCCCCGGAAGAGCTGGATGAAGTGGCTGGAGAGAGGGCAGTCTGGGCATCCTGCTAAAGCTACTGCCCACGTGACCTGACCTCGGACAAGTGGAAGAAAATGGATAGATGTATTTTCACTTGTGGGGGCAACATTTGATCATCACCAGCCGCTTATTTATACTTATAATAGCGGATGCGCATTTAAATTCCCACTTGGGTAGGGCACTACAGAGATGCAAAAATGTGTATACAAAGAATTAAAAAGTACATTTTTGATAGCATATATCATTTAATTAAAGACCATCAACCAACAATCCTGCTAGGTTATTATGCTACTTTAGTGAAAGGTAATCTGCGGATAAAATTTTAGTCCTTCTGCTTAACAAGCTCGCCAGGATATGTTACTAGGCAAATATTTTTGAAAAAGTGCGATAAGGATAAAAGAAAAACCACAAGACCGCTAAAAAATTCATTGAGGGATTTTCTACAGCATTAATAAGTGTAATCAGCAGCTTGGTTGACATTCTGTTTACTTTTAGTAAATGTTCATTTATTCTTGAATAGTTGATAAAAACTCGGCAACCATGTTTTAGGAAAAGCTAAATCAGCCCCTTAAAGTGAATTTACAAACACAAATGCAGCCTATAGGAAAGCTGTCTTAAGTATGTTTATGATGTCATAAAGGTGGCTTATTATCTTTGTTGTCACAACACAACTTGATTATTGGTCCTCTGGAGGGCCGTCACAAGCTGCTGTGCTTTACTTTGCAGACTGTACCACCCAGGCGTCCGATTAAGGCAAACTAATGACTGACTCTCCAGATCCTTACTCTGCTTCTTCATCCCCTCCAACCTACCACCCCCCGCCCCTCCACCCACCCCCCGCCTGAAATGGAATGGAAAACACTTTTTGTTTTGTTTTATGAACACTTTTTCATCTCACGCAGCTCTCAAAAAGATCTTTTGGGAGCACGCGCACACACAAAAACTGAGTGTTTAGTCACACAACAGATGCTGCATGCTGTTTTCCCAGTGCACAAAATACTATTTAATTATGTATTTCTCTTGTTGAAGATGTGTGCCTCATGCTCACATATTGTTTAACATTGTGGTAAACTCATTTGCATGTTTTCCCGACTTTGCACCCCTTCTTTTGAGGGCCATATAGTTCATGGGGAAAAAAATATGATGCTACCATGAAACAAATGTGTATTTTTATATATGATGAGCATTTATTGGTTAAATGTTTTAAGACTTTTTATAACAGTTCCTCTGAGTTGCGTTGCTCCCTAGAACATAAATGATGCGCACATCTTTGTGGACCAATTCTGCTAGAATCCTAGTTGAACTGCATTGCTAAACAAAACGGCAACACTTACCGAGTCAGGTCAACAGTCTTTCAGATAAAGAATCGTACCGCATGTTTTAAACAAGCTCCCTACATAAAGCCACCCTATGTAGAGAAGGCATCTTTCAGGGATTAGACTACATTAGATTGTGACAGGTCGGCCCTCCAGTGTTGCTTATGCCATGCTTATTTTCTAGGGAGATACAAGAGTAATTTGTTGTTATTCGGCCTAAGTACTGTACAGTATTAAAGATGATCTTATGTTACATTAAGTCAAGTTCATTTGCACAGCCCTTAATCGCAAAAGAGTCAAAGGGCTTCACAGGCCCACAGTTGGCAATGATTGACGACATCCCCTAATCTAAACCCCTCAATCGGGCAAGGAAAAACTCAAAACCCCATTTGAGGGGAAAAAAGTAACCTGGAGAAGGGACTGCAGATGGGCAAATCACCCTTCCACGATGACCAGGGTGCAATGGATGTCGAGTGGGGAACATTTATCATAGTCTGGTGCTGTACAATGTCCATTACGATGGCAAGATGTTGTACAATGTTCATTAAGATGGCATAATTGGTATATCGCACTATGGTATTCCATGGTATGTAATGCTGTTACGTTGAGTTACTCTGTATGAGTTACGTTGAGTTACTTTGCAGAAATGTGGTGTTGATGACATCCAAAGAAATATACATGACATGATCCTATTGTTGTCACACATGTACACACAAACCCTTTTGTCATGCTTTAAGGCACAAACCTCTCAAATTGAAGTCCCCATGCCTTGGAGGTTAGAAGCTAGGATTTCCGAGGAATGAACACACACGCCTTGCTGTGCTTTCCAGTCCCGCTCACTAGGCCTGAAAGCAGTAGCATTGGCGGCGTCGTTCGGCTCTGAGCGTCCATCACAGCGCATTACGCAGCACGGGTGAGGGCCCTCCTCATGCGGGTCGCATGGGGGACACACCCACATGATCAGGCTCCAGCAGGAGGTGAAGTCTCTCGAGGGGTTTGTGCCACACAGGTGTAAATTACATCCTGGCGAGAAAAGAGGCATGTTTGCAAATTGCAACGGCATCCTTGGCGGACTTTCGGGAAGGGGGTTGTTTCTCCTGGCAGGGGGGCTCTGAGAGGTCGTGTGAAGTTCCTTGTGGAGTTTTAAAGTAGGTCTCCAAGCAAACGCCCGTGAGCTTGTTCCTCTTATTAATGCCGCTCGCCTGTCAGAGAAAAGGCTTGATTTTTACCCACAGCGGGGGAAACATGCAGGCAGGCGTGGGACTGTGAAATCCCCAATCTGTGCTCTCTTATTCAGATGTAGGGCTGTATTTTGCAGGGGGAAACATGCATTTGCACAAGTTCAAGGAGTCCGTGTGTTCTTATTGTTCGGCGGATATGAAACGTACAAAAAGAACTTTGATGATGCATTTTCCATTTATGTCATCCCTGTAAGCAGCTTTGTTAATCCCACTTAGGAAACTGGAGGCTGCAAATAAACAGCGCGAATGCGTCGAAAAGCCGGATAAGATGTCTTGTATTTGTGGTGAAAATAATTTTCTTCTCCAAAACAAATGCTTACATTTATAAGACTTAATAATTCAAACACTGCTGGACCACATTAATACATACAGGCGCAGTTAATGGAATTGCTGTGATTTATTCCAAAATGTTTTGCTTTTCTCCCACAAGGCCAAAACATGTAAGCGCAAATTCCAAACTGCAAATATGCAGGGTTCCACTGTATCCATTAACAATGTCACACATTTGCCTTAATTTCACAGCAAAATTTTTAATTTCTGTAATAATGATGATGGTAATTTACCAAGGACCCAAGCACTCCAGGGAGGGCCATTTATCCTGAGATGTGTTTGTAATATTTTAACTGCTTGAACTATGTTGCCAACCAAAACAGCAGCACCTACCAAGGCATGGAAACTGAATTTGAGTGTAAAAACTTACTTGAGTTCCCTGTGCAGTACCCCTACCATTGGCAGCTATAGAAGTCAAATAGCCAATGTAAATGGAAGAGCTGACAGTGAATGAGTTAAAGATGACGTTAGGTTGTGGAGACTTCATTAGCTTTGTAGTAGACTGACAAGATGGCCGCTTTACAATGTTGTGTACACCTGTGCTCTTCTGGGTGGGAAAAATAGGTAACAACCTATTTGTTTGCTCTTGTTCTGTTTTCCCATGTTTCTACATTGCAATATAGCTTGTAAAGTCAAAATTACGAAGTCTCGAAACAGCTCTCAGTTGTACACCATCGCGACACACGCTCACATTACGTGACACACAGATTGTACACGAAAAGAACATACTACAGCGCCTCATTTTTTTTTTAACATTACACTTGACATGGCGCAATGCATGCTCTCTGCTATAAGTCCCTATATGAATAGCTGATGAGCCATGGTGGACCTTTATACGCACACACATCTTTTCTACCTTCTTCCTGATGTATCTGCTGAAAATGGTGACATTATTAAAAATACAACAGTCTGGAAAGGAGTGGAAAGCCACATGGAAAGACAATGCAGAAGAAATTGGACAGGATGCGAGTGATGAGAAGCCAAGATGGATTACGGTATATCCTTGCCAGTGTGAAAGCCCAGATAATGCTGCTGATTTAGGACAACCTGAGACTTGTCAAGTGTAACAATAGACCTCTTCTTTCTCTGCTGTCAGAAATAACACTGGCCGTTGAAACCAGCTTTTTCCCAGCTTGCGGTTGTGTGTGACGTAACGTGCGTAATGGCATGCGATTATAAATATGCGTAGTAGTGATAAATAGTCACAGAGAACGCTTAACCATCTTCAACAAAATCGAAGCACTAATAATACTAAGATAACATTAGGATTGTACCGGAGACACATTTCTTGTGTGTTTTTGACATACTTGGCAATAAAGAGGATTCTGATTCAGTAAACAAGCCGACATTAGCCACGGCTGCTACGTTGGTAGCATGACTTATTCATAACGAAGTGTTACTATAACACTATGTTATCAGTTTGAATTTTTATTTTTTTTATAAAGTGCAATATAATAGAGTGCTGAGTACTATATTCTTAAAAAAAAAACAATGCAAACATTTCCATTCATTTCAATGGGCAAAATGATTAGAGATACGAGTGTTTTTACTTACGAGCATGCGAAATAAACTCTCTCATGTCATCATGAGTGCACAAAACACACGTTCACCATGCACGTCAGTCACCACATCAGTATTTCACCCACTGAGCCATGGCCGCCGTGATGACAGCCATGAGGTCTCTATTAAAGCAGCACAGTCGCTCGGCAGTGTTCCCGTGCGCTCCGCTGCATTGCACTGCAGGATTAGCTTCTCAAGGCCCGACTCAGGTTATCACGCTGTAACCTACGGAGGAGGGTGGGGGACTCTTGAATGGGCCAAGGCATGATCTCAGTCTCTGCAAAGCTATTACAAGGTTCACTGAGTCAGAGTACAGCCACATGGTGGCTGACGGGTAAAAACACATATTGCTGCAAAACGACAAAAAAAAAGCCATTTTCTGAGCTCATTTTGACTTTTTTAACGTGATGGGAACAGGTTTTATGACATTGTGATGCAAACTACTGTATATCTCCAGTTTATATCTCCACCTTTTCCACAGTGTTGTAAATGAATGAGAATAAAGATTTAATTTGCCCCAAATTTGAGTTGCACTGCGTTGCACGCAGGTCAAAATTGGGTAAATGTACATATTGGTGCAGCTCAGTGAATTACAATATGGAAGAAAAGTTCATTTATTTCACTAATTCAATTCAAAAATTAAGTATGTTGTACAGATTCACCAAAAGTGGAAAACATAATTTCCAGAAGACAAAGTTCTACCCATTTAAAAAAAAAAAAAAATTAAGAAGAATTTCCAGTATCGCACAAGGCTCAATTTCCTGTTCGATGGTTGTTATCACAGGTAAAGTCCTGTGATGTCATCTCAAGAATTACAAAAAATACCAAAGTCTAATAAGGTCTTATAAGATTTGTTGATGTCACGAAGATGGTTTGATCTCAAAGTATAGTTTGACTTTTCGTTTTCTAGAAAATGCCGTTTAAACTCCAAATTGTTCAACTTCTGGGGTGTTCCACTTATTTGACACCCGCATGCTTTTCCGCGAGATTCTTGGATGCTCGTCATTCCTTCTTCTCCTGCAATCCAGTTTCACGGTTGGTTGTGAATCCTGATTGCATGTATTAGCTTCTATATCCACGCCGACTCGTAGCTAATCTCCCGACTGAACAGCTTAGAATAAACTTGGGATGGCGACCCCTTTACAGCTGTGGGACATACTGCTTTGGTAGGTTGTGAGAACATCAATTTGCTGACACACTACACACTTTATCTTTATATATTGACTTCCAGCATTAAAGCCCACTATTCTTGCCCTTCAAACAGAGAAAGAGTAGAAACGGGCTCAAGTAGAAATGGACTTGGCGTCCTATTTTAAGAGCAGTGTGTAATTAATCATAAGCTAGAGGCATTAAGAGAGGCAGAAATGTATGATCGTCTGGCTCCCTCGGCAACTTCACTGAACCTTCGCCTGGCTGGCGTATCTCTCTCCCACTGAATTCCTCACTTAATTTGTTCCACAAACACAAAAGTGTGACACAGAATACAGAACACAGCCTTGGATAATGTACGCATGTATGACTGCGGACAAATGGTGCATAAGGCACTACCGTTTCTGTTGTTACTGGCTGTAGATTACATTTGTACACACATCGTGTATGTACTGTAATTGCTATTTAATTCACTGCATTGTTCATATTGTACTGAGCTTCCACATGCTTTCCTAATTCACAAATAGTTAGCATATATGCCTCACGGTTCTAAGTTTTGTGTGGAATGTTTTCTCCAGGTACACAGAGAGAGGTTAATTGCATAATTCTTGTAGAGTAAAAACGTTTGGGTTTGTAACAAATAGACATAAATATGTTAAAGTGAGTAAGACTTAATATTTAGTTATTAGTAGTTAGTATTGGCATGACCAAACTTTTGCATCTTTCCAGGCTTCACCGCCGCCTCTTACAGTAGTTTTTTGTTTGTTTGTTTTGGGATGTTACTCCCTTCGGTCTCTTCTTTAGCAAGTAAAATACATGATCCATAGGGTTTAAGTCTGAAAATGTACTTAGCCAGTCTATATTAAGGCCCAGTCCGCACGGAAATGGAGGCGATCTTTTTCTTAATCATTTTTAAAAAGTTTCCCGTGAACACGGAATCATTTAAAAATAATAATAATAATGTGCGTGTCCACACGAAGTCGCTGAAACGCTATAGTTTATATGCCAGGCCTGAAGAGGCACTGTAACGCTACCACAGGAAGTCACCTAAAACAGAATAAGAAGTCATGCGACGTGAAGGAAGCAAACAAGAAAAGAATACTTGTGATGACTGAAGAGCTTCTGCTTCAAAATGAAAGCCCAGATCACCACCAGGTAAGAGTGATATTTTTCCTCCCCAATCTGCTCATAAAACGCTCGTGGCCGACGACTGTAAACATTAAATGTTCAATATTTACAGCAAATCTTTGTGTGTTATCAACGAGTTAGGCCGATCCACGGACTCATTGATTGTGATGTGAAACAGAACAATAGCCAATTCAGAGATAACCTAGTTAATCTAGTTTCTCCTATTTCTTCTTCTACTATTACTACTGTTTGTTATTCTCCATCAGTTGTTTCCATCAGTCGGAATGCCCCATGGCACCATAATGCCTCTTATAGGTCAGTCTTGGTATTACGACAGAAATCTGGTTCGGGGGAGGAGACTCGCGATTATTGATGGTGTGTGTTGGTCAACTTGAGTGTACCACACACAATAAGAGCAGTAAGCACGCACTTGCCAATTTTCTCCTCGTCATATGTGTGGTCTCTCACATTTAAAACAAATCTGTTAAAACGTTAATAACCGGTATGTGTGTACCAGACTTAAAACGTGTCCTGCAGTTAAGTCAAGCCTACAGCCTATGAAGGATTAATGTAAACAAAATACCGTGTCCACCTGAGGTGTGATTAAAACGTGTTGTGAAGCTTTTCTCACACAAACATGCCGAGACAGACCATTTATCTTTAACAGCACGGCAGTGCAGATAGCTGTGCCAGGAAGTGCTTGGAAAACTTGATGCTCCCAACTTAAATGAAGTTTTTATATGTGACATTTTTGGGGAGGGAGGGACAGGGGGCACAGTTTAGTTGTACTTTGGGAGAAAAACGGTTTAATTCAGCTGGCTCCCATGACTTTTTATACTTTGTCGCAAGCATGCAATTTTAATCGCCTCTGGAAGAACTCCCAACTCTGGCGGAATTAGAGAGAAAGCAAGCACCTGCATTAAAAGCATTTTTATGTCACTAAGCCTTCTCCAACAATAAAACATTTTCTGCATGTCCGCCTCAAGGCTCACGTGCGTGAGTCGATTCTGTGATTTGTACGCGTCCCTCGCTCCCGCTCGCTAATTTGAGGGATGAAGGGGCCCCTCAAATGTTCCTGGCAACAGAAACATTTGAGGCGCGAGACAGTCGCCTGACATTTACGCCCCTCAGCGGAAGATCACGCTGTCTTCTCCCGACGTATGTCATTAAGCTTCCAGTGATGGATGGTGCTCTCTGCCATCCAGGATGCGACTTACAAGGCACTCTAGTATGTGCTCGCTGGAACGAGATACTGGCAGCCTGTCGCGGGAGTCTCGCATGTTGTCTTGCAGGACATTTAACATAATCTGTTGTAATATCTGTGTGTGTACATTCACACTCAAATGGAAGCCAAGCTTTCAAGGGAACAGCAACTCTCTGCTTCTACGTCACTAACTCTTCCAAACTGTTCGGGTCAAATTTGACTCGTTTTGACATTGGACAGCAAAGAAAAACAACAAATAATATTCTTTTGCACAAAAATGTTATGACTTTTCCTCAAGTTACCCAACGTACGCAAAAATGAAAGTATGTACAGTGTATGTCAGTCTTTTGTACTGCTACAAAGTTTCTGTACACTGATGGTGTTCTGAGTGAAATGTATCTATTTTCTAAAATATATATTACATGTTGGGAAGATTACTTTGGAAATGTAGTTGGTTGCAATTTATAAAGTTACCCACTTGTAAATTGAATAGTAGTGTTACTATTTCAATTACTTTCTCAAAGTAATATAACTAATTACATTTGATTAGTTTTTGATTACTTTTCTTAATTTTGAATCAATGCAGTAACAGGACCCTTGGATGTGTCCTCTAAAAAAGTGGATTAAAACCATAGGTCATTATTTTGGAATTTACCACGTTTGTTCTTTACACAAATAATAACCTGAAAACAAAACATGATATAATACATAATAAAAATAGGTGTTTGTTGCATTATACAGTTTCAAAATCTTGCACAAACTCATAGATTGCACCGCAAAGTGGGGCATTGAGAGGCTTCAGGTGGAAGGGAAAAAAAAGATCCGACCTTTTGCAGCTATCTTTCAAATGTAACTAAAATTGTAATCATAGAAAATTTCTCCCAGCAAGGGAATAAATTACAATAACAAAAATGTTGTAATTGTGGAATCTCGTTACATGTCATTAATTACTCCCCAGCAATGTTCACCAGTGTGCGTTAAATCAAGGAAAATGAAACTCTCCTAACCATCTTTGTTAATCGTTAGGCTACTATGAAATTCAATCAGAAGAAACTGTTTGTTGACGTATTGCCTGACTCGCGGAGCACAAAGCGGAAGAATAGTGCTGCCTGTCCTATCTGTTAAAGAGAGATGTACTGTACGGTATGTGTATGGGTTGTTTGCAAACTTCTATTGGATTGTACTATTGTCAATCAAGAGGCAAGTCAAATCACCTCTTTGGCATGTGCCCCTCCCCCGTCTCACCTTTATTTATTTTTTTTGCAGTGATGAGCTCAGTTGAGAGCGAGCCGTTACGGAGTTAATTCTGAATTGCTGTGTATCATGATACTGAGAGGCATATATTGGTCTGCGAAAAATGACCAATGTTATTGCACCTTACTGAGTCACTTTGTGTAAGTGGTGACTCTTCATTTGTGTCTGTAGGACTGTATTATCCTCGAGCAACACAATGAATTGAATTGAAACATTAAATCTTGATGCCCAAACTGATTGATTATTTACATTCTACTTAATTATGTAATGACCCTTTGTTTGGATGAAGTACACTATTATACGAGTGCTATTTTCCGTATTTAACAACACATCACAAAGATTTTGGTTCTTTTTTGGGAGGAAACCCGGAACGGATTAATGGCACTTCGATTCTTTTCAATGAGGAAAGATGACTTGAGATATGAGTGTTTTGAGCTACGAGCGTGGCTGCGAATTAACCCCATATCTAAAGGCACCACTGCACTAATTCTTTTTTGAATATATTAGTGCTGTGCTGTTCTGTTTGTGCAGAATTTTCTTTGCTAATATTACGTGATGCATTTACCTGCTGACCCTTTTTACATCTTTTACTACACAACTGAAGTAAAAAATAAATAAATAAAATAACACTACAATAAATAAAAACATAATCATAACTAACTTTTACTTCCAATACTTAATTATATTTAATATGCGATACTGCAATTACCTTTGATTGTTTAAGTACATTTAATGTCGGATACTTTAAGAATTTAACTCAAGTAAAATTTGACAAGGAGACTAGCTTCTATTTCTGTTTAGTACTAGTATTTTAATAGAAAAAAAACATTTTCTAAGATACTTTTATCACTTTCAGGTACTTTATGCAAGACTGATTATGCATTGATTTTTTTTTGTTTTTTTTCCGGCAACCTCAGCAGCGTTCAACTTTAAAGTTTCCACCATAATCATCACCTTTTCCTTGCAGCGTATTCAAAAATTGAAGTGCAATAATTACGATGTCATCTTCCATCAAAAGCGTTTTTCCGAAGAGGAGGCCTGGACTTATCTCCATAAATGATGTTTATTACCTTGCCCGCACGGCAGCAATGTGCTTTAATAAAATATATACAGTATATACGAATGGGACGATCGGCTCTTTTACGAGGGCCTCGGCACATTTGTCAGACGTGGCCTCACTCCAGAGTTTGACGAGCATCCGTCGCGATAAACGGTGGCGTGACGCGCCAAACATTTGGCGGAGAGTGACGGACTTTAGCCTCATTTGCCTTCGTAGTTTGTCAACATTCCCGAGCGCTCTCATAATGCTATTTCTCTGTCAAGGAATGAATTATGCACTCTCTTGGTTCACAGTGGAAAACAACCCTTGCCAGACCAACCCGTGCCTCCACGGAGGGAGCTGCTTGCAGGAGGGCGATGGCTATAGCTGCTACTGCCCGCAGGGTTTCTCCGGGGAGAGCTGCGAAATCGGTGAGTCCACATCCCCCCGGTAGGGGCCTGGGTCAACAGATGGAGCCATAGGCGGGCATATGTTGGCAGAACATTTAGCAGCTGTAGGCCACTGCGCACTTCCTTGCAGTGTGAGTGGCCCCGGGGCTTGTTTTCTATTGGCCCGCAGCATATTCTAAAAATAAAGTTAAATATGACCCACCTCAGAAGGTTACAAAGGATTAGGGCCACACTCCATTCATGCATTTTCTATAGCTCTCGTCCTCCTTAGGGGGGGTGGGTGATAATCATCATGACAGACAGTAATAATAGGCATAAAACAAACATAACCATTCAAACATTTGAACGAGTATGGCCAAAATAATAATCACGGTTATTTTGGTCAATATCATTATCACGATTATTCATCATGATTATTCCTCTCGTTAGAGAACATTCTTTATTTTTGTTTCACTACTTTTACACAAACAATATATGTTTTCAGTGCAAAAACATATACCGTATATGTACTGTATTGGTACGGCTTGGTGGTGCCCGCCTGCCGGCTAGTTGTTGCTTTCACTTAATTAACAAACCCCTTGGAAGTTGACCAGCGTCATAGGAAGGACTGTGTTCCGCTTTTGAGGTTGTAGTGATGACGTAGCATCAACTGCGCCTAAATAATTCTTATAACGAACCAAAATCAGTACGTGATCACCTTTGAAGACCAGTGTGGGTTGTCCACGTCACCAGGAGCACAGCTGTGATCTCCATGCGCTCTGCTGCATGCGTCCGTGCCTATGATCAAATATTCTCAACTCATGCCGCCCCGAGAGAGCGGCTTCATCTCTCCCCTCAGCTGTGTGATGAGAGAATATGTCCGTCATTGTGCACTCTTTCTGGTATACGAGCTTGTTGTGTGCACGTGTGTGTGCGGGAGAGACTTGCAAGGACACAGCGATCACAGGGGAGCTTGGCGCTCAGTGAGGGGTGGAGATGTTGATGGAAACGCTGGGGCAGCAGCAGCACACGCTGGATGTTGTGGATGAGGAGCGACGGGCGAATCAAGAGAGGAGGCAGGCAGTTGTGGGCGCTGGCTGTGCAAATATCAAAAGGGACTTTTCCAGCTACCGCTGTGAAAGGAGAACAACGGAAGCAGGCAGTCGTCACGTCACGCTTGCTTATAAGCAGGCGGCGTTGAGCCTTGTCGTCCCGTCCTTCCAATTTTCTGTCCTGTTCAGGCTTACCAGGGAGCTGGAGCCTATCCTAGTGGATGTTGGGAAACCCTCAACTGGTCAACGGTCAATCACAGGGCACACAATGACACCTACGGGCAGTTTAAATTCTTCAATGACTCTTACATAGATGTTTTTGGAAAAGCTGCGCAAGCATAGGGAGAACATGCCAACATGCCAAAACACAGGAAGGCTGAAACTGAAGTTCAAACCAATAGGAAGAAGCAACTTTGCCACCTATTTGGAACTATTATGAATGGTATTATGAATTTTTGATGGTCAGATTTCAAGAAATGTTTGTGTTTGGAGGTCTTATAAAATGGAACCTTTAAAGTCAAACAACTCAAAAGTAACACTATTTAAAGTTCAAACTTGGTGGGTGGTCATCAATTGGAAAAAACACAAAAATATTAACCCTCGCAAAACAAAAAATTCATTCCCTTGACGTTTAGTGTTGCACATGATAGTTACATTTAACTGGCATTAGGGTTATCAGGGAAATATATCCTCCTTATAGGAGTCTGAAACCATCCATCCGCCCATTTTCTATCGCAATGGTGTCAAACGTACGGTCCACAGACCAGTTCCGGCCTTTGAGGCTCGAGAACTCGTTCATTGGTATTTTTCAATCAAAGTAACTTGTGGCTGATTTTGTTCACTGGAGGGTGCTCTGCCAAAGTTGTAGAAACTCTGGTCACTCTGTGAACTCACTGCACTTCTCTGTCGTTGGTCAAATCGGTGTCACATGGTTTACGGATACCGTGTTGTTAACCAGCATCTACATTTTGTGCAGTTAACTGTGGTTACTTTGCCAACAGAAAGCTTGTATTGTATCTGCAAATTTTGTATATATATCTATTTTTTTCCATTAGCTTTATCCGGTACAATAAAAACATTGTAAAAAAATAATAATAATTCGCCAGATTTACAATGAACGGTGCGATACCCACACACACACACACACACACACGCAGAGACAAGCTCACATTAACCGCAGCGCAGCAAATCATCAATGGCGCTGTGTGTGTGTAATTAATGTAGTTAATGCGCATTGGTCACGAGTTATTGATGCATCACAGCAGTGTTGATTGATCTCCCTTGGTGTTAATGCGCAAGCACACCCATACGTCCGCATAATTCGCTCCTTGTGTCTGTACATGCATTAAAGCTTATTGATGATGGAATCCGGGACTGTTGTACAACCTCGTGTATGACCGTTAAACTTGCAGCTCGGCTGTTGTATGCATGAATGTTAAAGGAATTGTTTATAGTTATTAATACTATATGTATTAATAATGTCTATATGAATACTTCAAAGCATAAATATGATCCAAAACACTGGAACATAATTATAGCATGACCCTTAATAATAAATGGCTTACAGATTGTTTGATTTTTGTAAGAATGCACCAGACCTCTGCATTTGTTAGTTTTAAGTCACTCAACAGAGCAAAAACATACGTTTGGCAAAGATTCTCCGTAACTTCCACTAACAACCCAGGCTAAACTTTGCTCCTCTTAGAAGAGAAACTGTATCACTTTAGCATACTTTCATGGCACCAATGGCTTTTTT
Organism: Phycodurus eques; assembly: GCF_024500275.1. NCBI lineage: Eukaryota > Metazoa > Chordata > Actinopteri > Syngnathiformes > Syngnathidae > Phycodurus > Phycodurus eques. The sequence goes on along the minus strand of NC_084532.1, from coordinate 22,129,812 downwards.
TTCCTATTAGCCAGGTCATTGATGGCATCTTAGAGTATTACAGAAAAAGCCCCAAAAACCCAAATAGGTGAGTTTTTCAGCAAATAGTTGAGGATAGGTTGCCCAAGAATAATGTGAATAGGTGAAATTGTGAATTGCGAACAGGTGAGGGATCGCTGTACAGTAAAACCGCTCACCTTTAGAGGGGGAGACTATTGGACAGGAACATTTTGTTGGCAAGCTTTTCTGATCATTTTCACGAGTCATTAGCCAGTACACTTTCAGCTACTGTGTGTGTTATTAACACAAATCTCGGCTTAGTAAAATAATTTCTTAATGTCAGTGATCACCAACCTTTCTGAAACTGAGCGCTAAATATAACCCAAGTGAACTTAAAATGCTGTTTTTCAATAGTGATTTCATTTATTAAGTGGAGGGGGGGACTAAGTTACCTGGCCCTGTGTGAAAAAGTAATCGCTCCCTAAACCTAATAACTGGTTGGGCCATCCTCAGCAGCAACAACTGAAATCAAGCGTTGTCTATAACTGGCACACGTTTACATCTCTGTGGAGATATTTTGGGCCACTCTTCCTTGCAGAATTGTTGGGTTAGACTCACTTGTTATAGTTGTCTGATATTTACATTTCTTTGATGATCTTTAACATAGTGGGGAAACTATGCAAAAATATAAGAATTTAAGAAGGGAGCCAATACTTTTTCACGGCACTGTATCAATGTGCAACACTGTATTTCTATAAAGCGCTGCAAATGATTTTATTTTATTTTTTTCAAATGATCAGTACTTTTTGTGACATTTTGATTTGGTGGTGTGCAGTGAGATGTGTGCCTTGGCTCAAAAAAGGTTGAGAAACACAGCTTTAGATGCTCACATAAGTGCTGGTTCACATATGTGGGCCCGGTGTCCTACTATTTACAAAAGGACTCTTGTGCACCTTACTGTATATTAAACCCACATTGATGAAAACATGGCCTCCTTGGCGGACGTTGCTGAATGTCCTTCCTATCTGGCATCCTGCGCATGTGCTCCATTTGGTTCAGGAAGCAAACTGATTTGATTTCCTCCCCTCGCCGCTCTCTCTGGCTACTTTTTCAATCATGACGATTAAGATCTGAGCTTCTTCCCCCTGCTGCTGCTTCATCATTTCACCTCCTCCCTCTTCCTTCCCCTTTTTCCTTTTTTTTCTGGCCTCTTTCATGATTCTCCCATTTGTCCTTTCGCGCTAATTGTCCCGCGTCTGTCATTCTAGCTCTTCTCTTCTTCGCTTGCGATGCCCGCGTCCTGTGTGTTGCTCTTTACTCCCTTCAGCGCTTCTCTGTAACACATCTAATTTCCTGACACAAGCCCCTTAATTTCCACACACTCACCTACACACAAAAACACCGACACATGCACACACCTGCATTCTCATCTTCTAAACGCCATCACAATGGATTTGAAAAGACGCAGCCAAAATGTGCATTAACTGGTGACCTTCAACTTTAATTTGAGGGTATTTACAACTAAATTAGGCGAACCGTGTGGGAATTACAACAGTTTGTATCTATGCCTCCCACTTTTTCAAGGAGACCAAACGCATTGGGACGAATGGCTGTTCAGCTGTGCCATTACCAATATAACACTCAGAACGTTGAGAGGAAAATAGCTGTAATGTTGAGGAAAAACTTTGTTTTGAAAATACTGGAATTTTGTGAGAAAAAAACGAATGTAATATTACAAAAAAGAAAAAAATTAATGTTATGAGAATGCTGGGGCATCTGATTCGGATGCCTCCCGGACGCCTCCCTGGTGAGGTGTTCCGGGCACGTCCCACCGGGAGGAGACCCCGGGGACGACCCAGGACACGCTGGAGAGACTACATTCTTCGGCTGGCCTGGGAACTCCTCGGGTTCCCCCCGGAAGAGGTGGATGAAGTGGCTGGGGAGAGGGAAGTCTGGGCGTCCCTGCTAAACCCAAAATGGATGGATGGATGGATGGATGGTTATGAGAATAGCTTAGGGGGAAAAAAAGTAATGTTTTGAGAAAAAACATCATATTGTAAGGGGAAAAAGTCACAGCTCACAATGCAATAAAAAAAAACTGTAACGTTGCGAAAAAGTTGTTTTTACAAAAATAAAGTTGTGGTATATTAATAAAGTCAGAACAGTAAACCTTGGGGGACAAAGCCCGACCCAGGCCCGGCAAATAGTGAAAAATATTGAGTCATTGACACCCCCAAAAATGTTTGTAATTGCCTGTATTAATACTTTGAAATATAAATATACCACAATCTATAATCCCAAAAAATTTTTATAATTTCAAAATCATCCTCTAACATTACCCTTTAAAATAATGGGTTTAAAGATTATATGATTTTTAGAAAAGCACTGGAAGTGTGCGTGTGTATTGCCTTTGGAACATGTGAAAATATAGATTGTCAAGCAATAACGAGACCGCTGTCATTTTTTAGCTTGGGATTTTAATTAGCCACGCAGCAGAGCAAACGCACACAAATGTGGCAGACTCGCCATAAGAACCCAGGCTAAACTTAGCTTCTCCCCAACATACAAAGATCTTAGATCAGTTGAGACGTATCACTTCATACTTTCTTGACACAATTACTACTTTCCTATTAGCCAGGGCTTTGGTTGAGTCTGTGAATTTGCGGTATCATAGGGCGTTACAGGAAGAGCACAAAAATAGGTGTTAATCCAGTCTTAGAAAGGGCTATAACACAATGAAACTTCATCCGTGTGCAGGATATTCAGTGTCAAATTCAGAGAACAACAACTACCAGGATAGTGTGTAGACAAACAACTCAGCTTATCACCTCACGTGAACCCAGTGGATGAGGCTGAGCGGTAAGGGGAATGCACGCGTGGCATAGACCATCTTTGGCATGATTGATGAGCGGCACTTTGTCACAGTTTGTCGCCAGCTGAGGAGGCCCTTAAGAAGCCCTTCTGATTGGCTACCTCTTCCCACCTCCGCCTCCTCCTCCCCATGCCTCATTAATTCATCCAGTCTGCTGCACTCCTCAATCAGCATATGATTGAGTGCACCAGCAGCCAGACCCTTGCCAAAAATCAACTCCGCCGGGACCACCTGAGCCCTTCACTATCGCTACACGTGCACAAAAACATGCGTGTGTAGGTGTGTGTGTTTGCTTGTGAGTTTGTGTTGTTATCTCTTCTTGCAAATTAATGAGCTCACCGCTCTGCTCTCTGTTGTCCTTTTTAAACCAGTGTCAAGTAAAGGACAGAAGCGTGGTTAGCACATCTGCCTCCGAAGTTCTGGGTTCGAATCTCGTGTGTGGAGCTTGCATGTTCTCCCCCAGGCTTGCATGTGTGGGCTTCTGACCACATTCCAAAAACATGCATGTTAGGTTCATTGAAGACTCTCTTGTCATCCCTTGCCCAAAGTCAGTTGGGATAGGCTCCAGCTCACTTGCACACCTAATGAGGAGCCCTTGATTGTCTATACCAGTGATTGTCTAAGCGTGACACGAATACCACACTTTTGTCATTTAATACGCAGGCTCTCTCTAATGGTACGCAAAAGAATCACTGAATTAAATGTTCAAATTGTGCATGTTAGAGTGGCTTTAAAAAAAAATGTTTTTTTTTTTTTTCATCAAGAACACTATGCACAGTTCAGTTGTAGTTAACATTTGAGTGGAATACATTCAGTCTTAGAGAAGTTTGTTTTCAAACATTTATGCAGGTACAATTTTTATTTAACTTTTACAAAATACATTTTCATTGAATCTTCAATTCATTCTGTAAGTTAATTTTTTTTATTTTCCTATCTTAAATCGCAGTGTTATTAAATGTACTTTTAGGATATAAGCCTCTGCCTCATATTTGATGAACACTCATTACTACGGGCCTACCACGCTTCTGTATTTCTGTCTGATTATGGTTGTACTTGAAGTATTTTTTTTTTAGATTGTACCTGGTGTAAAAAGTTTGAGAATCACTGATAGGTGTGAATAAGAGTGTGATGGATTGGTCTGTATGTGCCCTGAGATTCCTTGGCGACCAGTCCAGGGTCTTTTCTTTAGGACAACATGGCGGACCCACTATTTGAGGAAATGTGTGTGTCATACGTTAGAGTGTGTGTGTGTGTGTGTGTGTGCAGACATCAAGTATGAATATGGATAGCAAATGATGTACAGTGGAACCTTTGGCTAAAACCCGCTAAAATTACGCCTCTGGTGTTTCACAAATTCAGAAAACCTAGAGCTTAGTTCAGTGAGAAGGGATGAATTTTGCATTCGTGTTTTGCTTTTTCTTTGGCATTTTGTGGTTTATTTAATGCCAACACCATAAACGGGGTCACCTCTCAAAGGGGTGTTGAGCACGTTAGCTCCTAGAAGAAGAAGAAGAAGAAGAAGAAGAATCAGCTTCATTGTCATGAACATGCATGCATGCACGTGAAATTTGTTCTCAGCATTTTACCCATCACAGCGAACACATACACATCTTAGTGGAACACACTGGAGCAGGGGGCAGCTGAGATGTTGGTGGATGGTCCAGTCGGGGTCTTGAACCTAGGTCCCCCACGGCAGGCGATGATCTTAACCGTTGGGCCACTAGCGAGAGCTGCTCGCTGGTTAGCCCGCCGCTCGCTAGTACAAGGGAGTGTTATGACATGACGTCTAACTTCTTATGCTTCTATGTCCGCTGGACATAGATCGACATATCACAAGTGTAATTCTGCAACTCGGTTATGAAATTCTGTCTCCATCCGTTTTCTGCAGTGCTTGGACTTCATTCGTGTCACAGGCAAGTTAATGCGAGGTACACCCTGGACTGGTCACCAGCCAATCACAGGGCTCATATAGACAACCATTCACACTCACATTCACACCTATGGACAATTTAGACATTGCATGACATTTAATGGTAAATATGTAGCATAATTGTAAGGATGGATATACAGGTACATCTGAATAAATTAGAATATGGTAGTAAAGTCCATTTATTTCAGTCCTCATTATATGGATTCATTAAACACTTAAATACTTTTCAGAGTGCATATTCCTGCCCAATATCTTCATTCAAAATCTTTTTCATTGTTTTTTTTTTAATTGTTTTTAAGTAATATTCTACTTTCTAGAGATGATTAATTTTGTTTATGTTTGCTGTAAGCAATAATCATAATTATACATTTATACCTGTATTAAAAACTATATATATATATATTAAATATATCACTCTTTGTGTGTAGTGCATTTCTATGAGTTTCACTTTTTGAAGTGTATTTCTACAGATTAGTTCAGACTTGTTTTTAGCTCCAGAAATAGATCCAAGGATCCAACATCACGGTGGTCTCCATTGCCATTGATTGTGACGCGGCGAAGGCCGGCGAAGCTGTTAGCTCTTAAAGTACGTCAACAATAGTGACAGGTGGCCTGTCGCTCAACCCTCAAGGGAAGCGTTCCACTTCAAGCCATCGTAAGGGGCCTTTTTACTTTTAAGTGTACAAGCGTCTTCAGAGAAGAAGATGGCGAAAGAAGCGCAATAAACAGCAAAAAAAAATACAAAATAATATGATGAGAGCAAGGGGATAAAAATAGATATGAAAAGCATCCCTGAAAGCTGTGGATGATCACACTCTACCGCGGTGCATCAGTGTGATAAAGTTTTCAATGAGTTGGAGATGGTCAGTGGGGGAGGGGGTTCAAAGACACCCAGGAGCCCTCAAAGGTGAGCACTGGCTGGCTGGATGGAGGCAGATAAGGTTGCCATTTAGAGGGGAAAGTGCTTAAGAATAGAGAGATATACTGTAGAGAAGGAATGATGCCATAAGAACACGAGGGAAATGGTGATAGCAAAAAATGGAAGGTAAAGTCAACATCCAGTATTTGTTTTATTAAATAAGATACTTTAGTTAGCTTTAGAATCAGCCAAACAGACAGACAGATGTGTAATTCGGCGGCTGTGTGAGGAAGTGTTACCAACCTGTGTGAAAATCCAATCAAATCTGTATGGATGCTGACTTTTCTATTCCAATTAGCCGCTCGCCTTGTCTCAATGCGCTACCGCCGCTCTGGTATGACTCACTCTGTTGAGGTCGTGCCACAGCCACTCAACCAGGTTGAGGTCAAGACTCTGACAGGGCAACTCCAGAAGGCGTATTTTGTTTCTGGTAAAGCTATTCCATCGTTGATTTACTTCTTTCCTTTGGCATCACCCATCTCCTGTTAACCTTCAAATTGGCTGTCAGATAATCTTGGGTTTTTTCTGTAAAATGTCTTGATAAACTTCAATTTTGGGTCGATGATTGCAATGTGTCCAGTCTCTGAGGGAGCTAAGCAGCCCAAACAATGATGTCGAATCCAGGTGAGGCAATTGAGAACTGATTCTCATTTGCAATGTCAACCTGGCTGCAGACAGACTTTGAGGTAGTGCGTTTTATTATATAGAGATACAAATATAATTATTGTATTGACATACATAAATAGCTTGCAGATGACTACAGATGTGATTTATCAGCTGGAAAATGCAATAGGGACATGAGCCTGAATCCTTTCACAGTTCCACTACAAATTTAACAACAATAAATCACATCTATAGTCATCTACAGGGTTCTACATTTATTTATATATTGATTTATTCAAAAAGAGTTTTTCTAATATCTTGGCATTCAGGCGATTTACATTTTACTCCATGTTCACGCAAGTTCTTCCGGTTTAGAGAATATCCACTCGCATGCTTTTTACGGATGTCATGTAATATTTAACTTGTTACTATATCACATTCTACAGTTTGTATATGTATTTGCTTCTCTTTTGCTTTGTTTTACTCTGATGTCTGCAGCAAGGTTGACTTACAAATACCTTACCTGGATAAGGTTCAATAAATAAATGCAAAAATACATGGCTTCATGGACAGCTCTTAGCCAGTTTTTAAATACAGCAATGTGAAGTATTTGGTATCTGTAAATGTGTTTGCATGAGAAAACAAAAAAGAATTATTGGGTTTTTATTGGGCAGGGCAGCTTTAACGAAGACTTCCGGGCTCATCAAATTGATTGGACTCTAGGTTGACTGACTGCTGATTTCAAATAATTTTGGGAGAAATCATTGGCCCAGAGGTTCAGATACTTTTTCCACCCTGCACTGTGAACATTTACCTTTTGTGTGTGTGGTATTAGTTTAAGTATACGATCTATTGTTGTGACTCAGATGAAGATCAGATCGCATTTTATGACCAATTTATGCTGAAATCCGGGTCATTTGAAAGGATTCACTTTCTTTTTCTTGCAACAGTTTATAGTCAGCTAAATTGCTCACTAGCTAGTTAATACGTGCTCCACGACATACAGCTGCAAAATCTAGTAATAATAATTGAGGTCAGTTTTGATTGATATTATCAGACTGGTGTTTGTTTGAATAAATGTTTTTACTACTGTATGTTATTTCTATTTGATTTTGCCAGCACTGACAAAAGAAAGGTTTCAGTGTTTTCTCCTTTTTCATTACTTAGTGGTTGATGATTTTGCGTTAGAGTTAATGATGGGAAAAAAACGATTAGTGAGCTGCATCTGGTCTCAGCGCATCATCTGGCCCTCAAGCATCTCTTTGGGATTTTGGGATTGGGAATAGGAGTCAGGAGACATCCTGTTCATCCCAGTTCATCTTTGAAGGCTTGAGACATTTGCTTCTATTTTCACCAGAGCATCAAAGAGTTGTTGTTTTTTTCCCTCACATTGATTGATCGGCATTGCACTGAGCTCTCACGAGAGCGGTTTGAAGCCCTCGGCTGCTGCTTTGTCCTCTTCGTCTTGGTCCATCCTCAACCTTTTGTAATCCACCTGCACACTGACACAGCTGGAGGCATGGGGCGCTACACGCAAACACACACTCGCACGCACACAATGACATACACACACACAAACCGCCTAAATTCTAAAGCAGTCTTGTAATGTAACAGAGTACGGGGGCTGCTGTTGGTGCATTGCCACCAGAAAATTTACTGTCCCAAAACTATTTGCCCATATCACAAACCACCCCAGGTTGGGGAGGTCATGAAAATTAGACGGAGGTAATCATGAAGTCTTTATATGGGTACACCGGTCCGGTCCTTGGCAAGCGGATTTAACATTTAAAAGCTAAGTTTGACTATCTGGAATTAGCATAGGCATCAACGATGTCTTTCTGACTGCACTTGGGCAGTGATTCTTTCGCGTACCACTAGAGGGAGCCCGCTTACCACACTTGGAAAAGCACTCCTCTATAAGAAATTAAAAGGTCAGTTTTCCATCTTATGTCCCCTTTAAAGCAGAAACAACTGCCTGGTGTCCAAATACATTTGTACAGACTGGACTTCATGAACACGATCAAGCTGGATGCGACATGAACAAAGTACACTAAATACATAATCAGCACAATTATGATGCATTTTGATGCAGAAAGCTGGTATTAACATTTATCTCTTTGGTCTTGTCATCAGACACGTGACCGGCCTAAATGCCTGTATTTTCCTCATTAATGTCTGTCTTCATCTCCTTTTTCACTCACTCCTTTAATGCTCCTCATCCTAATGAAGTGGCTTTTTTCCCTTTGTAACGGCTAGTCACTATTTGCCGAAGCACTTCACCCGTGACAAAAATAGACCCCTTTTAGAAGTCTCCTTCAAAAACTCAAGACGGCAGTCAGAAGTTTCTTCAAGCTGCTCCTTTTCTTTTACCAGGCATTCTGATGATCAGATTTTACATTTGAATGTTCACTTTTTTTGTCCAATTCAGACACAAAACAAAACCTAGGACTCTTCAATGAAAATAAACTTCCATTTCAAAACCGTTCTTTGACGCCAGAACGAGCGCGTTCTTAATTTCGTTCATCAGGCTGAATTGAACTAAGTTTAGTTCATGTTCGCACAAAATATGAAGTAGTTCATGAACTTTTGTTCATTGAACTCGTTCGGGTACAACACTGCCATGCATCCATCTATCTATCACTACCTTCTCTAGCTGTCTGCTCTCTCTAGCTATCTACTTTATCTATTTAGACATTTATCTATCTGTATCTTACAGGCATATTTTCAGACATCATAATCAAAATCATCTTTATTTGCCAAATATGTCCAAAAAACACACAAGTAATTTGTCTCCGGTAGTTGGAGCCGCTCTAGTACAACAGACAGTCAATTGACAGAGAACACTTTTGAAACATAAAGACATTGAGAAAAACAGTCAGAGAGCAATAAAAGGTTGCTAGTTATCTGGTATTGCCGGTGCAATTTTTTATTTTTATTTATTTATTTTTTGGGACAATTGTGCAAAATGATGAGAAAAAGATCCTCTAGCACTTAGAGCAGTTCGAATGACTAATCTCGCAATAGTCCGGTGCAATGACCATTGTGCAAAGGGCGCCGAGACTTCAAGGAGTGTATGCGGTTTCAAGTGACGAGTAGCGCGATCATCTGGGACAATGTTGATTGTGCAAATGTTGCAGATACTCCTCAATCGGTGTGCAAATGGAGCAGATGCTACTCTGGCATGAGTGGCCAGTATTGGTCAACAACAGATATGCAAATAGTGCAGCGTGGCGAGACTACTACAGTGAGTGCACGAGGAGTATATAATTGGCCCAACAGAAATGTGACAACAAACTCAGACAAAACAAATTGGCAACATGTTGCAACGGAATTGTAGGTTAGCTGTTTAAGAAGTTGATTGCAAGCGGGAAGAAGCTGTTGGAATGTCTGCTAGTTCGAGTTTGCATTGATCGGTAGCGACTACCTGAGGGAAGGAGCCGGAAGAGCCGGTGACCGGGATGTGGAGGGTCCGTGAGGATTTTGCACACTCTTGTCTTAGTTCTGGCAGCGTGCAAGTCCTCAAGGGTGGGTAGGGGGGTACCGACAATCCTGTCAGCAGTTTTGATTGTCCGTTGCAGTCGGAGTTTGTCCTTTTTTGTAGCAGCACCAAACCAGACTGTGATGGAAGAACACAGGACCGATTCGATGACCGCTGTGTAGAACTGTCTCAGCAGCTCCGGTGGCAGGCCGTGCTTTCTCAGAAGCCGCAGGAAGTACATCCTCTGCTGGGCCTTTTTGAGGACGGAGTTGGTGTTGATCGGCCACTTCAGGTCCTGAGAGACTGTAATTCCCAGGAACTTGAAGGTCTCGACGGTTGACACAAGGCAGCTGGACAGCGTGAGGGGCGGCTGTGGCGAAGGATGCCTCCTGAAGTCCACGATCATCTTTACAGTCTTGAGCGTGTTCAGCTCCAGGTTGTGTCGGCCGCACCACAGCTCCAGCCGCTCCGCTTGCTGTCGATATGCAGACTCGTCGCCGTCCTTGATGAGGCCGTGACAGTGCGACATAGGCAGATAAAAGTTTTACTTTGTTGTTCAAGCTACCACTTGATGTGTGGGCAGGCACTCCAGGGACTCAACTCTTTTTCCAATTAAAAAGTCAAATGGAGTTTTGACTATGACGTTATATAACATGTTTTCATGGGTTGATTAGCCAGGCCATGAAAGGGTTTTCAAAGGACAGCGACAATAGGCTCAGGGAGGCTACTGCTGCTAAAGGTTTTCTAGATGATTTCCTACAAAATCCCCCTGCTGAATAATGTATAATCATGAAATTATGAAATTGGAAGAACATTATCATGACTTCAGGTGCGGGCTTTCAAAAAGCGTTATTGTTGCTGACACGCAAATGGCTGCAATTTTCTTATGTTATGATTTTTTTGACGTTTAAAATGGGCACTAACATTGCTTTCAGGAACGGACCTCTTACAACTCAAACTGTGGAAACTGTCGCCATTTTTGTGTCAAAGCCGACAACAAATTAGATTTTGTTGGGGTATGTATTTATGGCAAGGGAATAGGACATTTGTTCAACAGCCACATATTTTCGAATATACAGGTTTGTATTTAAAAAGAAAAATGCTATTACTGCCAAATAAAGTACCGTGATGCAGAGCGGTACACTGCCAAAGCATCGATTAATATTTATATTAATATTTTCAGTATTTATTAAGTACACAATGTTTTACTGAAATGAAGAGCTGAATGGTCCGCAACTATTATGGTTATCAATTTCATCTCATCAGACTCTAATAGGGGTCCTGACAACAACAAAACACTCATTGTCAAAAGCCTTTCTAATCTATCGTTATTTTTAACTTCATATTTTTCTTTTCACCCCGCCATCTTACGTAGCTAAGTCATGCAGTACGGGTGGGCTCTACATCTTATAATGCCAACAGATTGCCGTAATTGCTTTATGACAGGCCCGTCTGGCATATTCCTGTTGTGTATTAGGTTTGAGAGGTGGTAGACAGAGAGAAGAGAGAGCGCAATGGCAAAGGCCAACAACATCAACAACACAGTATGTAGCTTGAGAGGTGACAGACAGAGACGAGAGAGACAACAAACCAGCAATAACAAAAGACAACACCAAGATGCAGCAATAGTCCCACTTAAACACTTGTATTAATAATTTGGGAAAACCAATAATGGACAATTACAAATTTGACAGAGCAACATTGAGGAGGAATTAAAAGAAATTCAAAAGAAAAAAACAAACGACTAAAATGTTGCACGTGGATATTGTACATGGTAAGTAATAAATATAGTCTGATAATGCTACAGTAATATTTGTACCATTAGTCCAAATTTAAAAGTACAAATATGGATATTTCACGGCTCTAGTCTGTTTTTCACGTTTCTCGTCACAGCCAACCTTGAGTCAGTGAGTGTGTATACAGCAGTGACAGTAAGCAGTATGTGTGTCTCTGACTGCCTCTGCATCCAATACATCCTTTGATATCAGTCGTCTCTCTAGCAATGATGCCGTCACGCCGCTTTAGCCAAACACTCACGCAAAGCTGCCCTAATCTCAGCCGGGAACGTGCCAACTTCCCAGAATTCACAGCGTCACATCTCTGTTGTTATGTTGTCTTCTCTGGCATATTTTGGCGCACTCTTTTACCTCCTCCCACCCTCGGTCTCTCTTCCTGTGACCTCTTGCCAAAGTTATGGGGATTGTGGGGTGGGGGGCTCGTTCTGTTGGATTTTTGGAGATGACAGCTGCACTTCTAATGATTTTTGCCTGAAGGCCTCAGATCAGCCAAAGAAATACTTTTCTTCTTCTTTTTTTTTTGAAACAAAACCACAACTCTTAACACCTGCTTCTGCCAAGTGTTTGCTTGCATGCGTGCGTGTGTATGCATCATTTTGGCACAGCGTGAAGGCAGTGAGATTTATTTTTTGTATCTACTTTTATGCTGAAAAATGCTGGGAATGCCCCTTTGCATTGGTACAATTTTGAGTTCAACCAAAACTTGTGCCTCAAGAGTAAAAAAAATAAAAACAAATAAATCTTGATGTGTAAATAAATGTGAATGTAAATTTTAAAAACTTATTTTTTAAAAGGTGGTGCCTTACAAGTTGAATGACCATAGAACAATGTTCATGCTCATAACCCAAAACACATATTTATCTCAAATCATCTTTCCCCATTGAAATGAATGGAATTGCCGTTAATTCGGTCCAGCCCTACATTCTGGTGTGCACACCTTGGCCACCAGGGGGGCAGTATAATACAGACATAGAGACAGACGAAGAATAGTTTCACAACTACGGTAATATGAGGCATTTTTCGCAAATGATGAAAAAAAGTCTGTAATTATTGTTTTATTGTCTGTCTACGTGTTGCTTCACCGTTTGTCTTCAAATATCCATTACTTAAAGGGTTTCAAAACTGACATTGATTCAATTTGTTAGGATGTGTATGCCATTTTGTTTTGTGCGTTAGCATCTAGATAGCAGAGATTCCTAAGGCAAAATTGCAAGGTTGTATATGTCTAGTTTTCTTTTTTTAATGTTTAGCATGTCAATGAATTGTCAATCGTGCAATGAGTTGTCAATTACAATGGTACCATTACGATTTGTATTGTCCAATTTGGAGTGTGTTTTGCCTTTTTCTTTGGATATTTCTTTACGATGCCGCCGCAGAATGTAGCCAGCATTACGGGGCCGATGGTGTTCCACTCAGGAGGTTCCAATTGTACTTCGTCCTCACATTGAGTACTCTCAATTATCATGACGCGCTTCAGTGCATTCCTGATGACGTGTAATCAATTGACTTTAATTAGAAGTTGTTTTTTCCGGACGCTCTCGCTAATCTTTCGCACACTTTATCTCAAGGTTTGCTTGTTTTTCCTCTGGTAGACAGGTCATTTAAAAAGTCACTACCGGGATTGTGCTGGTGCGTTAGTATGCGTGTTGTTACTTCACCTTAACTTGACCTCCTTCTCTCTCACTGTTTGTCCTCCAGACATCGATGACTGCCAGTCGAACCCCTGCCGCAATGGAGGAACTTGCATCGATGAGATAAACTCCTTTGTGTGTCTGTGTCTGCCCAGCTACAGCGGCGCCACGTGCGAGAAAGGTAACAACGGCAACAGAGAAAATTGTTGCTTTTTTAAAAATGTGTTTATTTGGAGTTAACTGCTGTCGCCTCTAAATATACATTTTTCACAGTGCGGATGAGAAACCTAGTCGGCCATAGTAAAACGGGTTATACGCAACTAAACCTGACAGTGCGTAATATGGTGTAACACAACTGGGAGGCGGTCCGTAGTGATGGGAAGCATTGTATTGCCCGGTATCTCACACTCTCCACCTACAACTTTTCTAAATCATCTAAGTCGTGTGTTTAATTGACCTAAAATGCCTGCCGTGGCGTACCTGTTTAGAACGGCTAATGTTGAATGTGTGTGCTCTCGCTCACTCACGCACACGAGAGCACCGTGCAGTGTGTATGTGAATAGCCTGCTCTTTTGCATGTTTTCCAATAATAGATGGATTAGTAAACTATTTGTTGACAGAAAACTAATATTGTCAAACATTTACTGAGCAGCATTATAGCTTACATGTGCACCCCTCCCCCTGCCCCCGTGCTGACGCCGACTCCGGAGTTAGCACATTTTCTCTACTCCCCACATAATCACTTTGCAAATGTCCTTTTAACTACATTTGGACCTGTCTCAAAACTGGAAAAAAATAAATAAATAAATCCACCAGCGGCTCCCTATTGGAACTGTTAAATTGTTCCAAATAAAGCAGCCTTAATGGAACAATAATCCATCCCTCCGCTTCCTGTGAAAGTAGACTGTGTATGCCTTAACAACAAATAAGGTCCTGTTAAAAAAGGATTTGTCTCTCATTAATCCTGCGGTGTGGAGTCCTTGCAATGTCCCTTTCAATTCTGCGCCTCCTCGCCCAATCTCTATATGTTACATTGTAACCCCTTATTCTATATTTTCCACATTTTAGGTCTTCATTTTTATTTTTAACTGTAGCTTGAACCAAGCATGCTGATGCGTTGGTGAGGTTGGCAGCGAAGCCATCAAGTTTGCAGTCACACCGGTTTAATAATGCGGGAATTTTACGGCGTGGGGTGGTCTCCCCCAATACGATAATCCTGTGTGACAGTGTTCTGTAAAAGTCTTAAATGCATTCCATTCCTCAAAACAAAAACATGAGTCAAAAATATCTTAAAATTGCATAAATGTGATGTAAGTGGATTTGTGGTTTGTGTCACTTTTCTTTCCCCAGTCACTATATTGAAGTGATTGCCTACACTGAGCTAGTGTCGAGTATTAGACTGTATTTACAATACATGCGACCCAATTCCCATCTTTTCTCCCTTGTGGCCCACTTTGGTATTTCAATAGTCTATTCAAGTACAATTTATTTGATGAAGTTTGAGTCAAGTAAATGTTTCTTAAGCGGGGTGTCCTCATGGATAATCGGGCCGAATTTAATCATTTTTCTTCCCCACTTTGCGATCCAAGTCAGCAAAGGCCAAATTATCAGATTTTTCGAAAAGATTATCCTGTGGTGTGGGGTGTGTTAAAGATGCTGTAAAGTAAATTCTGAGATTTGTTTCTAAATACAGCATTCATGTTTCAAGATAATTGCTGAAAACGTTTAAAGGCTGAAAATGTTCCATCCATTCTCAATACTGCTTATCCTGTTCAGGGTCACAGGGCCCTGGAGTCTATCGCAGCTGAACCTCAGGCGAAAGGCAGACTACATACTGAACTAGGTCACCAGCCAGTCGCAGGGCACATATCGACGCGGACAACCCGCTCACATTGTCTGTTGCCACACTGGACAAAAGCAGTGACAATGCTCCAGTCACGCACTGATCGCTGCAGTTATGCAGCGTCCTCTTCCACACAGAGATGTTGCCATGGAAGACTCATTGTGCAACATGTAAAGGGAATGAGAGGAGCAGCTTTGATTGGCGGCGAATGAAGTCAGCTCTAAACACGCCCACAGCACCAACTTGCGCGCGTCTGCGAAATTACCATACCCTGGTGTAACTCTCCTCCGTGCAGGTTCACGCTGCACGCCGCGCTGGATTTATGCTGGTCACAAAAAATAGAGCTTCAGTTTTACTGAAACGTGTGGCTAAAACTCAACAGCCCAATATATAGTATGCTTACAGTGGTCTGCTGGCATGGAGTTGTCAGAGTACATGTTCACGGAGAGCTTGGCGGAAGAGTGAGGAGGGTAAATAAAAACAGTCCTTGGACTCTTTTGAGCACCTCAATGTTGCCATTTGTACAGAGCAGCTTCGATGAAAAATACCGGCTTTTATAAGCACTACAGAGATCCCGCAAAATTGATGCATCAGCAGTTGTAAATGAAGATCATTTGTTTGGCTTTATACAGAACCCAGCAAACTGGGATTTATTCCCTTCCGTACAGACGCCTTGCCACCTCGGTTATAGCTCTGACACTACCCAAGTGGGAGAAATATGGGGGTTGGATTCCCCCCCATTTTGCATTGGCGTCTTTCATACACAACATCTAATACATAGTAAATCACAGCAGCCTGGAGAGTGTTCCCAGCCTGTCTCAACTTTCCAAATCATTCCCACACTACATCCCACGCGAGTTTGGATTTTTCCCCTGAACGTCAGCTAGCTCTGTTTATTTGCCCACGCTAACAAGGCCGCGTTTGTTTTAGTCATCAGAGCCGGGACGACAAAACCAAATGCAAACAACCAGATTAACATTTAGCGCCAAGTAAGTCACGCTGCCAGATTCCATTCCAAGAAACATTAGAGGCAAGGAAATCAGTTTGAAAGTTAAAAAACTGTGATGCTGCCAGGTGACATTGGTGGGTGGGAAGATGTTCCGGTAACCCCACACGGCGACGTGTTACCGACACACTAATGAGGATGTTAAATAGTTGTCTCTGAAGTGCCTGCTGGAGTGTGGAATTAAAAATCTTCATTTCTAAGAATCTGTCTGTGAGCAAGCTCTTGCAATTTTCACCAAATTTTGTCATCATAATGACCGGATTCCAGCCGCTGGACTACATGGAAATATTATGATGTTAAAACCAAAGCATAAGCGAAGCTGGAGTCTTAGCAGATTAGCATGAGCCAACAGTGTTATTAGTGTTAGCATCTGACAAGCGGCATATCCTCGAATGTTTGGCCAAATTGTTGACATGGGGTTGGGGAGGTATTTGTGGAAATGGAAATGGCGTCCGGCACAGCGCTACACTAATTAAAAGAGTAATTGGTTTCAAGCTATACATGTCAAACTATATTCATAACTAATACAAGTAAGTTTCAAAGTCAAGTTTCTGATGTTAGCTAATGTTATCATATTTGTAGTCGTTTATGGTGTCCTGAACTGTAATCCTATGTTGATATCAGTTTCAAACAAGGATTCAATAGGGGTTACTTTTCTGTCTGCTTCAGGTCAGTGAGGAGAAAAAAAAAAAAAAAAAAAAAAAAAAACACAGTCTTGAGTGTCAAGGAAAGTCTAGCAGGTTCATTTCAAAACCCGGTCTTGATTGGGTGGAGGGAGTGGTTGTTCCACCCGAACAAGACGGACAGCTCCTCCTCTTAGCAATCGCCGTCTTGTCCCCGATGCAGGCTCGATATTGTACAACTGGTTTCAGAATGTTTTTGTACTTTAATGGTGAATCGCAACATTTGCTTTTATTAGAATGCACAAGTATTGACTCCAGACTCCTCTCTGCTCAAAAACGATAGCGCAAGGTGGACGTATGAAGCCAATGGCATGCATTTCAACGAGATGAAGGAAGTCTAGATGCGAAGGCATGACATTTCCTTCTCCGGATAAAATATAACAAAAAGTAAAACACCCATTTACTGTACTTCCACATTTTGGCCATGAGAGAGCTCGCCCTGGTGCTCCACGTCTTCAGCTTGCTAACACAGACACACACACACGGTTACAAACACACACACAATGCTTCCTCTACTTAAAAAAAAAAAAAGTGCAAGTGATGTGGATAAACGAGCCCATCAGTCTTTTTTTGTCATTTAAATTCAGTGTGAATATTAATCTCGAGCTGGCTTCTCTTCGCAGCGTGACAAAGAGACAGAAGGGGTTTTAAAAAAAAGGAAGACAAGTTGAATAATGTCTAAATATTTGAAGAGGTTGATGTGATGTGGCGCTCTGAGGCTGCCTCTTGTCAGCGACAGCGAGAAGAAATCAGCGGAGACTAAGCCAGAGATCTGAGGGGGAAGGAAATGTGGCTTGATTTTCCTTTTCCTCTTGATTTTGTTTCCTGTATAATCCATTTCCTTTCCTGTCTTCTTGCTACATTTGGTTTCTTTTGCTACTATTGCCACCAGAGCAATAAAGTTGTCATGTTTGTGTGTCTTGTGGTTGTTAGCTTCCACCTGCCTTGTGCACACTTGCTCCAGAGGGCATCTTCCCCACCTGCACCTTGTTTACCCAAATTACCCTATGCATATAACCTTGTGCCTCGTTTTACTGTATGTGGTCGCAACTTTGTAGCACCTCGTCCTCCACCATTCTTTATATTCCACGTCATTGACTTGTAGTAAGCATAAACCCTGTTTTAAATATGGACCTTTCCTTTTGCTTCATGCTTTTGACACTGTTGCCTTCGCTGATTGCCTGCATGTGGACTGACCCCGACCTGTTTATTAAACTGTATTTTTTTTGGAACAGACTTCTGCTTTTGAGTCTTGGATTTGAGTCCTCCTCCTTGCACTGTCCCTGACAAAAGTAATACAAGTGGAAGGTTTTCTACAGCACTTATCCATATTCGGGTCACGAATGTGCTGGAGCCTGGGGGGAGGCGGGGGTTATGTCCGTGATGATTATTTGCACGAGTTCGTGACAAATGATTAATACCACAAAAGTCACCCTTTCTGTCTCTGATTGTTGTTGTGTTTTTCGAGTCTCTTGGTTTCTTGTATATCAAATTAGAGGCTCAAGATTCCTGATTTTATTCACGGATCATATTGTGTACTGCTGTCAAGTCATAATGACTGTTTTCACTAATATGATGAAAAGTGAACTCCTGCTGCAAATGGCGGCAGATGTGTGATCGGTGCCATTAAACATGTTTGACTGTAATGGGTTCAATCTGAAAACATCTTAGCTGCCAGTTATAAAAGGGTGTGCACACTTGTGCAACATTTTCTCAGTTCTTTATTTTTACCTTCCCCCTCTAAAATGTCAATAGGTTTATACAGGTTATAGGTCACATTAATGGTGGGAAATGTTTTGAAATCGTTCATCTTGGTCTCATTTTTCATTTGAACAGGGGTGTGTAGACTTTTTATTTCCACTGTATGTTTGTGTTTCAACATTTAGACTGCAGATTGCTGGGTTTACCATAGAGAAGAACTGAAGCTTAACCACGCACATGTAAGGTCCCTGTAAATGTTATTGATACACTTTGCACTGCCTAAAAAATCTTGCAAATTGACCACCTGCATTTCAAAGTACTGTATAAAAACCAACTGCACAAATCTGCATGGAATTGAAAACTGTTCTGGTATTCTGTCCTTCCCTCGACCAAACTGCATACCATGCATACTGAGCAGGGCCCATTTGCAATTCTCACTTTACCGGTGTCGCTTCGGATTTGTCTGCCCCAAAACGGGGACCTTCTGCAAGCTGTGAGGAGCGCAACGTTTTTTACACATGGAGCCCAAACTGCATCAGATGTACACATGTTTGGAGAAAGCTACACACACACACACACACACGCACACACCCTTCACATCCAAGTGGGGATTGGAGTCCACCCGCGGTGACAGGTCTTAATTACCAAGTCAGTTTCCTATTGCAAGCAGCGCTGTCATTTGAATAGATGAAAAGAGCCTTTCATTGGACCAGGCTGTCTGGACTGGACTGAAAGTCAAACGGCGTCCAAAGCACAAAGGCCTCCCGAGGCAGCTGTAATCGATATTCTTTTATAATGTGTGACACCGGATAGAAAAATATTTTGGCTGTCATAGCAAAATGTATACATACCTGTTGTATATGTACGTCAGATGCTGCCTTCAATAGTATTAGTTATACTGTCCTATAATGACCACATATAACTAGAATGTCACTCAGTAGAGCACAGACTCTTCATAAATGTGGAAAAGAATTGTCGAGCAATTTTCGGGTTCGTGTTGGATGGTACCATAGTGACTCTGTAAGACGTGGAAGTTAATTACAAGACATTCAGCTTTATTTCTTTCTTAATTCTATTTTTCCTCATAGTTTTTTTATTTTTCCTAATATATTTATTTTATTGATGCTGTTTTTTTAAGTTTTCCTGTTTTATTAGTTATTTCTGTCTCTATTATTTGAAATTGATTTTATTATTTTTTTGTTTGTTTTATTTTAATTTTTGTCGTATTTTATTGTGTGTTTTGTCTTTTTATTGTTACTACATTATGTTAGATTTTATTTATACTGTTTTGTATTTTGTTATTGAGATTTTATTTTTTATTTTTATTTTTTTTAGTTGTATATTTTTATTATTTTGACTGATCATATTTCATATTTTATTATTTTTTATTACTATCGTTTTGTTTTTTATTCATGTATTATTTTATTTCAACTGTTATTTTCAGCAATGTATTATTTCATTTTGTGTATCCTGTTTTGTCTTATTTTTTATCAGATTATTTATTTAATTTATGTATTAATTTATATATATCCTATTTAATTTTCTTTTTTTAAATGAATGTACTTTTATTTTGCATATAGTGTTTTGTTTTATTCTTTGTATTCAGATTTTTTTTTTAATGTAAAGCTTTAAAAGCAAGATGACAGGAAGGAAAAGGCACTTCACTGGAGGGCTCCTGATTAATTATTGACTATTGATTTTTAATACACCTTCGAACCTTGTTGATAAGATCGTGATGGAAGATTTTCAGCCATTTTCCTGTTTTGTGTCCCCTTGTGCCCCCGGCAGACACGGAAGGCTGTGAGCATGCATGGCGGAAGTTCCACGGCCACTGCTACCGCTACTTCAGCCGCCGGCACACATGGGAGGACGCTGAGAAAGACTGCAGGGAGCACAGCGGCCACCTGGCCAGCATCCACAGCGCGGCCGAACAGAACTTCATGGGAGGTGAGCGGGAGAGTCGAAAGGAGTTTGGCGAAAGCTGCATTCCCAGGTAGTTGGGCCGCTTTCAAGCGCTGTTGCCCTCTAAGTGTCACTGATTGGAATCATCAGGAGAAGATGAGTGAGCGGAATCTAATGCGGCCAGTTGGCACCGAGGTCCTGTCAAATTGGCTCATCTGAGCCAAAACAAAAGATTTGGCATTCATCTGCCTTTTACACAGAACCCAGCGAAAGCAGGAAGTTGCTAGGAACTGTGCGCTTTACTCAGCCTAACGGCAGCGATGTTCACCTATCCATTTTCTTCCGTTTATCCGTTTATCACGGGGGCAATACCCTAAGCAGAGATGAGACTTCCCTCTCCCCAGCCACTTCGTCCAGCTCTTACATTGTCTCTCCTGCGTGTCCTCGGTCATGCGCGGGACCGCCTCCAATAGGACGTGCCCGGAACACCTCACTAGGGAGGCATCCAGGACGAATCCTCACCAAATGCTTGAGCCATCTCAGCTGGCTCCTCTCGATGCGGGGGAGCAGTGGCTCAACTCTGAGACCCTCCCGGATAACCGAGCTTTTCTATTCTAAGGAAGAAACACATTTCAGCCGCTTGTATCCAAAATCTTGGTCTTTCAGTCACGACAGCGGCACAGCCCTAGGCGTTACAATTTCAGGTTATAGCCTCTTTCACACAGAGATCCAGCAAAATTCATGCCTCAGAGCCACAACAGTAGGATCTGCATTTACATGCCTTTTACACAACCCCAGAGAAGAGCAACTGTTCACTTTCACGCAGCGACACGGCATCTCACAATCCGATCATTAGAAGATGTCAGCATCGAGTGTGATGTATAAAACCGTTGTCTGACAGCAACAATTGCTTTAAATACAACAAGGTGAGAGAATCATGTCAGTTGTTAAACTTACAGTTTTACAACATTCATGGCTGGCTCTTAAGAGGGGACTTAAAAATAGTTGGGAAAATATGTTTAAGCATAACCATGACAAAAACAACCAGATTTCATTCAAGTAGAGTTCGACCCCAGATTTACGAGTGCCCCAATTTACGAATATTTGCAAATTACAAACTGTCGTTTGTTTTTGTTTTTGTTTGCTTTGTGCTACGAACTAAAATTATGTTTATGAGTTAGCCTCAGGTACACTGATGCTTGAATGAAGTGGGGGGGTGGCAGGGAGAAATGTATAAATTAAGGTGCATATTGGCAAGGAGAGCTATCTATTTTGCTCTGTAATGCGTTTATGATTTTTAAAAAATGGCTATACGGGAATTGTGCTACAATTCCAAAATGAAACTCAATTCTCAATTAATTCCCATCAATTACCATAATAGTTGCACATTTTGAATATTTTCCCAAATTCCCCATCTTCAATTCCCATGAAAATTTACCGAAAATGTTCCACCCCTTAACAACTCTAACAATGATTAACATCTGCTCCCAATTTATATTGGTGAAAAATATCTAAAGTCTGTCGTCCTCCAGTTGCGCTTTTTCTATGCTCCCAGCTTTATAATTTCCCAGATAAACACTTTGAGGAGTGTGTTCACGGCCTCTTTGGCGCTGATGTAAGCGTCTGTGACACAGCGTTTAATCTGCTGTCATGTTCTGTGTCAGTGTGATTTGTCTGGAAACAGGTGAGCTGATTTCCTTTGTGGAAAACAAATCGGTAGTGTGTGTCCACAGTGGCTACGAAACAAGCACAACCGGCACATTTTTGCACTCCAATTTAAAACAGGAAAAGCTTGACATGTGCATGCCCAAACTCATTCGCACTTTTTTCCACAGACGTACAACAAAATAAAAAGCATTTAACCGCCTCCAGACTCTACATCTCCACCCCTGCAATAAGGAGATCAGTGTCATTAGGAAGACTAATGGGCCCACTGATGATGCTAATCAGATTCAGCGTGATGTGGAGACGGGGCACAATGGGATTAAGCCCCCTCCCGCACGGAACGTCACTGCTGACATTTTTGCTTTCACGCGTAAACAAAAAAAGTCATCACACTGAGGGGATTATGAATAGAGAAAGTGTGAGCACTTATGCTTTGCTGTGTTCTAGCTTCATAGCCTTTAAGCACTGATGTCAAACTCAAGGCCCGCGAAGTGAATGTGGCCCGCCACGTCTATTTGTGGCCCACCAGGTTAAACGGGAATTTTGCAGTTAAAACTGTGAGCAAGTTTTGAAGGTAGCCTCACTTCACTCATCCCTTCCCTCCTCGAGTCTTTGACCAAAGCCGTGCCATTGACTAACGTGTACAAGCGTGATTGTCAAACATGACCATTCTTAAAGGCAAGCAATAATTAAAGTGCAGAGACGTGGTAATGGTTCACAAAGAACGTTCTCCAGCTTCAACAAAATGGCAATGCGAAGCAAGCATTAGTACTGTAAACAAGGAGACGTCACGGCAGCTACGTTGATATCATGACTTATCCGTAATAGTGTTACTATAACACTAAATGTTATCGGTTCAGAGTTTTATTTTTTTGGGAATGAACAATCATTAAAAAAATTTACATTTCATAGACGTACAGTACTTGTCGAGCAGAATTGTTGCTAATTCCGCATCTCTTCTAAATCCTCTTAACTGCCTGACATCCCTTCACTCTAATTCTGTTTGCTTGTCTTATGGACAGTTGTTGGCAAATGAGGAATGGGCATTTTATTTATTGTCCAGAGGTAGATATTCCTGCCGTAGTTTCAACTTCTGAAGTCTAAGGTTACATGTCCGTGCGAGGCCGCGGGGTTGCATCCACTATCAGTGTGCCTGTGAGTGCACGGCAAATAATTCACAACTCGTCAGTGATGCCTTCTCTTTCTTATTGGTTGTTTTTTCTTGAGCAACAGTGGATTCTTAAATCTTAAAACAGTGCAAATCTCCCCTTTACAATGTGACTGCTTGAATGGAACGAAGTGTGAACCCCCCCCCCCATACACATAAACCATAACTAGTAACCCATGAACCGCTAAAATCTGAAAAATCTACTTTTCACTATTTTACCCTTATTTCTGATTTCAAGTTATCCATCATAGTAAAGGTTGATAATAATTTAATGCAGAGGCCACCAAGTAAAGATGAATGTGTTATAAATAGTTTATACATTTACAGGGTTTCACAGTTATAACGTCTGAAGGCAACCATAACTCTGATGTGGCAGCGATGAAAATGAGTTTGACACACCTGCCTTAGTGTTACAAGGAGATTATTCTGCTTATACATTAAAATGTCCACGTTGCTGTGCAGTGCACTAAAGTACATGCAAAAATGTTTATTATCCTTGTAAGAAATGGCACTTAATCCATGCATCCATCCATCCATCCATTTTCTGAGCCGCTACTCCTCACTAGGGTCGCGGGCGTGCTGGAGCGGGGAGGCGGGGTACACCCTGAACTGTTTGCCAGCCAATCGCAGGGCACATACCAACAAACAACCATTCGCACTCACATTTACACCTACGGGGCAATTTAGAGTTGTCAATTAACCTCGCATGCATGTTTTTGGGATGTGGGAGGAAACCGGAGTGCCCGGAGAAAACCCACGCAGGAACGGGGAGAACATGCAAACTCCACACAGGCGGGGACGGGGAATGAACCCCGGACCTCAGAACTGTGAGGTAGACGCTCTAACCAGTCGGCCAACGTGCCGCCTGAATTGAATTATTTTAAGATAAAATAATTGAATTGAATTCAATTGAAATTGAAAGATTTTTGTTTTTAGCAAATAATCATGAATTTAAGAATTGTATGGCTGCAACACGGTCCAAAAAAGCTGGGACAGGTGGCAAAAAAAGACTGAGAAAGTTGAGGAATGCTCATCAAACATCCCACAGGTGAACAGGCTTATTGGGAACAGGTGGGTGCCATGATTGGGTAGAAAAGGAGCTTCCCTGAATTTTTTTTTTTGTTCTGTGGTCCGACGAGACCACATTTCAAATTGTT
Organism: Phycodurus eques; assembly: GCF_024500275.1. Taxonomy (NCBI): domain Eukaryota; kingdom Metazoa; phylum Chordata; class Actinopteri; order Syngnathiformes; family Syngnathidae; genus Phycodurus; species Phycodurus eques. The sequence goes on along the minus strand of NC_084532.1, from coordinate 22,105,479 downwards.
TTTGTTTTTTGTATAATACGACAACGGAGACCCCAGACTGTTGAACAGCTGAAGCTGTACATCAAGCAATAATGGGAAAGAATTCCACCTACAAAGCTTCAACAATTAGTGTCCTCAGTTCCCAAACGTTTATTGGATGTTGTTAAAAGAAAAGGTGATGTAACACAGTGGTAAACATGACCCAGTCCCAACAGCCATAAAATTCTAAGTTAATGATTATTTGCTAAAAACAATAATGTTTATCGGTTTGAACATTAAATATCTTGTTTTTGTAGTGAATTCAATTAAATATAGGTCGAACATGATTTGCAAATCATTGTATTCTGTTTTTATTTATGTTTAACACAACATCCCAACTTCATTGGAAGTGGGGATGTAAGATGGGATGTAAGATGGGATAAGCGCAACAGAAAATTGATGTATAAATAAGACGGAATGGTCCACATTTATGCTTTTCCTGCTCAGGTATCAGTCACGACAACACCTGGATTGGCTTAAATGATCGCACGGTGGAGGATGACTTTCAGTGGACTGACAAGATGGACCTGGTGAGCTCTTGTTCATTGTTATTCATGTATATGCTGTATTCTGAAATCCTGATGATCTTGGCTCAATTTACTTACAAATTTACTTGTTTATTGTGAAGTCTGGGGCTGCTTCGTTTAACACAGAGCTATTATTCTTTTGTATGAATAGCAGCATCGTGGATACACAGGTTAATTGTAGCTTCTGACATCTAGTGGATGAGCATTTAATTGTTCAGTTTTAGTTAAAGGGGACAGATTTTGCCATACCAACTTATTCTAGTATTTGGGATGTAATATTGTCTCTATGGAGAGGCTCCAAGAGCCCGTGACCCTAGTGAGGATAAGTTGTAAAGAAAATGGATGGATGGATATTGTCTCTATTGTGCTTAAGTAAACATGTGAAATATTAATTAAAATCGTCTACGCATTCCTGAGTCCCAGACCTTTTTCTGCCGAGAGATCTGAAATCAGGTCATTCGAATTTCTTAAGCTTATCTACGTCAGTAGCGAAGCCCTCCTCCTTCCCTCGCCGCACCCGAGCCAGCGTTGTCAACATGACTGTTGCAATATTAGTCATTCGAACTGCTCCAAGTGCTAGAGGACTCTGCATCTTTTTGCACAATTGTTTTTTGTCAATGTCTTTATGTCTCCAAAGTGTTCTGTAAATTGACTGTCTGTTGTACTAGAGCGGCTAAAACTACCGGAGACAAATTCCTTGTGTGTTTTGGACATACTTGGCAAATAAAGATGATTCTGATTCTGATTCTGATGACAAACACTCTCACAAGTGGGTCTTCTACACAGAGGCAAGCAATCAGACGAAATGAGGCTTAGCCATATATGGACGAAGCGGATACAAAACTGGGTCAAACAGAAGTAGCTGTCTGAGGCGTCTTTTCTGGACACTCGTATGACAAAACCAAGGTGTTTTTTTTTTTTTTGTTTTTTTTTTTTATAATGAGATTGACACTTTAAACTGCATGACCATGTTAGAGAGTCACTCAATGGCAGTCTAAATAGCCAAAGTGGGGGCCCTTTAATTGTGGCCTCAAAGAACACCATTTGGAGTAAGTAAATACAAATGTTCAGACCAATTAAGTTAAATGAGATCATTTCCCGCAGCAGACCTAATGCACACTAATGTGCAACAGCACAATGTTTGGGAAAAACTGGATCTATCTCATGGCAAATTATCTATGAAATTAAGTGAGTTTCTTTGATTTGTCTCATGTCTGTCAACACTTGTGTGCAGCAATACGAAAACTGGCGCTCGAACCAGCCCGACAACTTCTTCGCAGGCGGTGAGGACTGCGTGGTGATGATTGCACACGAGAACGGCAAATGGAACGACGTGCCGTGCAACTACAACCTGCCCTACGTCTGCAAGAAGGGAACAGGTGAGAAAAGGAACAGGAAGTGGCGGCATATTACAGGAAGTCGCCGTCCAAGAGGCTTCGATTCGAGTCGACCGTATCCATTTTTTCGTCTTTAATCTTAGTGTTTTTATGCAAACCCACTGAGTGGAGCCATTTAGTTGTGAATGTGAGCGTGAATGTTTGTCTGTACGGTATGTGCCCTGCGATTGGGTGGCTACCCGTCCAGGTGGTACCTCACTTCTCTTCCAAAGTCAGCTAGTATAGGCTCCAGCTCCTCCGCGAGCTTAATGAGGGTAAACGGTGTAGAAAATGGATAGAAGGATGGATATGTCTCCTTTTAAAGTCACAGCTCATTTACAATTTACCTCACTCACTTGCATATAGTGTGTAAAACTGACACGGTATGAACAAAAAGGAGCAATATTTCCCTTCCAGGAACGCTGTTGCAACTCGTCATCAGTCCCCAACGTCCTGCTCACCCCGACCTTAATCAGTCTCTTCTAATCACCGCGACCTTTTCATCGTCCCTCAAAGCTTCTCTTTGCTCCCGCTAAGCCGTCGCAACGTGTTGAATTAACAAGGGCGCTCACCGGCTCCACACTGAGCATCTTCCAACCGGCTTTTTAAGCACTCGAAGGACACATTCTTCGTTGGTCACTTGGAAACGGAAGCAAAGGTTGTCCATTAGTTTTTGTTGTTTTGTTTTTTGTTTTTTTTTCCAAGAAACAAAGAAGAGAGCTCCATAGAGGTTTGTGATCAAGAAGATTCTAAAGATTCAGTTCTAAAGACAAAGACATGGTTAGCCGATCTCATGTAGCTGGTAAATTTCCATTACATCCACTCGAAAAAAAATAGACGTTTCATTGTTCCATTTCATTTTTCATTGTACTACGTGTGTTCTGCTCGTTCTCGCTGAGTCACTCAGCAGCTGAAGGATTACACCTTTAAAAGGTGAAAGTATTTTAATGTCTGCGATTGGCTGGCGACCAGGCCAAGTTGTACCCGACCTCTTGCCCAAAGTCAGATAGCATTAGGCTCCAGTTATTCACGAACCTGATCAATTAGCCTTCCAGTGGACTCCGACATGTGAACGCTCCACTACGGTAACGACAGAACCATTGCAAGAGCTGGAAAGAAAGACCCAAAGAACAGCTTTAAACTATTTCCATTATAAATCATGTCATGGATTTCCAACTGATATTGTCTGGGTTACATTCCAGTATAAGCACAACATGACAGCTGCATCGACCTTTCACAAGGAAAGATAAGGGGGAAAAAATCTGATGTTTCCACCTCTTACGAGCCGGAGTTGTATCATAGCAACAAGATGCAGATAGGACCACTGATGATATCATTCCACTGTTTTCTTCATGTACTCAGGGAAGAAGTATTATTTCAGTGAACACTAAAAATGTTTGTTGTCACAAAAAGAATGTGAGTACCATTCACATTCTTTGTAAAAGCAGCATGCAAACGAACAATAGCCCTTCAGGAAACTGTCAAGTAACCCAAAAGTACCTCAAATGTGCGATTAAATGTTCCTCTTGTTTAGCATATGTTCCACTACTGTGCAGTTTAAACAAGTGTGCCTGTCTAGAGAGCGTCTGGAACGCTTACAAAGATCAAGTCTAGCCCTGTGACTATTTAAGAAATAAAGTGTTATGATCCTTCTGTAAGAAATCAAGTTACACTCAAGTGCTATTCCCCCTTTGGGCCGTATTCTCTACTACTGAAATACTGTTATAAGTCATTTTAATGACATTTTCCCTTATCCTCACCGCAATACTTCTCTCTTTCCCTGTGCTTTTAGAAATCTCTCAGGAGTGCACCAAGGTGAGGTTTATGGAAAACCGACCCTTCAGCGGTTTATTTGTGTCTCAAGTGTGCGAGCCAACTTGCCCTTTCTCTCATATTCAAACTGTAAATGTTGAGCTACACATTTAATCAGAGTTATTGTTTTCCCCTTGTGGTGACTCTTAAGGAGGTTTTAAGACAAGGACAGTTGTAGACTTCGTCATAAATTAGGCAGATACTGATGCAAAGACATTACTTAAAATGAGTAGTGATATGATTAAGAATAGCCCTAATGATTGGTGGTCTACTCCGTGCAGAATTTGTGCTGTTGCTGCCCATTCTTCTTCAACTCTTGTACTCTGCAAGGTTTCAGTGAGTGATGGTTTGGATGGATGTCTAGAGAAAGTGAAGTAGAACACGAGGGGAGACTTCTAAATCCAATCAAAGATGGGTAGTAATAGGAAGATTAGAATTTTTTAATGTACATCAAAATCATTGTGACGGGACATTTGATGGGCTCTTCAGTATGGGCGGTGATGGGTCCGCGGCAGAAAAAAATGCTAGGATGAACTTCTCGATTCATGTCAATTGTCGTGGTCATTGGTGCATTGGAACCCTTTTGACAGACTTTTAGATCCAAGAAAAGTTTAAGTGAAAATGGGTAGGACATGGAGTAACAAAAACAAGCGGACATGTAAAAGATCGGTAGCCAGAGGTACGGCTCTTACTGTTGTCTTTGTTTTTATTTGTCCAGTGTTATGCGGAGCCCCTCCTCACGTGGATAACGCCTTCGTGGTTGGCCGGAAGCGCTCTCACTACGACATTCACTCCACCGTGCGCTACCAGTGCGCCGACGGCTTCCAGCAGCGCCACGTACCGACAGCCAAGTGTCGCGCCAACGGCAAGTGGGACGAGCCAAAAATCATCTGCATAAAATGTGAGTTTGCGCCAAAGCTTTACTTCACTTTTGCTCACGTATGCTTGTTCCTAAAGCATAGGTTCAGTCTTGCCACAGCTACTGATATTATTATTGCAAACAAAAAAAGATCAGTGGTCATGTTTTTGAGCCGAATCAAGCATATTTGATTGAGAAACTTTAATTCATCCCAACCATTGATTAAATAATCCAAACCATTTGACATTCTCTCTTATAGTCAGTCATGTAGACATATACATGCATACTGCATTTTATACATTATATATATATATTATTATGTGCAGTATATTATAATGGTAATCTTTGTGAAGCCATGGGACTACAAAGGATCTTTTCCAAAACCCCTGGAGACTTCCATGTTTCTGGTCACCACCCATTATTTCTCTCGAGCCAAGCAAGAACCCCATTGATTTTCATTGGCGCCATTTGAATTAGAGTTACGCGTACCGCACACACATGCACGTGGCCGAGCTCAGCTGAACTAAGAAAGGAATGAATCTGTTCATGAAGTGATTCCATTCAGTACGTGTACTCAAATGATTTTTTTCATTTAAATGAGACGTTCGCGAACGACACAACACTACTCGAGCCTACTGCTCCGTTCCCCCCAAAAAAAGAAAACGCAAAATGCTTGGTATGCAAATGCGCAGTGACGCACTTGAATCTAGTGTGCGTTTCATATTTTCCGTGTGCATGCGCACCACTTATGTGCATCCCGACTATTACCGTACATTTGTTTTTATAATGATACTGGATTAAAATATCCATCCATCCATCCATTATCTGAGCCGCTCATCCTCACGAGGGTCGCGGGAGCGCTGGAGCCTATCCCAGCTATCAACAGGCAGGAGGCGGGGCGCAACCTGAACTGGTTGCCAGCCAATCACAGGGCACATAGAAACAAACAACCATTGACACTCACATTCACACCGACGGGCAATTTAGAGTCTTCAATTAACCTCGCATGCATGTTTCTGGGATGTGAGAGGAAACCGGAGTGCACGGAGAAAACCCATGCAGGCACGGGGAGAACATGCAAACTCCACACAGGCGGGGCCGGGGATTGAACCCCGGTCCGCAGAACTGTGAGGCAGACGCTCTAATCGGTCGTCCACTGTTCCGCCGGATTAAAGTATGTCAAGTTAAACTGAAAAAAATGAAGAAAAATTAAAGCTACAATCAGCGATGAACAGGCCTGCCAACCCTTTTAAATGGAAAAACCTCTAAAAGATCATGAAACTTTGACTTCAGTTCCACTCACATTAGATGGCGTACGCAAAAAAAGCTTTCAATTTAATATCGCCAATGTGTCTAGGACAGTGGCTCTCAAACGTTTTAGGGTCCTGGACCCCCCGCAAATTGTAGATCGACTCTGAGGACCTCCTAGCTAACATTGCAAATGGGGGCGAGACACCTTATTAAAATCAAATGATTTGCACTTGTGAAACAGATGGAATTAGAGGGGAAAGAAGTCCTGTACCCTCTGTAGTTTAGGTAGATAAGAGTCTCAGTCACATTTGAGTAACACTCATCCTATCTCTATAAATGTCATAGGATCTTTATAAAAGGGTATTTGGGTAAATTCACTAATTAGGTCAGGCTGTGACCAAGTGTAACCCCTGGAATCCACCCAATTGGGCAAATCCACTACTGAGTGGGGTTCTTTAAAAGTTCAGCCCCAGAAGGCAGTTTTACCGAACATGAAATTTTGTAGGCATCTCTAACATGAGTAGGCCCAAATAAAAGTCTCAAGGAGCCATGCTGTAAAACAGATAGGAAGTCTTCTATTACGGTGTGAAGGTTTAAGGTTCATTTTGCGGTCCTTCAGAGACGAATTACTCCGACAGATTTTCTCTGATTGCTACCAAATTTGAACTGTGAATACCAGACATAGACCACGATATATTGCGGACAACTTTATTGTCTGTGAACAGAGCATGGCGCCGAAGTTCGATAACTCACCATGAAACGTGAACATCTTAACGTAGCTTCATCAGGTCAGAGCAGGACTAAGTGTCTTTGTGGCTCCATGTCAAGGAGAGAAAAAAAAAATGTAAAGATTCATTTCTATGGTATTTATTTCATGCTCCTTATTTATTTTCAAATAAACAGCGTTTATCCCAAATACATTTTTAAATGACACTCTCTGACAGTCTTCAGTTCATAACCTTTCAGCATAATAATGATTGCTATTTAGAGGAGAGCTAAAGGCTCGATACATGCATAACTATTCCACCCCAATGTCATTTCACTGATGAAAAAACACGGGATAATGGCGCCTCTGTCTAAAAGTGAATAAGATAGCTTTTCCTGTGGCACTTGATCTTCTTCTTTTTTTTGATTATTCTATGGCCCAGAGTTCTACTTTGCTTATCGTTGATTACAGACAGCAGTTTCGTTGTTGGCAACATCCGGGAAGGGACAGGGAGGACGTTTGGCAGTACAGCCGAGGAACAAGCTTCTGTGTGGGTAGCACCATTAATGAAATGTTCCTTCAGTGTGGTGGGGAAAAGCGTGCTCCTTTTGACCTTTACACAACACTGCTCTTAAAACCTGCTGCCCCCACAGATGTTTATTAAGGCCTTATTGGTGGGCCTTAGGTGTTAGTTGCAGGCATTATTAGGAGGCAGTACACTCAAGAACACAGAAGACGTTTTCCTCACATTTTGATCCAGTGGTGCCTTGACCTTTAAGTTTCATTACGGGACCATGCTCATAACTCAAAACACTCCTAATTATGTCAAATATTTTTTTCCCAAGTGGCACGGTGGACGACTGGTTAGCACATCTGCCTCACAGTTCTGGGGACCGGGGTTCAAGTCCCGGCCCCGCCTGTGTGGAGTTTGCATGTTCTCCCCGTGCCTGCGTGGGTTTTCTCCGGGCACTCCGGTTTCCTCCCACACCCCAAAAACATGCATGCGAGGTTAATTGAAGACTCAAAATTGCCCGTAGGTGTGAATGTGAGTGCGAATGGTTGGTTGTTTCTACGTGCCCTGTGATTGGCTGGGTGTATCCCGCCTCTCGCCCGAAGATACCTGGGTTAGGCTCCAGCATGCCCGCGACCCTAGTGAGGAGAAGTGGAACGGAAGATGAATGAATTTTTTCCCATTTTTTTTTTTTTTTTTTTTAAATGAGTGGAAATGTCATTCGTCCGTTAAAACCCCCCAAAAAACTCCCGTCTATAGCATTTTGCATTGTGCGTTATCATTAAGCTAGCGGACTTTCGTTTCGTTTACAAAGTTCGCTGCCACAATAGCTAGTGCTCGTAACTCAAATTTTTGCTCTCAACTTAAGACAAAAAAGTTGGCCGAGTGATGCTCATATCTCAAACGACTCGTAAGTCGGGTTACTTGTAAGTAGAGCTAGCACTATACTTAGCTAGCTAAACACACACTTTAGCTTTTGTTGAAGTTCCATTCCTAAGACGCGTTGCAACCCAATTTAGTACAGAACACACCTAGCCTCTATCACTAACTTACGCTAGCGCAGAAGTAAAGTCATAATTGCAATGAATATTTGTTTGTTAAAAACTTTTAGGCCATTAATATAAACCAATGAAATTTTTAAAAAGTCATAAAAGTGAACAATTCCTTAATGTCTTGTTTTATTTATATTTCTTCTGCTTTCTTGTGGCAACTGTTAGTGTTGTGGTACATGCTGCTGCCTTTCACGGAGACGGCGCAGGTTCCATTCCTGGTCAGTGCACCAATACCCAAATGCGAGTAAAAATGGGTAGGTTGTGTCAGGAAGGGCATCTGGCGTAAAACTGTGCCAGACTAATCATCCAAGCGACTCGCTGTAGCGACCCATCACGGGGAAAAGCCGAAAGTCATTTCTTCTTCATTATTCACTATGTTTATAATTGTAATTGCTGGATAAAGTGCTCTGTAAAAGGTGAGCCTAGCCTCTCTGTCCTCGTTCTCCCCCAGCAAACCGACGGGCCCACCGGTACCGGCGCCACCACCACCACAACCACCACCACAAGGGCAGACGGGAGCGCAGGAAGCACAAGCGGCACGGTCACCGAGACGGCGGCCACCGCGACGCCCAACAGGGCCTTAAGCAAGGCCCCTTCTGAACCAAAAGAGCGAAAAACCCAACATTATCCCTTCTTCTTCTCCTCCTCCTCTCATTCCTTCATTCCTCTTTCCTCTCTTTATTTCTCACCCCCCTCCCTCAGGTCCCTCCGGCCCCCTCCTACACTTTGGAGTCCCCCTGTAACATAGGCAATTCTGGGACAATAGCTGGGACGATAGCCGATCCCTTTGCATCCCTTTTTATGTTTTTTTTTTTCCTCCCCGTTTTCTTGTCTTACTCACACGCTGCGCTTGAGTACACATTGTAAATAACATCTCTTTTAGTTGTTTGTTCTCTCGACTTTCTAGTTTTATTTGGTTGGTGTTTTCTTGTGTGTGTCACTACTCATTCCATGTGTTTGGGGGTAGTATCGGCGCCGTGGTAGAGGTGGGAAAAGTGCCGGAAAGATAGCACAAACTATAATCCTAAAATAGTTCAGTATCATTTCAAACTCCTAATACATTACCCTTAAAAATAAATGGCGGAGGAGGATTTTATTTCGATGCACCTTAAGTGTACATGTACATACGGAGAAGACTCTCCGTAACAAGCCAGGCTAAATTTAGCTCCTCCCCAACATACAAAGTTTATCTCTCAGTCAAGATGTATCGCTTCACCATCCAGTACTTCCTTGGATCAATTTCTGTTTAGTGCTCCCCCGCATATTCGCGATTCGCTAGTTGCTACTTTCAGATTTAGCTTTTACGCACCTACTTTTTTACAGGACCCTGTCCTCGCTATTTGCTGTTTTTGTGCTCAGGCCAAAGCCTGGTATAATATTTAAATATTATATCTTGTGGCATCTTGGGGCCAAGGAACTATGTTGAAGTGAGTTGACGAACTTCATGTAGTACTTTGTTGCCATCTTGTGGCATCTGTAGGCAATTATAAACCTGTTTAGGGCGGATGATAATTTCTCACAGGGTTTCGCGGCAGGGGTCAGTCCCTAGCACTGCACTCATTTCCCTGTGCTTGGGCGCCATCATGTGGCATTTTAGGGCATTTCAGAAAGAACACAAGATATTTTCAGCAGAACGGCAAAAATAAATAAAAATTTAAAAAATAACGTGATTGGGAAATTTTTAAATAGTAAACTGCAACAATGCGAGTTGTTTCTGTAAATTGGGTCCATCAATTTTGCTGGATCTCTGTAACCCCTTTCACACCTTCTGTAAAAGCCGTAATTTTCCCCACCTCTTTCCCTTGTGTTAAAAAGCAGTTATCGCCGGTCCAGTAAGTATTTTATACACCAGACACTGGCTCTGACGTCATCTAATTGTCTGTTTGCGTGATGCTGTGTCTTTGTGCAAAGGTTCTGCAATTTTGCAGAGTCGCTGAGTGAAAGAAGCAAAGACTGCGTGTGCGTGCATGTGCATAGATGTCGGAGATAAATGCTCCCTCATGTGGCTCTAAATGCAGGATACAAGAAGCCGTTTGCTCCCTCTTTCCTGACAGTTTGCTGTGGGGGGGTTCTGCCTCTTCCTCTAAATCCAGCAGTTAAGGCTTTAGTTTGTGGGATTAAGTCCACGTCACTGACTGAAGTATTTCTTATCCTCTTCTGATACTTTTACTTACCCGCCTTTCACTTACTTTTAATCTCTGGCGCTCAGCAGACACAAGTATACACTCTAGCAGCCCCTCACTTAGTTTGGAGCCTGTTTCCACCAAGTGGTACTGTTTGGTTTTGAAGTTAAAAGTTGTGAAGGGTGCCAAAAGGCATGTTTCGGCCAGTTGATTCCAATGCCAAACGTTTTGAGGGGCACCAAAAAGAAGGTTTCTACAAAAGTGGTCGAGTTTGGTTCTGATGTTAATCTTTGCAAAGTGCAAACAAAAAGGCGTGTTTCTACCAATCAGTACTTTGGTTCCATTGTTAAAAGGTACCAAAAGATATTTTCCAAAAATCAGTACAGTACAGTTTGGTTTCATTGTCCAAGGTTCCAAATACATGTTTCCACCTGTTGGCTCCAATATTAAAAATTGTGAAAGGTACCAAAAGGCATGTTTACACCAATCAATACCATTTGATTCCATTGTTAAAAGTTACAAAAGGCACCAAAAGGCATGTTTCCACCAGTTGGCTGCAATATTAAACATTATGAAAGGTACCAAAAGGTATGTTTCCACCAATCAGTACAATCTGGTTCTCTTATTAAATTTTGAAAAGCGTTCCAAAAGCTCTGTTGCCACTAATCGGGACAGTTTGGTTCAGAAGTTAAAAGT